>NW_022436943.1:13593970-13813475 GCF_009761245.1 Sapajus apella | reverse complement strand
AAAAAAAAAAAAAAATAATAATAATAATAATAGTAATAATAATAATAATAGTATAATGGAAATGTTCTTACAGGAGTGCTTCAGTTCCTGATAACAAGTGAGTATCTGGTACCACCTTGTGGTAAATATAGATACAACCATTTTAAAAGTCAGTCCTATAATCCCATCCAACTAAAATGTCAATGATATTTACGCCCTTAAACTTCAACTCATTTCCAAAATACTCCCTCTTCAGAATGTAACTTTGTTCCAGTAAATAGAGGATGAAAAAGCTTCTAAATTGGCTTTGAATAAGCATAAAGCAGATTAAAAGAGAATTAAGCAGAAATTTTAAAGAGTGATTATTTGAAGACCCAATTCCTTAAAAAATATATATATAGCAAATGGAAGAGCGATATAAGACAAAGAAAAACCTGTAAGGGCCAGTTAAGTTATATTTTTATAGAAACATATGGATCATTTTCCAGGATTAAAAAAAAAAAATGTTTCTGTATTTTTCAGTTAATCTTTTTTTCAAGGGCTATGGCCTGCAGTCTCACAAATTATAAAATCATGCCCATCAACTAATTATAAAGTGATTTTTTTGCTTGTTTTAAGAAAATAAAGCTATAGCCGAGGTCCCTCAAAAACTGAAAATTGAACTACGATCCAGCAATCCCACTTGTGGATGTATATCCAAAGGAACTGCAATCAGTGTGTCAAAGAGATATTTGTACTGCCACGTTCACTGAGGCATTAGTCACAATAGCCATGCCTTAGGAAACAACATAAATGCCTATTAATGGATGAATGGATTTTTTTAAAAAGTAGCACACATATACAAATGGAGTATTATTTAGCTTTAAAAGAGAAGAAAATTCTATCATTCTGTCATTTGCAAGACTGTGGATTAACATTATATTAAGTGGAAGACATTATATTAAGTGAAATAAGCCAGGTCCAAAAAGGCAAATATAGGTTGACCATCTCTAATCTAATCTGAAATTCCAAAATTTGAAATGTTTCAAAATCCAAAAGTTTGTGAGAGCCACAGGTGGAAAATTCCACACCTGACACTTACTTTCTGATGGTTCAGTGTACACAAACTTTGTTTAATGCACAAAGTTATTTAAAATATTGTATAAAATTACCTTCAGGTTATGCACATAACCTGAAACATAAATTCTGTGTTAGACTTGGGCCCCATTCCTAAGATATCTCATTAAGTATATGCAAACATTCCAAAATCCAAAAAAATGCAAAATTGGAAACACTTCTAGTCCTAAGCATTTTGAACGATGGATACTCAACCTACACTATATGATCTCACTTATATGTGGAATCTAAAAAAGTCCAACTCACATAGGTAGAGAGTAGACGGGCAGTTACCAGAGGCTGCAGTTGAGTGGCAGGAGGGAATGGGGAAATGCTGGTCAAATGGTGCAAAGTTTCAGTTAGACAGGAGGAATAAAATTTAGAGATCTGCTGCACAGCATAACCATATTTAATCATAATTTATTGCGTATTTAGAAATTGCTAATGGAATAGACTGCAGAACTCCATAGCTTAGCTCACTTAAGAAGTGGACAAAGCGAATGCTAGAAATTGGCATAAAGGCTTGTTGAGGCCACAGGCTCAGTGGCTCATGTCTGCAATCCCGGCATGTGGGGGACCGAGGTAGGCAGATCACTTTAGGCAAGGAATTCGAGGCCAGCCTGGCTAACATGGCGAAACCTGGCCTCTACCAAAAACACAAAAATTAGCCAGGCATAGTGACACATGCCTGTAGTCCCAGCTACTAGGGAGGCTGAGGCAGGAGGATTGCCTGAGTCCAGAAGGTCGAGACTACAATGAGCCTTGATCATGCCACTGCACTCCAGCATGGGTGACAGAGTGAGACTCTATCTCAAAAAACAAAACAAAAGCTTGTTGAAGTGTGAAAGAAACCAGTGATCATTTGATCCCTCATCCTCCCCTACTGTCGCTATAAAGGCCTCATCAAGCTTGTGCAGGCCTCACAGAGGCCTAGGAACTTAAAATGTTATTTTTGGCTGGGCACAGTGGCTCACACTTGTAATACGAGCACTTTGGGAGGCCAAGGTGGGCAAATCATGAGGTCAGGAGTTTGAGACCAGCCTGACCAACATGGTGAAACCTCGTCTCTACTAAAAATCCAGAAATTAGCCAGGTGTGGTGGCACATGCCTGTAATCCCAGCTACTCAGGAGGCTGAGGCAGGAGAATCGCTTGAACCAGGAGGTAGAGGTTGCAGTGGGCTGAGATTGCACCACTGCACTCCAGCCTGGGTGACAGAGTGAGACTCCATCTCAAAAAAAAAAAAAAAAAGTTATTTTTAATTTAACAAATATCAGCTAGTTGTGATAGATCATGCCTGTAATTCCAGACTTTAGGGCGGGCAGATCACTTAAGGTCAGGAGTTCAACACCAGCCTGGCCAATATGTTAAAACCCTATCTCTTCTAAAAATACAAAACTCTGCTGGGCATCATGACACATGCTTATAATTCTAGGTACTAAGGAGGCTGAGGTGGGAGGTTCACTTGAACCCAGGAGGCAGAGGTTCCAGTGAGCTTAGATCGCACCTCCACACTCTAGCATTAGTGACACAGCGAGACTGTCTCAAAATAAAAATAAATATGTAGTAACTTTTTATGTCCTTAAGACACTTTTTAAAAACTTGAGTAGCCAAGATGACTGACTAGGCACAGCCAGGAGACCCTCTCCCAAGAGAGACCACCATCAAGTAGACTGGCACATGCTGAACAGATATTCAGAAAGAAGATATTCAGAGTGGATACGGGGAGGATGCAGACCTTAAGTCTGAAAAAGGAGGAAACTGGGAACTCTGCATGGAGTTGCCAAGCACCAGGACTCACTCCTGGCACTTAGTGGCTCCTAGGGAAAGGGTGAGTGAAACAGGTGTGGAGTGGCCCACTCTTGTCACAGACCTTAGAGATCTAGCTGCAGGAGACCCCAAGACCCCTTCAAGACATTTGAATTGGCAGGGGGAACTACCTGGAGAGTTGCCAGAGACAGAACTCTAGTCTGTGGAGAGCAGAGGGTTTAGCATGGGAACAGCTGCAGTGGAGCAAAGCCATGGGTATCCATTCCCCAAGGCTCACCATACTCCTCTAGGTGGCCTTAGCCTTTATTAGCAGCCAGACATGGAGAGGGCGGGGCTGTCTTTTGCATAGAGTGAGGCCTGTCTGATCTGAACATCCCTGTCTGCCATCCTCTCCCAGGGTCCCTGCCTGGCCACACCCATTTGCAGTACAGCCTCAGCTGTCCCGATGAAATGCTTGCTAGCAGCCCCCCACCTTCCCATGGGAGCACTTTTGCAGATGTACCCCAACAGGTGCACACTCACTTATAGCCTCTGCCCACTGCCTCGCCAACATGCACACATACAACTTGCAAACTTAGGAAATGCAGAGAACCCCTACAAAATAGTATACGAAAAAACCATCCTCAAGACACATAGTCATGACATTCTCCAACGTCCACATGAAAGAAAAACTCATAAAGACAGCTAGAGAGAAGGAGCAGGTCACCTACAAAGGGAAGCCCATCAGGTTAACAGTGGACTTTTTAGCAGAAGCCTTATAAGCCAGAAGAGACTAGGGAACTATATTCAGCATCCTTGAAGAAAAAAAAAAAAATCCAACCAAGAATTTCATATCTAGCTAAACTAAGTTTTATAAGCAAAGGAGAAATTAAATCCTTTTCGGACAAGTAAACGCTAAGGGAATTTTTTACCATCAGACCTGCCTTACAAGAGGTTCTTAAAGGAGTGTAAACATGGAAATGAAAAACCAGTACTTGCCACCACAAAAACACACAAGTTCATAGCCCAATGACACTGTAAAGCAACTATACAATCACGTGCACATAATAACTAGCTACCCACATGATGACAGGATTAAATTCTCACATATCAATATTGACCTTGAACATATACAGACTAAATGCCCCACTTAAATGACATATAGTGGCAAGTTATATAAAGACACATAACCCAATTGCATGCTATTTTTTCAAGAGTCCCATCTCACATGCAATGATGATGAATGTGCTCATCCCATAGGCTCAAAGAAAAGGAACGGTGAAACATCAAGCAAATGGAAAACAAAAAATAACAGGGGCTGCTATTTTTATTTCAGAGAAAACAGACATTAAATCATCAATGATAAAAAAGGGCAAAGAAAGACATTACACAATGATAAAGGGTTCAATTAAACAAGAAGACAACTATCCAAAATATATATGCAATTAGCACTGGGGCACACAGATTCATAAAACGAGTTCTTAGAGACCTACAAAGAGACTTGGATAACCACACCATAATATTGAGAGACTTCAACACTCCATTGACAGTATTACACAGATCATTAAGGCAGAAAACTAACAAAAATATTCAGGATCTTAACTGACACTTAACCAAATGGACATAAACAGACATCTACAAGATACTCTACCCAGGAACAACAGAATATACATTCTTCTCACCTGCACATGGGACATACTCTAAGACTGGCCACATGGTTGGCCATAAAGCAATTTTCAACAAAATAAAAAATTTAAAAAATGAAATCATACCAAGCACTCTCTTGGACCACAGCTCAATAAAAATAGAAATCAATACCAAGAAGATCTCTCAAAATTGTACGATTACATGGAAATTAAACAATTTGCTCCTGAATGACTTCTGGGTAAATAATGAAATTAAAGCAGAAATCAAAACTTATTTGAATTAATGAAAAAGATTTACCATACCAGAATCTCTTGAGACACACCTAAAGCAGTGCTAAGAGGAAAGTTTATGGCACTAAATGGCTATATCAAGAAGTTAGAAATATCTCAAATTGACAAGCTAAAATAATATCTAGAGGAAACAGAGAAACAAGAGCAAACCAAATCCAAGGCTGGCAGAAGAAAATAACAAAATTAAGAGCTAAGCCAAACAAAATTGAGATGTAAAAGCCCATACAAAAAAACAACGAAACCAAAACCTAGTTCTTCAAAAGAATAAACAAAATTTATAGACTGCTAGCTGGATTAATCAAGAGACAAAAGAGAGAAGATCCAGGTAAACAATCAGAAATGACAAAGGGAATATTAACACCAACCCCACACAAATACAAAAACCAGGCCGGATAGGGGCTCATGCCTGTAATCCCAGCACTTTGGGAGGCCAAGGCAGGCAGATGACCTGAGGTCGGGAGTTCGAGACCAGCGTGACCAACATGGAGAAACCCTGTCTCTACTAGAAATACAAAAAATTAGCCGGGTGTGGTGGTGCATGCCTGTAATCCCAGCCACTCAGGAGGCTGGGGCAGAAGAATCGCTTGAACCAGGAGGCAGAGACTGCAGTGAAACAAAATCATGCCATTGCATTCCAGCCTGGGCAAGAAGAGCAAAACTCCATCTCAGGAAAAAAAAAAAGGAAAGAAAAAACACTCAGAGACTGTTACAAATACCTCTATGCATACACACTAGAAAACATAGAAGAAATAAATTCCTAGAAACATCCCAAGATTGAAGCAGGAAGAAATGGAAATCCTTGTAATAGTCCAATAACAAGTTCCAAAATTGAATCAGTAGTTAAAAAAACCTACCAACCAGAAAAACCCCTGGACTAGATGGAGTCATGGCCAAAGTCTACCTAATATACAAATAAGGGCTGGTACCAATTCCATGGAAATTATTCCAAAAAATTGAAAAGAAGGGTCTCCTGTCTACTCATTCTATGAGGCTAGGATCATTCTGATACCAAAACTTGTCAGAGACACAATGGAAAAGGAAAACTTCAGGTCATTAACTCAGGTGAGGGCAGATGGGCAGGCCACGGTGGCTCATGTCTGTAATCCCAGCACTTAGGAAGCCAAAGTGGACAGATTGCTTGAGCTCAGGAGTTCAAAACCAGCCTGGGCAACATGGAGAAACCCCAACTCTACAAAAAAAAAAAAAAAAAAATTCAAAAAATTACCCAGGAGTGGCTGGGTATGGTAGCTCATGCCTGTAATCCCAGCACTTTGGGAGGCTGAGGGCAGGCGGATCACCTGAGGTCAGGAGTTCAAGACCAGCCTGACCAACATGGAGAAACCCTGTCTCTACTAAAAATAATTACCCAGGAGTGGTGGCACATGCCGGTAACCCCAGCTATTCGGGAGGCTGAGAGAGGAGCATCAGTTGAACCCAGAAGACGGAGGTTGCGGTGAACCAAGAACACGCCACTGCACTCCAGCCTGGGAAACAAAAGTGAAATTCCATCTCGAAAAATAAAACAAAATTACTCATGTATAGTGGCATGCACTTGTGGCCCCAGTCACTCAGGAGGTGGAGGTGGGAGGATCACTTGAGCCCGGGAGGCAGAGGTTGCAGTGAGCTGAGATTGAGCCACTGCACTCTAGCACGGGTGACATAATGAGACCCTGTCTCAAAAAAAAAAAAAAAAAAAAAAAAAAAGAAAAAGAAAAAAGAATATAGACACAAAAATCCTTAAAAAAGTATTAGCAAACTGAGTCTAGCAGCACATTGAAAAGATAATACACCGCAATCAAGTAGGCTTTATTCCTTAGATGCAAGGCTGGTTCAACATGCAGATCAATAAATGAGATTCATCACATAAACAGAACTAAAAACAAAAACTACATGATCATCTGAAAAGACACAGAAAAGGCTTTTGATAAAATTCAACATCGCTTTACATTAAAAAAACCTTAACAAAACTAAGCAACTAAGGAACACACCTCAAAATAATAAGAGCCATCTCTGATAAACCCATAGCCAACATCATACTGAATGTGCAAAAGCTGGAAGCATCCTTGAAAAATGGAACAAGACAAGGATGCCCATTCTTACCACTCCTTTTAAGTAAAGTACTGAAAATCCTAGCCAAAACAATCAGTCAAGAGAAAGAAATGAAAGGCATCCAAATAGAAAGGAACTCAAAATTCTCTCTTTACAGATGATGATTCTTTACCTAGAAAACCCCATAGTGTTTGCCCAAAAGCTCTTAGAACTGATAAACAGCTTCAGTAAACTTTCAGGATACAAAATCAATGTACAAAAATCAGTACATTTCTATACACCAATAATGCCCAAACTGAGAGCCAAATCAAAAATGCAACCTCATTTATAACAGCCACGAAAACAATAAAATACTTAGGAATACAGTTAGATCTTTCACCACAATGAAAAATATCAGAGATGACATAAATGGAAAAACATTCCATGCTCATAGACAGGAAGAATAAATATTGATAAAATGGTCTTACTGCCCAAAGCAATTTACAGATTCCTATTTGTTATTCCTGTCAAACTACCAACATCACCTTTCACAGTATTACAAAAAACTATTCTAAAATTTGTATGGAATCAAAAATGAGCCCAAATAGCCAAGGCAATCCTAAGCATAAAGAACAAAGCTGTAGGCATCACACTACCTGACTTCAAACAAGGCTACAGTAACCAAAACAGCATGAAACTGACACACAAACCGACACACAGACCAATGGTACAGGTCTGAGAACTCAGAAATAAAGTTGCACATCTACAACTATCTGATCTTCAATAAAGCTGACCACAACAAGCAATGGAGAAAGGACTCCCTATTCAATAAATGGTGCTAACTGCCTAGCCATATGCAGAAGATGGAAACCAGACCCCTTTCTTTCACCATATATAACAATCAACTGAAAATGGATTAAAGACTTAAATATAAGACCTAAAACTATTAAAAAAAAAAAAAAAAAAAACCTGGGAAACACCATTCTGCACATAGGCCTTGGCAAAGATTTGATGGCAAAGTCTCCAAAAGCAATTGTAACAAAAACAAAAATAGGTAAGTGGGACCTAATTGAAGAGCTTCTATACGGCAAAAGAAACTACCAACAGGTTGCTTAAACAGACGACTTACTGAATGAAAGAAAACATTTGCAAACTATGCATCTGATAAAGGTCTAATATCCAGAATCTATAGGGAACTTAAACAATTGAGCAAGCAAAAAATAATCCCATTAAAAAATTGGCAAAAGCCATGAACACTTCTCAAAGAAAGACATATAAGCAGTAGCCAACAAACATGAAAAAATGTTCCACATCACCAATCATCACAGAAATACAAATCAAAACCACAATTAGATGCCATCTCATACCAGTTGGAGTGGCTATTCTTAAAATGTCAAAAAAAAAAAAAGAAAAGAAAAGAAAACAGACACTGATGAGATTGTGGAGAAAAGGGAATACTTACACACTGCTGGTGGGAATATAAATTAGTTCAGCCACTGTGGAAAGCAGTTTGGAGATTTCTCAAAAAGTTAAAACAGAACTACCATTTGATCCATCAATCCACTACTGAGAATATACCCAAAGAAATAGAAATCGTTCTACCAAAAGGACACACACATCCTTAAGTTCATCACTGCACTGTTCACATTAGCAAACACATGGAATCAACTGAGATGCCCATCAGTGGTGAACCAGATAAAGAAAATGCATTATATACACACCACAGAATACTATAAAGCCATTAAAAAACCCCAAATCACATCCATTGCTGCAGCATGGATGCAGCTGCAGGCCATTATCCCAAGCAAATTAATATGGGAACAGAAAACCAAATACTGCATGTTCTTATTTGTAACGTGGAGCTAAACATTGAGTACACATGGACACAAAGATGAGAACAATAGACATTGGGGCCTACTAGAATGGGAAGGGCTGGAGGAGGGCAACTGTCAAAAAACTGCATATTGGGTACAATGCTCACTACCCAAGTGACAAAATCATTTGTACACCAAATTCCAGCAACACATAATTTACCCACGTAACAAAGCTGCACATGTATCCTCTGAATCTGAAATAAAAGTTGAAAAAAAAAAAAAAAAAAGAAAGAAGAAAAAAATGGGCTATGATAAAGCCAAAAGTAATTCTGGTTTTGCCTTTCAAAGTTCTGTATTTTATTACTTCAGAAAGCACTACATCTTTGGAATCATTTCTATAATGGTGCCAAAACACACTGAAACTAAATGTGATCGATTCAAAGGGAAACAGAGATAAGGACCTGGGTGTCATGGCTCATGCCTGTACAACACTTTGGGAAGTTGAGGCAGGTGGACTGCTTGAGCCCAGGAGTTCAAGACCAGCCCAGGCAACACGTTTCTACAAAAAATACAAAAATTAGGCAGGTAGTGGTGAGATCACGGCTTACTGCAGCCTTGACCTCCTGGACTTAAGTGATCCTCCTGCTTCAGCCTCCTGCGGAGCTCAGACAAGTGTGCACCACCACAGCCAGCCAATTTTTTGATTTTTTGTAGAGATGGGGTCTCACTTTGCTGCCTAGGCTGGTGTTGAACCCCTGGGCCCAAGTGATCCCTCCACCTCAGCCTCCCAAAGCATTGGGTTTACAGGCACGAACCACCACACCCAGCCAAGTCTTAATATATGTTTACTTATCTATATTATGGCAATAAGAAATTTGATGTTTTTTTCACTTTCAACCTTACTTACCCAGCAGCATTCTGTTTGTAAATAACACATATCTACTTTAAAGTACAATGGCCTTTTGTTAACCATATCAAGAAGAATATAACACCCTGACAGTTTCATTCATCATTAGAAAGCAAACTTTTTCTGTAAAGATCCAGAGAGTAAAACAGTTTAGGCTTTTTGAGCCATACGTGGTCTCTGCAGCATGTTCTTTTTTTTTTTTTTTTTTTTACCCCCTACAACTCTTCAACCTCAACCATTTAAAAACTTAAAAGAATATTCTTAATTCTTAGCTTAAGGATTCTACAAAAATATAAAATGTTAATAAAGCATCACTGAGGCAGGTCTAATTTCTAGAAAAAATACATATATAAATGAGATATCAGACTAAGAAGCAGAGAAAAGCAGAAAATAATCTAGACCATAACAATATTAGTTTCATTATATAAAAATACCCAAGCTATTAACAAAATAACAAACAAAAAATAACTCTAAGTGTTCCATATGTTTAATTTTTGCTTACCTTTGGCTGTGGCATGAACCACAGCAGCCTGAGAGATAATCTGGTAAGTTTCAAAACCCAGATAAGACAAAGCTGACAGTAAAAGACCTCTTTTGAAAGTTCCTGGGTTTCCCATTACCTATGGAAACAATTATGGTCAGAGTTACAAACTGAAAATTTGAAGGCACTGCTACCCCAAGGAAAAATTACATTAATTTTCTTCCACCTGAAAGCAATCGATCATAATACTGGAAGCTTAAAATTTTTACTTGATCAAATTACTTAGTAAAACGGTCTCAAAGCATATCTTATTAAGAAAAAGATACCACCTGGAGTGGTAGCTCATCTAAAAATCACATTCCTGCTGGAAAAGGCAGAGCTACAACTTATTTGCGAATGCATGGATATTGCAAATTATATGAAGTAAAGTATGAGAAAACAATACAAAATAAAATGAATCTTACAGACAAGATTATCAAATATAGTAATTACTACATATAAAAATTGTACATGGCTAACTTTTAAATTTTTTTGTAGACAGGGTCTCGTTGTGTTGCCCAGGCTGGTTTCAAACTCCTGGACTCAAGCAATCCTTCGCCTAGGCTTCCGAAAATCCTGGGATTATAGGCGTGAGCCAAGGAGCCGGGCCTACAATGGGACTTCACACCCATCATTGTTCTAATTTGAAAACTTAAGGCTAGTTTCGTACTTAGAACTCCTCCCATATCTCTCCCTATATTATCTAACATCTCCCCTTTTGGTTATAAACTTCCAAGGAAAGGAAATACGCCTAACTTTTAACCACCCCTCCCCACCATCAGTCCCGTAATAATTCTGAACAATGTTAACTGAGCAGTGAAAAATGTATTTTAGAGCTTAAAATAATGAAACAACTAGTTCACATGAAATATATCATATGCACTAATGCCATTCCCCAATTCCCTGACAAAACAGAGGCCCACGAGCATTCTAATAGAAATATCAGAACTGAGACTACAACATGCGGACATCCTTCATTGACTTTGTGCAGATAAAACAGGTAACTCAGAAATAATTACTTTTTAACAAAAGCCTAAATAGTATGAAATCTCTGCTTCTGAGTCGTAGAATTTTTAAAATCACATCTCACACTTTTCAAAGTCTGAAAGAGGGGCAGCCTCAAGCGCTGTGGCCGTATCTGTCATCGCCTACAGAGAGTAATTTCACAGCGGTCAGGGTTCTTTCCCGTCCCGTTCTACGTTTCGCACAGGAAGGACAGGTAGGAGGCAGCTTCTGGGGCGCGTGGGGGCAAACCCCACTCCTTCCCTGACAGCCCCAGTTTAGGATAGCGGAAGTCTGCAAAAGGGAAGGGACCTGTCTGGCCGCTCCCAGGCACACTGGCCCCGAGTCCTTCCGCAGTTCACATTCCGGTAGGCAGCGCGGGGCCGCCACGCCTGAAGAAGTTAAGGGGGAGCCGGAACCCACTGGGCAGGAGGTGGGGAGCGGGAGCCAGGACCGCGGGGGTACCTCAAAGCCGCTGAACCGACAGGGGCCGCAATGCCTACGGCTGCCCGAAGTCCCCGCAGTGACCCAAGACCCCGGGACGGCTCCACGTCGTAAAGGCAGAAAACGCCACAGTCGAGCGGCCAGCGCCATGTTCTGCAACTCGCAGGCTGAACCTGCACTACTTCAGGCAGCTACGGAGGCGGGCGGGTCTAAAGAAGCCTCAGTCCTTCCGGAGAGAACCGCGTCCGCCCGCCCCCAGCCCTGCACCTCCACCGCCCCCATGGCTTCCGGTCCACGGGCTTAGGGGGCGGGAAATACCCCGATTGGGTGGGACGCAGTGGACCTTCCGCACCTGCGCCCAAAGAACTGAGGCCGTGAGAGCGCTGTATTCAGGCTCTCTGACTCGTTTCTGCTCCATCTGCCCAGGAGGCTTTCAGGGTTTGGGTACAAGGATAAGTCACCAGAACACAATTGAAAGCTCAGAAATAGACCCAAGAATACAAGTATGCAAGAAAAAAAATTATCATTTTAATTATCGGCTCCCTTCAAAAGTAGAATGAATCTTGGCACTAATGGGTCTTTTTTGGAAATAAATAATTGGAAGAATTAAGTTGCCCAATATGAGAAAGGGAAAGGAAGAGACTGAGCGACTCAAGGGGGTAAATTCAAGCAAGAGAGAGGCCGGAGCAGAGGAACAAAGAATGCAAAGCGCAAGCTGGTTTTGGGAAGAAGAACTAGTGGGAGGAGACCTCTGGACAGGATATTGATGCCCCTGTATGCTAGGGCATGTATGGGGAAAAAAAACACAAAAAACAAAAAACCTGGTCTTCCCAAAAATTCTTCAATAAGATGTTTTACTTACTCGAGCAAAATATTTTATTTTACTCAAGTAAAATAAAATTTCTTACTAGAGTGAAATTCTTTTGTGGGAAAATGAAGAAGTTTTGAATCCTGCTTAAGGTCTGATGGTGGAAACACAGACTGCAAATGGAGTACCCACTATATGGGTTTCAACAAAAAATTCTACGGGTAATGAGGGGAGTCATGGTTTTAAAAAATTAGGTTGCATTTCTATGATACTTTTTTTTTTTTTTTTTTTTTTTTGAGACGGGGTTTTACTCATGTTTCCCAGGCTGGAGTGCAATGGCGCGATCTCGGCTCACCGCAACCTCCGCCTCCCGGGTTCAGGCAATTCTCCTGCCTCAGCCTCCTGAGTCGCTGGGATTACAGGCACGCGCCACCATGCCCAGCTAATTTTTTGTATTTTTAGTAGAGACGGGGTTTCACCATGTTGACCAGGATGGTCTCGATCTCTTGACCTTGTGATCCACCCGCCTCGGCCTCCCAAAGTGCTGGGATTACAGGCTTGAGCCACCGCGCCCGGCCCTTCTATGATACTTTTAATACTGTATAGGGAATTAATACATGGTTGTATTGATCTTCCCAACGGCCCTGTGATGTAACTGGTATCCCAGGTTTACAAATTTAAAAAACCGTAGCTCAAAGAGATGTATTAACCTAACCACGGATATATTAGAAGACGGGAATCCACGTGTTTCTATTCTGAGTCCAGTGTTCCTTCTACTATATGATTGCTGCCTCCACTAGTTCCCATTAAATCAACTATATTTCTTTAGGATTATGTCTTTAAAGTCTATCTTTATAAATATGTAGATCTCCTTCCCAACTGCTGAAACCTAGACTTTTTTCCGAGAGAGAGAATCATTTTTATGCATTTCTACTGGTAGCTACCTCAATATTGCTAAACAATATGTTTATACCACATGATAATACTTTAATTAAGTTTCTGATATCTCTGCTAGAGTGAATTTGTAATTAAGTTTTTAGCTTTAAAAAAAATTAGATCCTAAGTTGCAGGAACTCCCATATATTCTTCAGCTAGATTCAGCCATTGCTAACTTTTTCTCATATTTGCATTACCTTTCTTTACATATGTTACCTGTAATATACATGTTATATTCCTAGTATTTTCTGTTGTTAGGCCTTTTGAGAGTAATTACAGATACCATGACTCTCACTCTTAAAGCAAAGACATTCTCTTATTTAGTCTCAGTATAATTATCAAATTCAGGAAACCAAAAGTGACAGAATAGTACTATTTAACATACAAATTTTGTTTACTTCCCAATGCTGTCCTCTTGTATTTTTTTGTGTTTGTTTGTTTTTGTTTTTGTTTTTTTGAGATGGAGTTTCACTCCTATCGCCCAGATTGGAGGGCAGTGGCGCAATCTCGGCTCACTGAAACCTCCACCTCCCAGGTTCAAGTGATTTTCCTGTCTCAGCCTCCCAAGTAGCTGGGATTACAGGCATGTGCCGCCATGCCTGGCAATTTTTGTATTCTTAGTAGAGAAGATACAGAATACAAAAAAATAATAATTTTTGTATTCTTTGCCCCTGCTCCATGTTGGTCGGGCTGGTCACAAACTCCTGACCTCAGGTGATCTGCCCACCTCAGCCTCCCAAAGTGCTGTCCTTTATACTAATGACTTTTCTTCTAAATTCAAGATCAAATCTTGATAACCTTTAAATCCTCAGCCTTTGTCTTTCATGACATTAGTATTTTTTTCTTTTTTGAGATGGAGTTTCACTCTTGTGCTGGGCATGGTGGCGCGTGCCTGTAATCCCAGCTACTCAGGAGGCTGAGGCAGGACATTAGTATTTTTTAAATGTATAGTCCTGTTGATTTAAAGCAGGGTTTCTCAGCCTTGGCACTATTGAACTTTTGGGCTGAAGAATTCCTTCAGCCCCTGCCAAGCCATCAGATTATTGTAGGCTTGGCTAATATCTGACTGCAAAATCAAGAGAGATGATGAGCTAGAACCACCTAGCTAAGCCAATTCTAAATTCCTAAACCACAGAAGCTATGAGAGAAAATAAATGATTGCTCCTGTTTTAAACCACTAAATTTGATGTAATCTGTTATAGAGCAACTGATAACTAATGCAACACCAAGTAAAGCATATACAGTTGGAGTGTGCAGTTTCAGAGAAAAGGTGTGGAAGTTTGATAACCTTAAGAATATAGGCTGGGCATGTGGCTCACACGTGTAATCCCAACAATTTGGGAGGCCAAAGCCGGAGAATAATTTCAGGCATGTTCGAGACCAGCCTGGGCAGATAGTGAGGCTCTGTCTCTACAAAAAAAATGTTTTTGGTTTATTTTTTAAATTTGCTGCATGTGGTGGTGCATGCTGTAGTCCCATCTACTCAGGAGGATGAGCTGGGAGGATCATTTGAGCCCAGGTGTTTGAGGTTGCAGGGAGCAGTGATCATGACACTATCTTTAACAGAAAAAAAAAAAAAGAGAGAGAGAGAGAGAGAGACAGAGAGAGAATTCAAATGGAATTCAAAGCTGTGGGACAAAGGCTGGGCATGGTGGCTTACGGCTATAATCCCAGTATTTTGGGAAGCTGAAGCCGGTGGATTGCTTGAGCTCAGGAGTTCAACACCAGCCTGGGCAACATGGTGAAGCCCTGTCTCTACAAAAAGTGCAGGAATTAGCCAGGCACGGTGGCTCATGCTTGTAGGTCCTAGCTATTTTGGGAGGCTGAGGTGGGAGGATCAGCCTGAGAGGTTGAAGCTGTGGTGAATGGTGAATCGTGTTCTACCACTGCACCCCAGCCTAGAGGACAGAGCGAGAGCCTGTCTCAAAAAAAAAAAAAAAAAACAAACCTATTAAGACTGGATGAGGTAATTAAAAATGTGAGTGAAGGAGCGAAGATAGAAAGAAGTAAAGGTCCAGGAATTAAGCCATAGGAATATGAGGACCAAAATACAAAGGAGACAAGAAGGAATACCTCGTGAAGCAGAACACATTGGAGAAAAAATATTTTGTGAATATCTCATTCATTTATTCATTTTAACATGCAATTGACTCTCCACCAGGTGTTGTTTTATTTCTTGTTAGCCTTGATATCCAACATGCATTCAACACATGTTACATTAGAATGGAATTTAGACTCTAGTTAAGGAGAATAAATAAATACATTGAGTAGCTATGGCATTATGTGTTTAAACGATAGATTTCTGTTTGGATACTGAAAGTACAAAACCATCCCCTTGCCTCTACTCTTTCCCTATTTTAGTGGAAAGAAGAGTTGTGAAAGTTAGGTATGGATACTATATATTCTGGAAAATTTGAAACATGCAATTCAATTAGTGGTGCCTGAGGACCTTCATTTACATATGAAAGCAGAATCAAAAATAGAGCCAGCAACCTTTAGTAAAAACAAAAACACTTTTAGTACCTCCCCAGCAAAGGTCTTGTTTCTGCACTTGCACTTTGTTCTTGTCTTTGCCCCTGCTATCATTCCTGTGCCCCCAGATATTTGCATCACTGGCTCCTTCTTATTATTCAAATCTCAGGTCAAATACCATCTTAGAAAGCTCTTTTCTGAGCTCCCATCTATAAGCACACACTATCTTCAAGTCCCTCTATCACATCACCCTGCCTTAACTTTCCTCATGGCACTTCAGCCTGTCTGAAATCTCATCTTGTCTTTAACAACTAACGTATTATTCGACCCTCCTCTATGGTAGAAGTTCCTGTCCATCTTGCTCACAAGTCTAGAACAATGCACATAGTAGGCAATCAGGATGTGTTTGTTGCATAAATGAATGAATCCTCACTGGCACTGACGCGATTTTTAAAACGTTTAATTTGCAAGCCAGACATGGTGATCACTCCTGTAATCCCAGCACTCTGGGAGGCCAACGCTGGCAGATCACTTGAGCCCAGGAGTTCAGCACCAGCCTGGGCAACACAGTGAGACCCCATTTCTTAAAAAAAATAAAAATAAAAATGTTTAGTTTGCATATTTTGGATTAAAAATAAAGTTTTTATTTAGGAATGTCTGTTTCTTGATTGGATACCCTTTCCATTTCTTTTTCTTTTTTTTTTTTTTGATACAGAGTTTCGCTCATGTTACCCAGGCTGGAGTGCAATGGCGTGATCTCGGCTCACCGCAACCTCCACCTCCTGGGTTCAGGCAATTCTCCTGCCTCAGCCTCCCGAGTAGCGGGGATTACAGGCACGCGCCACCATGCCCGGCTGATTTTTTGTATTTTTAGTAGAGACAGGGTTTCACTATGTTGACCAGAATAGTCTTGATCTCTTGACCTCGTGATCCACCCGCCTAGGCCTCCCAAAGTGCTGGGATTACAGGCGTGAGCCACCGGGCCCGGCCTCCATTTCTTCTATAATTAAAACAAACAAACCACTCTTCACCCATTTTTCTATTGGGTGTTTTTTTTCCTTATCAATTTAAATGAACTTAAGATACTGTCAAGTTTGTGACCAATATATTTCCCAATGTGTTTTATTGATTTTGTTCCTGTGTCCTTAGGAAGAAGTTCTAAATTATCAAGCAGTCATGTATCAGTGTATTCCACAGCAGTCTGTTTAGTTGCAGGTAGCATGGAGTACCAAGCAGCCAAGCCTGCACTTTGAGGTTTACTTACAATCTATGACTTCAGAGAAGTAGGCCAATTATTTAGCTTCCAAATCTCATGTTACTCAATTGCAGTTTTCATTTGTAAAATGAGGATAATGGCACCAAATACATCACAGAATCATGAAGATTAAAGGAAATGAAGGATATTAAATGTCCTTGATAGTGTGTGCATTTAAAATGCCTCCAAATAAGCATATGAGCATGGTTAAGAGCTAAGATGTATTTCGCTATTTTCATGTTGAGAGTTTGTCTTAGTTACCTTTTTTTTTTGAGACAGGGTCTTCCTGTCACCCAGGCTGGAGTGCAGAGGCACGAACATGACACACTGCAGCCTTAACCTCCTGAGCTGGTGACCCTCCTGCTTCAGCCTCACATGTAGCTAGGACCAAAAGCCCGTGCCACCATGCCCAGCTATTTATTTACTTTTTGTAGCCATGGAGGGGGGTCTCATTTTTTTGCCCCAGGCTGGGGCTGGCCTCCAACTCCTGGCCACGTGCCATCCTCCCACCTCTGCCTTCCAAAGTGTTCAGATTACAGGTGTGAGCCACTGCGCCCAGTCTTCTCAGTTCAGACATGTAATAAATTTTCTTACATATGTTAATTATTTCATCCTTAAGAAATTTATTTTGGTGCACCAAGCCACTTACCTAAAGTCAGCTTTGCCTTTTCAGTAAGCGACTGGCCCACAGAGTAGCTTTGAAGCGCCGGCCTATCGGCAGGGAGCGAACCGGCAGCCCGGAGTCCACTCCCTGCGGATGGGCGGAGCCTTGAGCAGGCTGTGCGGGGCGGGGCGCGCACTGGACCCGCTCCCGCCCCGACCCCGTCCGCTTGCTCTGCTTGTCCAGCCCTAGAGGTTCTGGTGAATCCCGGCGGCCGCGGCAGCGCTCCGGACGCTGCAGACCTGTTCTCCATCGTCGCTCGACTTCCACCTCTAAGACTCGCACGCGAGTGCAGGCCTCTCCCAGTTCCTGGTCGGGTGAGGCAGCAGCCCCGCAACCCTGCCTCCTAGGGGAAAAGAAAAGTCCTGGCCTGGAGAATCCGGGCCCGCAGGCTCCGTGCGGCGGGTCCCGCCGGGCCTGAGTGCTGGAAGTGCTCCATTGGCTTCCGGGGATCGGCAAGTCGCGCCCGGGCTCCTGCTCTAGGTCGCGGCCTGGCGGGACTCAGGCACCGCTAGCGCCTCCTGGAGGAGCCCGGGCTCGGGGTTCAGCTCTGGGCTGTGAGGCCCTGCCTGGGCCTGGCGCTTGCGCACCTGGGGCTGGGGGTTGGCTGGGATCTGCTCTCATTCCCTGGGCCGAGAGGGTCGGGCCTGTGGCCCAGAGAAGAGTAACAGGCCCAGAAATCGCTGCAGCACCACGCGGGGAGAGGGATAGGGTATCCACACCACGCCCTTGGTGAAGCCAATGCCCAGGTGAACGGGGTGGGGGGGGAGGGGGGGCGTGCGCGCTTCAGAGCCGCCGAGAAGCTGGCAGATGGGGTGGGAAGAGGTGACTTGTGATTTCAGAGTAAAGCAAGGAGCTTGTGAGAAGTACCCTAGCAGCTCCTGTTTCTCCTCCAGCTTCAAGATTTTTCTGTCTAGTGTTTTGGGTTCCCTACACCAGGGTTGTGGAGGAAGTGCAGGGCCAGAACCTATTGAGACCCAGCAGACCAATGTTGAGCTTGATGGTCATCTGCACTTCTTGCATATCCTTAGTATTGTCTTTTCGAGGCCACCTCTATAGTGCTAATCAAATAGAGGGAAGGGCAAGATTGAATATTTCAGCTATTGATTACAATGTCTCACAACAACTGTGCTAGACAGTTTCTATATGTTAGTTTCTTTAACGCTCCCAAGTACTTATTGAAGTGATATTACTCTGTTTCATACTCCAGGAAACTCAGGTTGAATAATTCTTCAAATTACACGACCGGTAAGTGGTGGCATTAGGGTTGGAATTCAAGTCTGTATGGTTTTTGTGGTACAGGCTTTATTGCTTAGTGTACAAGAATATTATTCTTGGGATAAGCCAGATACCTAAGTTTCACATCTTTGCAATGAGGGCTGTTAGCTGTATGACCTTGGGCAAGATACTTCACCTTTTAGGGCTTGTTTCTGCATTTGTGAAATAGAGATGAAATGTCACAAGGTTGCTATGAGAATTAAATTAGATCCTACTTGTAAAATATTTAGCAAAGTACCTGGCAAATAGTTAGTGGTAAGCTATATATAGCCACATATATCCTGGTATTGTCATTAATGAGGGTCAGCAAACTAGCTCTGTGTGCTTGCTGCCAACCAGAGCCCAACAGAACTTGTACAAGTCTAGAAGAACATAAGTAGAGGGAAACAGCAAAGGATAGCAGAAGAAAAGGGAACTGAAAACAGATGACATATATAATAGCAATTATAATGACACCAATAGATGTCTCAGGTATTAATCTGTGGTACCCAGGGCCACTTTTTGCCTTTGTAAGAATTTTTAAGAAAGCAGTTCCTTTGGCTGATGAATTGGAAAAATAGATCCCACTCTGGGCTGAAAAATTTCAAACTCTGTGACTAGATCGTTTTGAGGCTCTGGATGTAAAGGGGAGCTGAATTTTAAGACCCCATAGACCAAAGGTGCCTGGCACGAACAACACAATAAAGTGTGCAATTCCCTTTCAGGATTTCTTCTCTCAGGTTTAGCTCCTAAAGAATGGGAAGGGAGAGGTGGTTCCAGAATGGGAGAAACAAAGGAAGTGTTTGCCATTAAGTGTTGCATAATGAATGGATACCTCTTCTAATTTTACCTATAACTGTGAACACTTTCTAGACAATGGTCTTCATTTTCCACATAAATTTATGGTAGCCTGTTATACACTTTAAAATATTTTATTTTCTATGCTCTTCATGATGATATCACTGCTGCCCTGAGTATTTCCCTTGCAGTATCTGTTTAGGTACCTAGTTCATATTGTACTCCAGCAACTATCAATTCTTTTATTTACTTGTTTATTTATTTTATAATAAAGATGAGGTCTTACTATGTTGCCCAGGCTGGTCTTGAACTCCCAGGCATAAGTGATCCTCTTGCCTGGGCCTCCCAAAGTGCTGGGTTGACAGATGTGAGCCACCACGCCCGGCCCTATCAATTCTTGGTTTGGCTTTATCCATAGTTTCCTTTGCCCTCTTTATTTTTTGGTACTATCACTGGGCTTTTTTTTTTCCTTACTATTGTTAGAGTTTTCATTTTCTTTTTTTTCTTCTTTTCACATGTTCTTTAGTCAGTGATTTATTATGCTAGAAAGTATGCCTGTTAGCAGAACTAAAAAAATTAATGTTAGATGTGAAAAATGATTACATGTCATTTGACCTTCAAAGATTCATAATGCCACCACTGCTCATCAGAGCATGATCTTTCAGGTGATCTTTTAGTAAGGCTCAGTGTCACTTCCATTGGTGGTACTCAACAACCTCAAGGAGTCTTAACTAGAACATTCCTTTACTGTACCCACCATTACCTTCACCCTACAATCTAGCTTCCTTCACACCAATTTTTTCCCTTGTTCTTGCTTGTGAGTGGGAATCTTATTGGGGTTCTTTTGGAGAGACTGTTTATTCTTTTAATATAACAGCTTAATAGTATGCAATCATAACATTTTAAAAGATGTTAAAATTAGTATTATGGACATATTTACCAATGTGAATTAGGTGGATAGCATATTAGTGAGTTTCCCCATGAAAAAATAGAAGGAAATACTACATGTTCATTTTAGCAAATCATTTTGAAATGGCCTCTTGCCAAATAGTTGTATTAAGTCTAATTCCTGTGAAAATTACCAGAGCAACCATGGTTTCTGGACATGTTGTTACTTGGCTATTTCACCTTTTGGGGCTTTTCGTTTACTGCCTCTAGACTTTAAAGTGATGGTCACTACATGTGAAAATAGGTATCTGCAACTGTAATGAGGAACTTACTTATCTTTCCACATTTTCATGTTTATGGGTCAGAATTTTTTAAAAAGAAGTGAAAATTAAGACAAGTACTTCCTGATGGTAATGTCAAAACAAGTTTAGAAAAACAAGTGTAAAATTGCACCCCACTTTTAGTATTTCTTGCTCTCCTTCTTTATCGTTCCCTATAGCACTTACTGTCACCTAACATACTATATATGTTACTTACTTGTCTTTGTTGTCATCTGCCTCCCTGCAGTGTAACTAACCTCCCCTGGACAGGGATGGTTGTCTCCTTTGTTTATTGTTGGCTCTGCAGCACCTTAGAACAGTGCCTGACACACAGTAGGCAATCTATAAATACTTGTTCAATAAGTATTGAATGACTTAATAGTACTGTAAAATCACTCATGATTGGAAAATATAAAGGGATTTGCCCTAAAATTAAAAACAGCTGAAATGTATGTGTTAAGCAACCAGGACATGAAGATTCTTGAAATCAGGAAATGTGTAAACATCTCAGCAGTCTTTGCCCAATATACAAACTTTTTAAACCTTAAGAACCAATTGGTTGTGGTTGTTGCTGCTTTAAACTGAAGGCATTTTTAGATCATTTGTTCACTGTGAACTAGAAAGGAGCACAGAGTGATAAAATTGTGAAGTGCCTGTCTTGACCAATTAAATATACATGCTCCCCTAAGAAGAGAAGAAGGGAGTCAGATTTTGGAAAACATCCACTTAGAGTCAGGGCATAGTGGACACCAGGGCAGATGAGAGGTTCTGATGGCTAGTTCAACATCTGGGAAATTCGAGAAGAGGGGAAAATCTTAAAGTGGTCCGAGGGGAATGAGAACCCCAGGGGATTTCAGTCTCCACAGATTGGTGTGCCTTAATATCAGACCCAGCTTGCCTGCTGCACAGCTGGCCAGCAGCTCTACTTAATCCTTATAATGGAAAATTTCAGCTGAACACTTGGAATTTTCAGCTAGGGATGCAGCTCTGATTTTCAATGAGGGTAAAAGATGATTCACTTTGTAGACAGGTATTTTATAGCCAGCTTTGCCAAGATGCATGTTCCATAAAGTGAGGCGATAGTGAGATGTTGCTGCTGCTAGTCAAATTTAGCAGTAGGGGATTGTATACCAACTTTTGTGACACTGATGTTATAAGTTCTTATTTTTAACTTTTTAATTTTATTCTTTCTGCTTATGTAGCTAATAAGTTCTGATAACCCTTCTTTTTAAAATTTGTATTTATTTATTTATTTATGAGATGGGGTCTCACTCTGCCACCCAGTTTGGAGTGCAGTGGCATGATCTTGGCTCACTGTAACTTCTACCTCCTAGGTTCAATCAATCCCACCTCAACCCCCGGAGTGGCTAGGACCAAAGGCATGCCCCACCATGCCTAACTAATTTTTATATTTCTGGTAGAGATGAGGTTTAGTAATGTCATCCAGGCTGCTGTTGAACTCCTGAGCTCAAGCCATCTGCCTGCCTCAGCCTCCCAAAGTGCTGGGATTACAAGTGTCAGCCACCTAACCTGCCTGGCCTAACCCTGCTTCTATTAATAACTTTTATTAATACCTCATTAAATGAACCTATGATAAAGTGTTCATTTGATGGACTTGAAAATACAATCAGTGATACTTCTAAAATGTGTATACAGTAGCCAAGGGATTAGAAAAGTAGTATAACCTGAAACACATGTTAAGTAAACTTTTTAGCCTGTTATAAATCATGGAATAGAACAATATCTGGATTTTCGAGGGAAATTAATGAAGGGTCCTTAGTTGATTGCTTACTTTGCAGTGATAAAGACAAGGTAAAACTGCACCTACCTTTTTTTTTGAAGTTAGAGTGATCATATATCAACCTTTTCATGTTAACTCCAGCTTTCCTCAGTTCTACATGTCCAGGCATCAGCAATGGTATCACTATTTAGATTTTGCTTAAGATAGTTTAAGAACCTGGAAACTTTTAAAAGTGTGGCCAAAAGCTGATTTATTTTGCTGCCATGATAGATGCTAAGAGCTTAATAATGTGAGATTTCATGGGTGCTAATAAAATTTATTTCTTTATCATGCTGCATCTACTTAATAGACTGGGCCCTGTGTTTTGTTTGTTTATTTAAGTCATCTGAGAACTTAATAAAAATTTTGAACAAAGGTACCTAACTAGTGGAGAAGTTTCTAGATACATTTTTTTTTCCAGATATAGCTTTTATTATTTATTTATTTATTTATTGAGATAGAGTTTCACTCTTTTTGCCCAGGCTGGAGAGCAATGATGTGATCTTGGCTCACTGCAACCTCCACCTCCTGGGTCCAAGTGATTCTCCTGCCTCAGCCTCCTGTGTTGCTGGGATTGCAGGCATGTGCCACCATGCCTGGCTAATTTTGTATTTTTAGTAGAGACAGGATTTTACTATGTTGGCCAGGCTGGTCTTGAACTCCTGACCTCAGATGATCTGCCTGCCTTGGCCTCCCAAAGTTCTGGGATTACAGGCAGGAGCCACCGTGCCAGCTCCAGATATAGCTGGTTTGGTAGAGTTGGAGACTCAGTTTGGAAAACTTTATTCTTTTTCTTCTATTTCTCCTTTTTGTCCTTATCAATATTCTGATATTTTCTACTCATTTTAAAAAATCCTTTAGTACCATTTCCTAAATGAGTTCCATATTCACTGCAATTAAATTAGGGTCATAGTACATCAGTGGAAAAGACCTTAGCAGCTACTTAAAGAAAGGGATTGACTCGACTCTTAGATTTAACAGCTGAAAAAACCTGAGGTGTAGGGAAGTTACAGCACTTGCCCAAATGTCTGCCATTGTGGTGTGACTAACACAGAACCAGTCCATTTCTTTTTTTTTTTTTTTTTTTTTTGAGATGGAGTCTTGATTTGTCGCCCAGGCTGGAGTGCGGTGGTGCAGTCTCAGCTCACTGCAACCTTCACCTCTTGGGTTCAAGTGATTCTCTTGTCTCAGCCTCCTGAGTAGCTGGGACTATAGGTGCGTACCACCATGCCCGACTAATCTCTGTATTTTTAGTAGACATGGGGTTTCGCCATATTGACCAGGCTGGTCTCAAACTCCTGACCTCAGGTGATCTGCCCATGTTGGCCCCCCAAAGTGCTGGGATTACAGGTGTGAGCCAGCATGCCCAGCCCAGTCCATTTATTTTGACACCTGATCCAGTGATTCTTCCTTTTTGTTTCTTTTTCACATTAGAAGAAAACATGCCGTTTTCTCTGTTTTATGTATTGTTATGCCTGACCTTATTCCCTATCCTCATTTCTAGTATTTTGTGATAGTGATTAAAAAAAAAATCTGGGCATCACTTTCTTACTAAATACAGAACAAGCTTATTTTAAATTCTTTTCTTGTAAGTTTTTTACTTTCAGAGTCTGAATATTAAGTGCACTATATTCCTGAGAATAAACGTTGCTGCTCTAAGATGACCTAATGGCACCTACATACATGGTAGACCTGTTTGTGTAGAGACACATTAGCAAGGAGAACATGCCTTCTTAGCCTTAAGTAATTTACAATTTAATGGGTTATCTTGAAGAGGAACTGCTATGAGGTAAATAAAGCATAAACCATTTCAGTTCTTCCATTCTTTGGTAAGCTTTTGTTATTCTGATGACATTTATTTAAGAACCATGTAAATAGTTGTAGCCTCAGTATTAACCTTGTAATTTTAAAGATCCTATTTTATTAATTTGTGTCAGGCTGAATATTACTTTCGATATTAGCAAGCCATAAGGAAATTATTAGAGAATATTGCTGTTATACTAACTTTTTTTGATATTGTTTTTAATTGAAAAATCATAATTGTATACTTGTATGGGGTTTGTTTGTTTTTACTAATACTATTTTTACTCGACAGCTAAGTAACTATTAATTAGAGGCTTTAACACCCTGAAGGCATTTTGGCATAAGGGGAAAATACCTGAGTTCATGCTGTAGTGCTGACACTTACTAGCTTTGTGATCCCATGGAAGTAATTTCACCTTTTTGAAGACATTTGTATTTTTTTCTGATAGATACTATGCATTGTTTTGAAGATTAACGATGTGCTGAAAATTATCAACATTCTGGGTCAATCAATTCAGACACTGGAGTGCTTTATTTATAGTCATACCTATGACATTTGGACCTTTCACCGTGTAGTAATCATTATCCTGCCTAACACAGAGTTTTTGTAAGGTTCAGGATAATATATTATTTGGAAGCACTTTGAAAATTGTAAAAAAAAAAAAAAACAAAATCTGTCTAGTTGTATGGAATTATTAACTATCTTTTCTTTCCCCTTATTCTTCTACTCCCCACTCTCTTACTCTCTACCCTTAAATGTAAAGGTGAATAAAAAATCCAGTAGTCAGTAGCAACAAGAATACAAAGTCTTTTATAGTGGAGTACAGTTTTAATCCTCAGTAAAAGTAGAAATCTCTGCGGAGCATCTCCAGCTCCAGGAACACTTTGACTGTTCCCTGTCTATACCACACAATTTAATATTCTTATATATTATTTCTATGTATATATAGGTAGCTAAGTAGCTAGGTATTTATTTCATTTTTGTCTCCTCCCCAGCCCCCACTTTTGGAACACCCAGAAAGTATTCAATAAGTAATTCTTTTTTTTTTTGAGACAGAGTTTCGCTCTTGTTACCCAGGCTGGAGTGCAATGGCGTGATCTCGGCTCACCGCAACCTCCGCCTCCTGGGTTCAGGCAATTCTCCTGCCTCAGCCTCCTGAGTAGCTGGGACTACAGACACGCGCGCCACCACACCCAGCTAATTTTTTGTATTTTTAGTGGAGACGGGGTTTCACCATGTTGACCAGGATGGTCTCGATCTCTTGACATTGTGATCCACCTGCCCCGGCCTCCCAAAGTGCTGGGATTACAGGCATGAGCCACCGCGTCCGGCCTTCAATAAGTAATTCTTTTATGAATGGATTGTCCCAATTTCATTATAATGAGCTACAAGCTCTTCTATTGCTGTATAGTGTTCCTGCTGTCCTTAGCAAAATAATAGATTTACAGTAATAAATACCCTTGCTAATTGGGCCTGGGAACTCACAGAAATGTAGCAGCTTTTGGATTTATAGCCATAGTACCTGCCCTGCCACTTTCTTTTTCTTTATGGGGGAACATTTATTGCTGTTTTGTGCAACACAGTTTGAGAAACACTGCCAAGGGTGTTTATTACTGATGTTGCTGGGCCGGTTCCAGCCGACCCAAGGTTGCCCTTGCTTGCTTTCAGTAGCAGTCAGGCAGAATGTATTGCGGAATAGCAGTTAGTGAATCATGGTATTAGAAAGAGAAGGAAATTCTGAGAATTATTTACAGTAGACCAGTCTCTTCATTTTTCAGCGGAAGACTGAAGGAACTTTGCTAGAGATTAGTAATGGGCACCGACTTCTCCTTCACAATTGTTTTAGGACACATTATGAGACATTGACATGGGCCTGCGATCCGCTTACTAGCATACCTTATCTGTAGTCAAGGCTATTTTGCCAAATCAATTTTATGTAAATCCTCAAAATTCTTATTGTTTCAAGAAACTCTTCATAAAGAAGGATGAGAAAGTTGCTTTATGTCTGCTACTTAGTAATAAGCCATCTATGCTGAGACAATTAAAATCTCCTAGTCATTAATAAAATAATTGCTACAATTCATGGAGTGTCTGTTATATGCTGAACATGCAACAAACCTACAATTGTCAGGGTTTTTATTAATTGTATTTTTCTCTGAACCTTATTTACATTGAAGGACTAATGTCAGGGTTTTTTAATATCCTCATTTTATAGATGAGGAAATTGAAGTTTAGATAGATAATTTGGCAGAGGTGACACATCCAAATTAGTAGTGGGAAAGAAATTTGAACCACACACACTGACTTCAAAGTTATTGCTCTTTCTGCTACAAATAACCTGTGCCAGATATTATGCTTCAGGAAGAAGAGGAAGTGGCAAAATATGGTCACTGTCCACAGCTCACAGTACGTAGACGAAGTGATGAGCCACAAATACAAGTAACAATAGTGAAAAGAAAATGGAATCAGTGCCCTAACAGTATTAGGGGTATCAGCAACAGCTGTGTGGAGGAAGTATCATTTGAAGAGGTTTTTTTGTTTTTGTTTTTGTTTTTTATTTTGTTTTGTCTTTGAGACAAAGTCTCACTCGGACACCCAGGCTGGAGTGCAGTGACGCCCTCTCAGCTCACTGCAACCTTTGCCTCCTGGGTTCAAGCGACTCTCCTGCCTCAGCCTCACAAATAGCTGGAATTATAGGCACCTGCCACCACACCCAGCTAATTTTTGTATATTTAGTAGAGATGGGGTTTCATCATGTTGGCCAAGCTGAGTCTTAGACTCCTGATCTCAAGTGATCCGCCTCCCTCGGCCTCCCAAAGTGCTGGAATTATAGGCATGAGCCACTGTACCCAGCCTGAAGTGGATCTTGAAGAACTTGGATGGGCAGAAGCAGCTGTTCAGGTAGACTAGGGGTAGATGTTGGCAGAGCCATGAATTCCAGGCTTAGTTCATTGGACTATCACTTTTTAATCAGAAGTGATAAAAGCATAATGTGAATGGAGAGAAGATGGCAGTGGAAATACCCATTAGGAGCCTATTATATTGGGCAGGTGAGAGATACAGAATACCTGAAGTTAGAGTTCTGACTCTGGGTATGGGGAAGGGGCTGTATTTCCATGTTTGGGAGAGATTTGGGGTTCTAGTAAGCAGAATCCCTATGACATCTTTACTGAATAAATCTAAGAATAGGTTTAAGGGGGAATGGGAAAAGAGGAAGTAGATAAGACTTCAGGATTTTTCAGCCAGGGCATGGTAATAACCACTTGCCTTAAATTTCACCTATTCGGTACCACGTTAAATATTGTCTTAATTCTCAGTTTTTTAGGCTTATCTATCTCTGTTATAATATTGATTCAGAACGTCAGGGTGACTGGAAGAATATTTGATATGTTTGATATTTCTAGGGATTCTCTGCATTTCAGAAGAGGCGTTTGGATCAAATTATTGTTCGATAAATAATCTGTACAGCGGGAAATCTTAGGGATTATTTGTGTTTTCTATCATCCTGCTCTTCAGGGAGTACAATACTACGTAGAATTATTCTTTAGTTGCTCATTCATTCTTTGCCGGGTCACTTATCCCAGACAAATCTTTCATGCTAAAAGAGTATAAAACATTTGTTTTATTTTCTCTCATTATATATTTTGTTTGATTGTTTGTTTGTTTTGAGACAGGGTCTTGCTCTGTCACCAGGCTGCAGTGCATAGCTTACTGCAGCCTTGAACTCCTGGGTTTCAGTGAGCCTCGTGCCTTAGCCTACTGAATACTTGGGACTACAGGTGCAAGCCACCCTGGCTGGCTAATTTTTTTTTTTTTTTTTTTTGAGACTGAGTTTTGCTCTGTCACCCAGGCTGGAGTGCAGTGGCACGATCTTGGCTCACTGAAACCTCCACCTCCCAGTTTCAAGTGATTCTCCTGCCTCAGCCTCCCAGGTAGCTGGGACTACAGGCATGTGCCACCACACCTGGCTAATTTATGTATTTTTGGTTGAGATGGGGTTTCACCATCTTGGCCAGGCTTGTCTCAAACTCCTGACCGGAGGTGATCCCACTTGCCTCAGCTTCCCAAAGTGCTGAGATTACAGGTGTGAGCCATTGCACCCGGCCTAAATTTTTTTGGTGGAGATGAGGTCTCTGTTGCTCAGGCTGGTCTTGAACTCCTAGGCTTAAGTGATCCTACTGCCTCAGCCTCCCAAAGTGCTGGGATTACAGGCATGAGCCACTATGCCCAGCTCCCATTATAATTTGCGGATAAAGTATGCTATTGCACTCTTACGTGTATCATGTAGTGGATAATTACATTAAAAGGAAATGAAAAGAGCATCTTCATGAATATTACTGTTAGCAAGATTCCAGACCCTAGTGTTTATGTAATTTCTTCCATTTGCCATTCAGCCATAATGGGTTTCAGGATAAAATTGAGGCCACAGTCAGAGTCATTTTCAGAGGGGAATGCTGCTCATGGAGGAAATTTGTTTCCTGGCAGCAATGCAGTAGTGTAACTGTCAGCAATTTGTTAAATAATCAGCTGTTCCTGGCACCTTGTTTTTGTAGCTTTTGTATAAGCATTTTTAGGGAAAACAATAATGCTCTCCTGATATGTTGTGTCTCTTTGCTGTGAGACTGACTTCACATTTCATTCTCTGTTGAATTCTCCCCATCCTTGGAAATTGAAGACTTTTCTGCTGGCTGGTAGAGAATCTTCCACATGTTACTTTTTGGGAGCTTTAGCAATCATTGCTCATTCTGTGTTCATCTACAGGACACTGCTTTATGCTTGGTACTGCTGACATACAACTTATAAGACTCTAAACTACGTTATGCAAAAAAAAAATCATACAACTAACATTTATTTTATAGATCCTGTGTCAGATACAAAAAACAGGATGCCTGGCACAGGCCAGATTTACAAATTTACTTGTAGTATCTCCATTTTTAGTGATGTGGAAATCTAGGCTCAGGAAGTTGAAGTTACTTATACATGGTCACACAGCAAGTGCCAGATGCGGGGTTCAACCCAGGTGTGCATTACCCCACATTTGATCTTGTTCCTGTACTGCAGTGATCAGTTACTATTAGTGCAATAGGAATTCAAAGGAAGAACTTAGTATGGATTGGAATAATCAGGATATCATCTTGGAACGGAATAATAGAAAACATGAAACATGGGATAGATAAGAGAGGATCAGACTCTAGAGGGAGGTAGTGATAAAATAATAATAATGATAAAATGTGAACACTTACTGTATACTAGGCACTGTTTAAATATATATATCTTATGTATATAAATATATATAATATATGAAAATATATAAAATGTATATTATACATAAAAGATTTATTTATTTATTTATTTATTTATTTTTTTTTTTGAGATGGGGTCTCACTCTGTCACCCAGGTTGTGTACAGTGGCATGATCTTGGTTCACTGCAAACTCTGCCTTCCAGTCTCAAGCAATCCTCCTACGTCAGCCTCTCGAGTAGCTGGGACCACAGGCTCATGCTACCACACCCAGCTAATTTTTATATTTTAGTAGAGACGAGGTTTCACCATGTTGACCAGGCTGGTCTTGAACTCCTGACCTCAAGTGATCGCCTTGGCCTCCCAAAATGCTGGGGTTACCGGTGTGAGCTACCATGCCTAGCCAGCTTTGTTTTTAAACAAAATTTCTAGCTACTTCTAAGACTATGTAACCTACTTCATTTTTCTAAGTCTCTATTTAGGAATCTTGGTATTGATTTTTGACATACGTTGATGGCTGCTACTGTTTTTAGAGGTCAATAGAATTATCAAAACTTTTTAGGCCCAGCACACTGGCTTACACCTGTAATCCCAGCAGTTTAGGAGGCCAAGGTGGGCAGATCACCTGAGGTTGGGAGTTCGAGACCAACCTGACCAACATGGAGAAACACTGTCTCTACTAAAAATACAAAAAATTAGCTGGGTGTGGTGATGCATGCCTGTAATCCCAGCTACTCGGGAGGCTGAGGCAGGAGAATCACTTGAACCCAGGAGGGGTAGGTTGTGGTGAGCCAAGATCACACCATTGCACTACAGCCTGGGTAACAAGAATGTAACCTCATCTCAAAAAAATAATTTTTTTTTCATAAGACAGTAGTTGTTTTTTGACATTACAAAGAGCTCTTCTAATGGTAGTCTTTGTTATTTCAGATTTGCTTAGGTATTTTATACAGCACAGAAATCCTACTGCCATATTTAAATATAACAAGATAATGGGTAGATTTGATTCTGTGGTCCTAGAACTTCAGCTAAATCTCAAAGTGGAGGGCAAAGGGCATTAAATACTTCCTATTGTAAGGATGTTTGCCAGCACTCTGGGTTAGTATGTACCTTCCCTCCTGCAGGAACTGCCCTAGCACTATCAACCTCCACTGGCTAAGTGGACATCCAGATGGGAAATGGAATGCCTGGTTCCTTTTCTTGGTAACGTCTGCAGCCACTTTCATTCCCTGGGTTCAAAGATGAAGGCAGCTCACCCGAAATACTGCATTCCTTCTTAAGTCCAGCCCCCAACATGAGGTCCGCCCTATCCCCAGTCTTTTTCATATATTGGTTGGAGACTGGGGAACGAGGGGTCTGTGGAAGTTAAGCTAACCCCTGGTATTTCTTAGCAAGTCATAAGGGAAGATAGGCCACACCTTCTCTCTGCAGAACAGTAGGCTTGCCAACCTTGTCTACGTGTTAAAATCGTCTAAGAGCCGACGTCCAAGTCGTACCCTAACCCAGTTAAAATCTCTTTAAGTGGAACTCTGGTATCAGTAGCTTTGAAAGCTCCCTCAGATGATTCCAGGAAGCAGCCAATATTGAGAACCACTGCTGCAAAATATTGGGAGCTGGGGATAGAGTGGAGGGAAAGGGGAGCTTTGGGGGCTTTTGGGTTTTAGCTAAAAAAATCTTTGAAAACAGAAAATATCCCACTCAGCATCTTGTTAAATAAACAAAAATAAAAGTAAGGTTGTCACTTAATCTGTTTTGTAGCATAATGCTATGTGTACCTTTAAATGAAGGATCATACTTGGAATTTTTCTGAATGATAAAATTTATAGTAAGGTGAAAAGAAGATTAGTTTTTTTGTTTGTTTGTTTGTTTTTTCCAGACAGAGTCTCTGTTGCCCAGGCTGGAGTGCAGAGGCACAATTATAGCTCAATCTCTTGGGTTCAGGCGATCCTCTTGCCTTAGCCTTCCTAGTAGCTGGGATTAGAGGCACACGCCACCATGCTTGGCTGATTTTTTTTATTTTTAGTAGAGACAGGATCTTGATGTATTGCCCAGGATGGTCTCAAATTCCTAAGCTCTAGCCACCCTCCTGCTTCAGCCTCTCAAAGTGTTGGGATTACAGATTACAGGCGTGAGTCACTGAGCCTGGCCAAGAAGATTAGTATGTCTTATTGGCCATCCTAAAGGCTGCATTTTGCTGTCATTCAGTAAGTTAATTTTATCCTAGCAAGAAAATCTGATGGAGGCAATATCATTGGAATGAGTTAATAGAGGCCCACATCCCGAGGAGGCACATATAGCAGTATGATTCTAGCAAGTTCACTCTATGAGCCTATTGTGACAGCTGGTTTTAAGAATTCACCTATTTTTGTTAGGAATGAGTGTGCTTCTCAAAGGCATCATTTTACTTGCTTTCTCTTTGAATTGATTTTCTCAGAGCTCAAGACATGGCTGCCCAGTGTGTCACGAAGGTGGAGCTGAATATTTCCTGTGCCAATCTTTTGGATAAAGATGTAGGGTCAAAGTCAGACCCTTTATGTGTGTTATTTTTGAATACAAGTGGTCAACAGTGGTATGAGGTAATGTTAAATACTTTAGCTAAGAAGTAATCTGAACTACCCTTTTAATAATCTGAAGAGGTTTTTTTTTTTTAAATGTTAAAAATAATACTATCCCATCTGTTAATGGAGTTTTTGTGAAAGTTTGTCCATGATTGTAGAATTTTTCATACACATATAGAAACTTCCTTTAGTTGTCATGCCTGTGTTTATGTTTAATACATGCGTATGTGAAAATCCAAGTGCACCTTTGATCTGAAGAAATTTTTTTGTTTCTGGGGATGGGTGTAGGTTGAGCGCACAGAAAGAATTAAGAATTGCTTGAATCCTCAATTTTCCAAGACATTTATTATTGATTACTACTTTGAAGTGGTTCAGAAATTGAAATTTGGGGTTTATGACATCGACAACAAAACTATTGAGCTGAGTGATGATGACTTCTTAGGGGAATGTGAATGTACCCTTGGACAAGTAAGTATAAATAGCCACTGTACTCTATTTTGTCTAAATTTTAATCAATGAATTGGGTGTTTTTGGTAAACATCATTTAATTTTTAAAGTTGAAAAGCATTTAATCTCTTTAATGACAGTTTATATATTAACATGATTGGCTTGAACATTGTGGAATTCATCTTATATTTTGTATGGGCAGTAACTGTATTTCTGGAAAAGCCTATTAATTCTTTTGAGTAAGGGATGCTTCATGAGGCACTTCAGTAAAATACCTCCACTTTAGCTACTGCAGAGTTCGCTATGGTTTCATTGTTCAAGTCATAAGTTCTATCAAGATAACAGCAACTTCTCTGATGTTCTAACTAGTGAGACTGGTACCTCCTGACTCCCAATGCCCCAACACTACCCCCTTTACCTGACTTGTTCTTACTCAACCTTATTCCCCCATAAACCTTCTCTGACCCTCTGTATTAGTTTGGAACCCTTTTCTGAGCTCACTTGTACTGTCTAGTACATCTTACCATACTTTTTAATAGTTGCTTATTATCTGTCTTCCCAGTATATGACAAGTTTGGTCAGGGTAGGGACGTGTCTCATGGCTCACCATTTTGCTCCTAGGTTAATATGATTCATAAGGAAAGATTATAAAGACTGAAGAAGGTTTTAGGAGGGAGGAGTAATTTTTTTTTAATATGTGATATTTGTCAATTCCATATGTCTTTTATAAGTTTATTTTTCAGGGTTGAATTGTTTGGAGATTATGGTATTTTCTGTATTTCAAAAACAATATGAAACTGATCGGTTTTTTAAAACTTTAATAAATAATATCAAAGAAAAAATTAAGGAAGTATTCCTTTTTGGGGGGAAAAATCCCAATGTAGCTAAAATTTCTATGAATTTGTGAGATATATCAGAGGTATATCTATTTGAAAGAACCTAGGTATACTATATTCCTTCAAGCAATATGACATTTTATGGGAGTTAAATATTGAAGTTGGTGTGTCAATGGAAAAATTGAATCCTTTTTTTTTTTTTTGAGACAGGATCTCACTCAGTCACCCAGGCTGGAGTGCAGTGGCTTGTTCACAGCTCACTGCAGCCTTGACTTCTTGGATTCAAGTGATCCTCCCATCTCAGCCTCCTAAGTAGCTGGGACTATAGGCACATGCCTCTGCACCTGGCTAATTTTTGTAGAGACGGGTTTTGCCATGTTGCCAAGGCTAGTCTTGAACTTGTGGGCTCAAGCAGTTCTCCCACCCCAGCCTCCCAAAGGCTGGGATTATAGGTGTGAGCCACTGCACCTGGCCTTGAATCTCATTTATTGAGTATTCTGAAGCCCACCTTTTACCTAGAAGGTTTCAGCTAAGTGATTTATTTATGCAATGAGAATCCAGTCCTCTTTTCTCATTACAAGGAACAATTTAAACTTTGACCTACATAGGAGCTCAAGAAACTAGTGGATAGGGAGATCGTATCTGCCAGGGTCGAATTGGCAGGTTTTTTCCTTGGAAGTTTTTTCCAGTGGGTTTTAAATATGTTGATGAATTTTAAATGTCTTCACAATCTCTAAATCTTTAAAAAACCAACTTAACGTTTCTATTTCTTTTCCTTTTTTTTTTTTTTTTTGAGACAGAGTCTCGCTCTGTCACCCACGCTGGAGTACAGAGGAGCAATCTCGGCTCACTGCAACCTCCGCCTCCCAGGTTCAAGCAATTCTCCTCAATCAGTCTCCTGAGTAGCTGGGACTACAGGCATACACCACCACACCCAGCTAATTTTTGTTATTTTTAGTAGAGGCGGGGTTTCACTGCATTGGTCAGACTGGTCTCGAACTCCTGACCTTGTGATCTGCTGGCCTCCCAAAGTGCTGGGATTACAGGCATGAGCCACCGAGCTGGGCTCATGCTTCTATTTCTAATGACTTTAAGTGAACCTCATACTCAAGTCTTTTTTGCTGAAACTATTTTCATTTAAAAATTCATAGGATGAAGGGAAATGACTCTTTGTATCACTTTCTAATTCTAACAGATTGTTTCCAGTAAGAGGCTAACTCGACCACTGATGCTGAAAAATGGCAAACCTGCAGGAAATGGGAGCATTACGGTAAACATAAGATATCTGTCTTTTGTCTCAGAAGATTTGGCATAATAGGGCATGCCAAAACTGTGCATACTAGACAAATATTCTACAGCCGTGCTTCGTCACTCAATCTTGAATGTTGCATTCTGTCCACCCTTGTCTTGTAGTGATCAGAAATGGGAAATGTATTGTGCAAACAAGGAGAAACATGCAGTGTGGTGGTCCCTTCTTTCGGTTTTTTTATGTTGCCCATAGAGGTCAAGTGCACCTGGGTGATACCTGCCCCTCCTTTGTGGAAGTGTCAATTCTTATGTTAGAGAGAAACTGCTTAATAATCTGGATCAGTTTGGTTCTCTACTGGGGAAACATAGTCCTCTCAACGTGACAGAAATTTTTCCTAGTGGATTTTATTCCAGAGGGATGTTATATTATGATATGGCCATGGAACCTATACACTCTTTACCATCATTTATTGTGCTTGTTCACTACTGCCTGTCCTCCTACCTACACTTTTCATTGCTGACTACTGGCTCCGGGTAAATGAATATATGCTTTATTGCATTTCACGTTCCCAATTATATAATGCCACGCCTGTAAACCTTGTCTTCTAGAGTGTCTCTACAGATAACTTCTGCCTGGAGTCATAGTATTTTAACTTTAGCTCCCTCTGAGAATGTAAGGGTAGCTCCCTGAGAGAGCTGTGTTTCAAGGTTATTGTGATTATCAAATACATTTCTCTGAGCAGCTGGTTGGCTCTAGTTTAGATTTCCAAAAGCATAAGAATGTTCAGGGGTGTTGATTTTTATGGGAAAGAGAACATTATCAGTAGTTAGCATCCTTGCTGTAGAGCATGAGAGACTGATAGTTATTTTTAAGTAGAATGAGTCTTTCAGTTACATTGGATGAAAAACATTGATCTGATAATTTCAATTTATAGAGTGTTCTAGGTATGATTTATTCATGCTTCTCAGTGTTTAGGGAACTTTAGCCAGTGTTTTGCAGAGGATATTCTCAGTCTCTGGGGTTTTGACGTTTCCCTTGAATGGGAAGATCCAGTTTGGGCAACCACATTTCAAAAGACATTGCTAAATGCAGACCTGGGCATTTTTGGGAAAATCTTTATTTCATACACATAAAAGAAATAATGGTAGATCCTTCTTAATTATGCCATTTTCTTATGAGACATTTTAGAATTCATTTGTATTAGTGTAGGCTTTATATTAGGTAACAGAATAAATCAGTGCTTAAGAGTATATCAGAATTCCTAAAACATATTTCTTTCACTTACCTTGTCTACTCATAGATTTCAGCTGAAGAAATAAAAGATAATAGAGTGGTCTTGTTTGAAATGGCAGCCAGAAAACTGGATAATAAGGTGGGTAGACTGTGCAGACTTCAACAAGGATGTCATGTTTTGCCTCTTTTTTTTGAGAAAATAAAAATGCAGTTAATATTGTGAACTCCATCTTCTGAACATCACATAGGGTACTAGTTACTTCCAAATTTTGCCTGTGTGTGTATATATGTTTAAGCAGAACCCATTTCTCTTCACCTCTTTCATCTAGATGTGGCTCTTTCATCTAGAGCCACCTCATGCCTGTAATCAGGCATGAGGTGGCTTATGACTGTAATCCAGCACTTTGTGAGGCCAAGGTGGGCAGATCACTTGAGCTCAGTAGTTTGAGACCAGCCTGGATAACATGGCAAAACCCCATCTCTACAAAAAATACAAAAATTACCTGGGCATGGTGGCATGTGCCTGCAGTTTCATGTGAGTTGGGAGGATTGCCTGAGCCCAGGAAGTCAAGACTGCAGTAAGCAGCAATCACACATTCTCGCCTGTGTCTGTCTCAAGGAAAAAAAAAAGTAAAGAAAACATTTTAGACTATAGGCTGGGGACTTCTTTTTAACTGTGGAAAAATTTAAATATATACGAAAATAGAAGACTATTTAAAACAATTTTCATGTTCCTATCACCCATTTTCCACAATTATAACTCATGGCCAATTTTGTTTAATCTCTACCCTTATCTACTTTCTCTTCTCCCAGACTTCATATCATTTCATCCATGAATATGTTGATGTATCTCTGAAGACAGTTTAAGCAATTACATTGTTTAAAGTGTTTCTTAAGTCTTTATAAATCTGCACATTGCTTCTTTCCTTTTACATCTTTCTCCCCTTTCTCCCTCCTTTCTTTCTTTTCTATCTATTCTTCCATCCATTCATGGAATTTATTCAATGGAGAAAACGGATTTCTTTGTCCTGCAGAAGTTTCCACATAGGAGTTGGGCACAGGCGATGTGCACCTGTAGTCCCAGCTCCTCAGGATGCTGAGGCAGGAAGATGGCTTGATCCTGGGAGTTCAAGGCTGTAGTGCACTATAATTAAAAGACACCGTCTTTAAAAAAAAATTTTTTTTTAAAGATGGCTAATTAAATCCTGTGGTGTCATTTAACATGTTTCTTTCTCTACTTTTGTTTTCCAATTTCTGTAAACTGGCAATTGAATCTAGAAGTATAATCGTCTGGTATTTTTAATTGTTAGCAAGACAGTTTCATCACTGGTGGCATGCAATTCCATCAGGAGGCTCACACTAACTTGTGTGTTTTGGGGATGTTTGTGATCATTGATGATAACTACCTGGTTTTATTATTAAGAGCCTGTAAAATAGTGATATCGTCACTCTATCATTGCTTTTGCTTCTTAGCAAGAATGTTTGTATAGAGATAAACTTCTCCACGTTAGGTATTTATTTACTTTGTCATACAGTTTATATAGGAAAGGCAAGTTAAAATATTTGAGTTTTCTTCCATATTTACCATTTTTCAAAATTATAAGTTGGTTCCCTAACATCCCCTAAATGTGACAGTGAAGTTTTTTTTGTTTGTTTGTTCTGTTTTAGAATTGCTGTAAAGTAATAGATTTAAATATTAATAACTGCAATGGATTGCTTCTCATAGATGCCATAGATGCCTAAATTATTCCAGCTTTGGCCTGAGGGAATCCCTTTAAGTTTGTTCGTGAGACCATTTGGCACAACTCCAGGAGTCTTTGGATATTTTATTTGCTCTATGGAATGACAAGAGCTTCAAATAACTTCTTTTTGTCTTTAATAAGTCATGTTCCAGGCTTTTTAAATCTAGTTTTTGCCTCAGACTGGCAAATTAAAAGGAATCTTACTTCATTTTGGTGGAATTGTTGTTTACAGACCACAGTCCAGTGCTAGGGGTACTCACTGTTGTGTTATTATCATTCACGGTTTCTAGGGCTTTTCAGTGGACAGATACAGAAAATACTTTTTTTTTTTTTTTTTTTTTTTTAAGAAAAGCTAAATTGTAAAATTACACAACTATTTCCAATTCAAATAGAGAATTACTAGCTAGGCATGATGGCTCACGCCTGTAATCCCAGCACTCTGGAAGGCAGGTAGATCACTTGAGGTCAGGAGTTCAAGATCAGCCTGGTGAACATGGCAAATCCTGTCTCTAATAAGATACAAAAATTACCTGGGCATGGTAGCACACACCTGTAGTCCCAGCTACTCCAGAGGCCGAGGCATGAGAATTGCTTGAACCCAGGAGGGGGAGGTTACAGTGAGCCCAGATCTTACCACTGCACTCCACCATGGGTGACATCTCAAAAAACACAAAACAACAACAACAAAAATGCAAAGGATTACAGAATTTTTTATTGATACCTCATTTCTCTTGATTGCTAAAGATATTAACATAACTGCTTATCTGTTTTGTCTCATATATATTAGTTTTAGAAGAAAAATATCAATATTATTAGTAACACTGTTTTTACTGGAAATAGTTTGCACTTTCTTTGAAGTTCTTTTTGTCTTTAAGGTGTATATATTCCACTTTTGTTATATAGTCACATTCTTATGATTTAGAGAAATGATTCTTTCGTGTGGTTATGCTGACACTAGTTTCATTTTGCTTTTGATATTTAGAGATTGCTTTTTAAAAAAACATTTTGTTTTATAATCACGTAAAAGATTTCATGTCTCTAAAATCTACAAAACAAGATGTTTAAGAAATTTATCTTCTCTCCCTGTCTACCTTGCTTCCCCTTTCTTTCACGTAGATAATAATTTTTAAAAAGTTGTGTTTTGGCCAGGCGTGGTGGCTCACGCCTGTAATCCCAGCACTTTGGGAGACTGAGGCAAGCGGATCACGAGGTCAGGAGTTCGAGACCAGCCTGACCAACATGGTGAAACTCCATCACCACTAAAAATACAAAAATTAGCCAGGTGTGGTGGCGCATGACTGTAATCACAGCTACTCCAAAGACTGAGTCAGGAGAATTGCTTGAACCCAGGAGGCAGAGGTTGCTGTGAGCCAAGGTTGTGCCACTGCACTCTAGCCTGGGTGACAGCGAGACTCCATAAAAAAAAAAAAAAAGTCATGTTTTATATTTTTTATAATTTAATTATTCAGTTTCTTAAATATCTAAGTATTTGTGTGTGTGTGTGTATATATACTCATCTATGTGTTCATATATATGTGTGTATGTATATATTTGTATTTATATTCCCTAACCCCAGCCCTTGCATAAGCATAGCATACTAGATGTACACTTTCCTCCACCTTGCTTCTTTTATTTAATATATCCTGGAGATCAGAGCCAGGAAGTTTAATTCTTGTTTTAGTTCTAATACTGACAACTTAATGAACCTTCAAACAAGCACTGTTCTTTGGCCTTCAACATGATAACAAGGATATTCTGCATTTTCCATAGGATTATTTTTAAGATAAATCACACAGGGCATGTTAGTATGTTTTTGAAAAGTACACCTCTCGCTTATGTTGCTGTTATTTAGGTTTATAAAATGGAACATGGAGAAGTTTATTTCATTCACTTAAGATTCTTCTTAGAGATAAGGTTAAACACATAGTCTTTGTGTTTATATTTTTGGCTATCAAATATTTTATTTGCTTGACATTAAACTTTGTGTTTAAGAGAGAAAATTATTTTAGTTCTTAATTTAATACTGTGGTTAATTCAGGACTAAAGAAGTCTTCAGCTTAGGGATGTATCTGCATGTATTCCTGTGGGATTAACAAGTGTTCTTTCATCTTCAAAAATAACAAGTCATATATGTTAAGGAATATGCAAATTTCAAAATGAAGATACATGAAAATGAGAAAAAATCATCCATAGTCTTACCACCTGAGTTTAACCTCTGTGAGTGATTCCTACATTTTTCCAGAATTTTATCTCTCTGTGTGTGAATGTGTATGTATTAAGGATCGTGATAAGGGTATTTTTGAGCACTTAGTGTACGTGAGCATTGTATAGAAGTTCTGTGGTGAATTACAGAGGAAATAAAAGATGTGCCCTTGAAGTGTTTCTATTATGTGTTCTACTTATCTACCTCCGGTCATTTGTGTATGTAAAAACGTGTGGTATTGGTGAAGGAGTTTTGGACATAGAAGGGTGAGATACGAATTTAAGGCCTGCATCCATCAATAAGTTGGATATGTGATCTTGGGAAAATCATTAACTCCTCTGAATCCATTTTCTCACTGATAACTGCCCTGCCTCCATAGAGTTGGTGTGACTAATGTTTGTGGTATCATTTATATAAAACTACTCAGTGATAGGTGAATGAAAATGGTTAAAGGTAAAAACAAGCCAAAAACATATCTTATGGTACATTTGACCACAGTATTTTAAAACTGTCATGTTTTTGAGAAGTAAGGGTATGATATACAGGATTATAAGCATTTATTACAAGCGCTTTGATAATTCTCCCTAGTAAACTTCAGTAAGTTTCTAAGTTAGTGAGAAAGGTGATGGGATGTGTATTTACTACCAACACTATAGAGTTAGACTTCAGGTGGTTGCCAACATTTATAAAGTGTGGTCACACATGGTTTCATGGGTTCAGAGGAAAATAAATGCTTTTAATTGTTTGTTTTAAATGTAGGATATTTTTGGAAAGTCAGATCCATACCTGGAATTCCACAAGCAGACATCTGATGGAAACTGGCTAATGGTTCATCGGACAGAGGTGAATATTTGAATTTGAAAAGCAGAGTGGAGGTATTCTTTGGAATTATCATAATCTGAATTTTAAAAAGTTTATATTTATAAAAATATCTATCTGAGTTTGGACTTACATATAGCCGAGCCACAAGATCACCATGTTCACGTATTTTTCTTTCAATGAGGAGCTGCTACCATACTTTATGATTTTTATTTTGAAAAATTTTAAGCCATATAAAGAATACTAAATGTATTCCTCTGCACCCCTCACCTAGATTCACCACATGGACACACCCCCACACACTTGTGGTCTTTCTTTGTCTCTCTCTGTCTCTGTTCCTCTCTCTGTCTCTCTCTCTTTCTATCTTTCTCTGTCTCTCTCTCTCTCTCTCTCTCTCTCTCTCTCTCTCTCTCACACACACACACACACACACACACACTTATGCACACATATATTTTCCTTTTGCAGAATCATCCTAATGGAGTTGCAGACATCATAACTTACCTTTAACTGCTACAGCAGGCCAGGTGTGCTGGTTGACACCTGTAATCCCAGCACTTTGGGAAGCCAAGGCAGGTGGATCACTTGAGGTCAGGAGTTCAAGAACAGCCAGGCCAACATGGTGAAACCCCATCTCTAGTAAAAATACAAAAATTAGGTGTGGTGCCATGTTCCTGTAGTCCCAGCTACTCAGGAGGCTGAGGCACAAGAATTGCTTGAACCTAGGAGGCGGTGGTTACAATGAGCTGAGATTGCACCAGTGTACTCCAGCCTGGGTGACAGAGTGAGACCCACCCCAAAATAAATAAATAAATAAGTGCTACAGCAGATGTGTTTAAAGAATAGGGGCATTCTATACAATTATACTTGAGAAAATTAACATTTAAGATAGCTAAATGTAACATCATTCAGTGTACCATTCATCTTCGGATTTCCTCAGTTGTCCCACGTTTTATGTGTATTTTATTTTGCTTTGTTTTGTCCAGAATCCAGCCAACGGTCATATTTTGCATTTGACTATTATATTCCCAATAGAGGACTCTTCTCCCTATCTTCCTTATACCTTGGTGCCACTGAATTTCTTGAAAATCGAGACCAGAATGCCCAACATTCTGGATTCTTCTGTTTCCTCACAACTAGATCTAGATCAAACGTTTCTGTCAAGAACACTATGTGTGTGCCTTTGCTTTACATTTTCAGGAGCCTTATGGTGCCAGGCTGCCCAGCATTGATGATGTCATGCTTAAATACTTGGTTAAACTGAGGACCACCAGCTCTCACAATATAAAGTCCCATTTTTCCCCTTTGTAATGAATAAGTGGTACGTGGTGTGAAACTATGAGACTGCATGAATTACCTAGCATTTCAACCAGTGGTTTTAGCATCCATTGATGATCCTTGCCTAATCAATTATGTATCATGGGCAGTAAAATTGTGATTTTTCAAAATCTTTTATCCTTTTTCTTATATAAGCATCTTTTATCCTATTTACTTATATTAGAGGCACTCCTCTTTCGTCTCTTCTCTCACTTTCCTTTTATTTTTAGTATCATTTTAAACTCATGGATTGTTATAACACTGTATGCTTTGTATTTAACTCATTAGTATATTTTTGCTGCTCAGATTAATCCAAGTTTGACTAGAGAGAGCTCCTTAAAATGGCTCTGGGTTTTTCTTTTTGACCTCATTTGTCTTTAAACATTCTCTTAAGTTAGAGGATGTCCTCAGTTCCACTTGTACTTTCCCTGTCCCAGAGCCAGAATGAGCCATATCTCTTAATAAACCCTATTCCTGCAACAGCATAGTAGCATTTAGACACCGACATCTGAATGCTAAATGTGCTCATTGCTGCTGGATATCATTGCTTTGAGGCCTTTTCAGTGGATACAGCCAAGAAGTATGTATATTTGTGTTTATCTGTTTATTATGTATGTATAGATAGTATTACAATTTTAAATGATAAATGTAGGCTTATCTCTCCAACTCAGTGCCAGCCAACACAGTGAGTTTCTTATTCCATATTTACCTTTTCTTATTTCATATTTGAATCTTCTGTGGCCTACCTACAATGAAACCTTGGCTGCTAATAAAATCAATAATCCTCTGCAGTTCCTTTTTTTTTTTTTAATGACATAGTCTTGCTCTATCCCCATGATGGAATGCAGTGTCACGAGCTCCACTTACTGCAAGCTCTGCCTTCTGGGTTCCAGCAATTCTCCTGTTTCAGCCTCCCGAGTAGCTGGGATTATAGGCGTGCACTATCACACCTGGCTAATTTTTATGTTTTTTTAGTAGAGACAGGGTTTCACCGTGTTGGCCAGGCTGGTCTCAAACTCCTGACCTCAGGTGATCTGCGCATCTCTGCCTCCCAAAATGCTGGAATTATAGTTGTGAGCCACCACGCCCGGCCATCCTCTGCAGTTTCTAAGTGTTCCTTGTAATAAGTAGATATATTTTCCAAATAGTTTTCTTCTTTCCTCAGAATGTACCACAACTGGACAATTTATTACATATTTCATGTAACAGTTGTATAATATTGTTCTAGCTGGTTTTTTTGTGGAAAACATTGAGTTCATGTAGAGGTAGAGGATGAATGTTGAGAGTATAGCAAGAACCTAAGAAAGGGCAGGAGCAAAATGTTAATGAACTGGAAGTTTTTCTAACAGCTTTTTGAAATGACATTTTTATAGGTCATTAAAAACAACTTGAATCCTGTTTGGAGGCCTTTTAAGATCTCTCTTAACTCCCTGTGTTACGGAGATATGGACAAAACCATTAAGGTAATTTGAAATTATATATATATGTAATACATACAAAAATATACACATGTTCATCTATTTTATAAAATTAATATGTAAGATATTTAAAGGAAGTAATTGATGTAACAGACACCTATAGAGTTAAATTTTGTGTATAGAATAATACTAAAATAGAAGCGTCTTCTGGTAAGTGACGTAGTTTGAGGAGCAGGCATGTTTGATTAATCTGTTGACCTAATGCTTAGTCAAACAGGGTAATTTCTATTTTATTCTGTATTTTTAAAAATAAAATGCCCTGTTTAATATTTTTTCCTTTTAATAAGATTCCTCTGCTCTGCTTATAGGAACCTCAAACTACATGATTTGCCTTTGATATGTCTGTTGCAGATAGAAGCACATGTTACCCTAAGAACTCAGAGCTTGCTTCTGTCCTTAGCAAGGGAGGGGAGTATTGATGGCATTTTTCTGCTTTATTTTCAGAATGAGATAAGTAATTAATTGAAAGCTTTTAGAAGGCTTTAGTTTTAGAGTTACAGGGAAGTGGAATATGAACAGGAAATAGCAGATGTCTCAGTATTTTTTTTAATGTTTTTATTCATAGGTATTTACTAAAAAAAAAAGAGTGAAAGTCTAAATAAAAGAAAACTTATGGAGTGGTGTTGAGAATGAAAAGTCTATACATATATATATATATATATATATATATATGACACTTTTGTACTAGAATTATTATCTTTACATGATTACAGATAGAAGTCTTTTTTATGTTAAGACATCAGTAGATCAAAGGGTTTTTTGGTTTGTTTTTCTCTTTTTTTGATAATGAATATGATAAAAGCAGGCAAGGTGATAATGGAATAAGTATAAGAAATGGAGTCAGACCACAGTTCAAGTTTTGATTTAGTGCTTTAACTGACTAAGGGATTTTGGACAGGTAATTGAACTTTTTCACATTTATTTATTTATTTTGCTTATTAGTGGGAAATTTCACCTGGATTCTTCACTTTTATAACAGAGTTAATAATTTCTGCCTTGCAGAAAAGTGAAGATTAAATTAGCAAAAGTGAAACTTTTGTAAAAATTTTGTGCCCCATTGTTACTGAAAACCTGCTTCATTTTTGCCAGGCGTGGTGGCTCAGGCCTGTGATCCCAGCACTTTGGGAGGCTGAGGAAGGTGAATTGCCTGAGCTCAGAAGTTCAAGACCAGTCTAGGCAACATGATGAAATCCTGTCTCTACAGAAAGTACAAAAATTAGCTGGGTGTGGTGTACACACCTGTGGTCCCAGCTACTCGGGAGGCTGAGGTGGGAGGATCACTTGAGCCTGGGAGGCGGAGGTCTCAGTGAGCCAAGATTACTTCACACTGCACTCCAGCGTGGGTGACCGAGCGAGACCCCATCTCAAAAAAAAAAACCAACAAAAACCAAAAAAAAAATGCTTCATTTCTGAGATCCATAAGAAATTGCTTCGAGTTTGTAAAGAACTTTAAAAATCAATCTAAATATGATTTGCATAGTATTTCAAACAGTAGTGAAAATCCAGGCCCAAAATAAATAGTTGAAAACTAGCTATAAAAATTATTTTTTATCATTATACCAAATCCAGACTTTTGCTTTTCCTATTAAAAATAGAACATCATTAGATGTCAGAAGGCAAGAAAATCTGGGGAAAAATGTCTAAGCCAGAACCATTTGATTGTGTATAATGACATGTTAACAACAATACAGTATTTTTTAAACTTTTTTGCTCACAGTGGCATGCTTACAGGGCTATTTTATTATAGTAAGTAAACTGATTTTCTGAGCTTTTTCTGATGAATGTCTTCCATTCCTAAAAGTTTCTTGGTTTGTTTTTAACTATACACAACTTGGTTTGCTACATCATCACTGACTTTATTTCATTTAGTTCTGCATTTCTTTGCAATATCAGAAAGTCATACATTTGTGATTCTCTTACTGTTTGAAAATTGCTTATAGGGATAGTAAAGAGTTTTAGAGCAGAGAATAGAGTCAGAATCCTCAGGAGTTTCTTTGCTGCAGTGTGTTATTCTAGCATGTATTATTTTTGTCAGATCAAGTAAATATGAGAAATAATCATGTATGCTGCCACTTTGCCTAAAATGAGAATGCCTTAGTGAATGTAGTATTGTGTGGTGTGTACATTCTCTTTCATATATACATATGCACATGTGTATATATGTATACATTTATTGCACATGTTTATTATGTATATTATATGCATGTATATATGTGTATTATATATCCATTAAATGTATATGAATACATGTTTATTAAATACTTGCATATATACATATGCGTGTATTGTTATGCATACCATTGTTTAAACAGCCCATAGCACTAGTCTTTGAATTCTTGAAAAGAGAGAAATTAAATCACACAAATCATCTTACCTCAAACCATATTTGAACATATGCCAGCATTATAAATACCATGTCTGCCTTAAAGGGGACGAGAGGGCTTTTTCTATGTATTTGTTGTAGTGAGTAATCAAAACTTTTAGTTTAAAAATATTTCTTACATTTCCTGAAATTTTAACATATGAACAGTCTAAACATATGAACAATTTTAGCCCTTCATAATGTTTATTTAAATAAAATCTTGGCCTTGTCAAAGCTTAATCTTGTCTTAGATATAAACTGGTGTTCCCTGATTACAAATCTAAAATATAAAGCTCTGTTTTCTATAATTGAAAAATGTCTGTTAAAAAAACATGAACTTATGAAAATAATAAGATAGTTTATTTTCTACCTTATTACTTCCTCTAAATAATTATGGAAATTACTAAATTTATTTTTCTTTGGCACATTAAGGAGTCATATAAAAGGCTTTTGGTTTAAAAATTGGATACTAAGTAGGGCAAGAGTCAGACTGTCAGACTTGGTCAGTGGCCAAAATGCCTGCAAAGCATTTTCTTAAAGAAATAAAATCTCTTTCTGTTACTCAAAATTGAAATTCTCTATCTGGGCTGTTTTAATTGATTGATTGATTTTTAGTGTTCCTGAAGAATAATGAAAATACAAGTAAGGAATGAAAGACTTCCAGTTGTGTTAAGCATTTATTTCATAGATCTGAGGGGAAAAACAGTCACTTTGCCAAGTAAACATATAAAATCCTGAGCATTTTAGTTTGGCAGTTAATAAGTTTGAGAAGGATATTTTTTTTTTTTTTTTTTTTTTTTTTTTGAAACGGAGTTTCGCTCTTGTTACCCAGGCTGGAGTGCAATGGTGCGATCTCGGCTCACCGCAACCTCCGCCTCCTGGGTTCAAGCAATTCTCCTGCCTCAGCCTCCTGAGCAGCTGGGACTACAGGCACGCGCCACCATGCCCAGCTAATTTTTTGTATTTGTAGTAGAGACGGGATTTCACCATGTTGACCAGGATGGTCTTGATCTCTTGACCTCGTGATCCACCTGCCTCGGCCTCCCAAAGTGCTGGGATTACAGGCTTGAGCCACCGCGCCCGGCCTTGAGAAGGATATTAACAAGATGAATCTCTCTATTGGCTGATGGTAAATGCTTTTATTTTAAAGTACAGGCTGCAGGATTTCAAAGTGTCCTTAGCACAGCTTTACTTTACCTGTATTAGTTACCAGACAAGGCATGCCATCTTCTAAGACTTTTTATTTAATTCCTGTTAGTTTTAGTTCTGCAAAATGGGCATCATAATAACAGGATTCCCACTCTGTCTACCTCACAAGGCTGTTTAGAGAATGTGCACAGTATTGTACATGTTTGCAGAAATGAAATAATCTGTTTTGATATAAAGTACTATAAAAAATTAGTGTTAAATGTTCACAATCATAGTCAGTTTTCAGCTTCCCTTGAACACTTCTGCTTGCTGATAGTTCATGTCACCTAACTTTTCCCATTGCAAAGAATATTCTAGTATTCTGGTGAATGTTTACTCTGACTGCTCTGTCAACCTGTCACGAAATTACATGCAATTCAAATACTCTCACCGCTCTTTCTCCTTTCAGAGAGAGAGAGCATTTAATCAAAACCAGATCTAAGACTAGAACTCACCCTGTCTCACGTGGAAATAGAGTAAATATGACCCAGTGTAGATACTTCCTCAGTGGACTACGTACTCTTACCCTGGAATTGTTCTTTTCATTGTAAGAATTGTGATCTTCATCATGATGCAAATCTGGCTTCATCATATCTAACTTCTAATATAAGCCTAGTGTGACCAGATCGTAGCTAATGAAATATGTTTTTCATAATTCTAAATTATCTAGGATTTAATTATATAATTTTTAGCTTCCTAGAATGTTGACTTCCTTTCTTTCTCCAGACAATGGCTTTTAGCCATTGCATAGTAATAAGCAAAGAAGTGGATGAGAAAGAAGGTATATAACTCCATTTTGCCCTTTATCAGCCCTTAGAGAAGTCATGATAGAGGAGCTGGAAATTGCTTAATGTGGAATTGAAACAGTATTTGTGTTTTTCATCTGCCTGTGTTCTGTCTTAGATCCCCATTCCAAGGATACCTGGGCTTTGAAAGGGTTTCAATATTGCTTCTCTAGGATGTTAATTCCTACTTTCCCAAGTAGGGACTGCATATTATACATTTTCATTTAGTTTAATTAAAAGGGCACTTCATGATAGATTATATTGATTGCAGCCAATACTCTTTAATAAAATTATATTGATTTTTATATATTTCTATTATATTTAATTTCAGGTGGAGTGTTATGATTATGACAATGATGGGTCACATGATCTCATTGGAACATTTCAAACCACCATGACAAAACTGAAAGAAGCCTCCAGAAGCTCACCTGTAAGTTACACCTTTGCATTTGCATATACTTTATAGTTCAGCCACGTGTTTATTACTGTATGTCCTTTTTCTCCTGTAGCATCAAACGGTTTACTATGCTTTTACTCTATATTGCATAATGCTTTGATATGTTTAATAATCACTTAACCCATAATTCATACTTGGGGTATGAATTTTATTGAGCAGAACACCACATAACAGCTACTAATGCCAGATGAGGACTGCAACTACATGGAGGAAAGCAAAGATCATCACAATGTCAGTCACTAGGAATAGAATTCCAAACCTTTTTCCCATTTTATCATGGTATTGAGTCACCAAGGCAAACACCATGCCGGCAATCCCTAGAGGGAACCACACTTTACTCACAGAGAGAAGAGAGAAATATCAGCTTTAAAAGTAGGCATTGGTTTCCATGGCCAGCAGTTCCATCCAGCCGCCAATGCAGGGCAGTTAGCCCCAGTGCACCCATCTAGTGCTGTAGTAGAATGACCCTGCCCCTCTCAAATAGACTTTGAAATACTGAAAGCTGGGCCTGAGGGTCATTAAGCCTAGACTTCAGCAGGACCAAAGAGCAGTTATTGAGCCTGAAGGTATAAATGAATAAGTGAAGTAATCTAGCCCTTTTTCAATGAGAATTCTGTTTGTGGAATTTCCATAGCTCTAATGCTCATTATTATTTTTTTCTTTTTTTAGTTGTTTTTTTCTTTTTTTTTAAATTTCTAATACTCAGTTATTAATACTTATGATTGTGACTGAGACTCTGGCAAGATCCTGAATCATCAAAGAATTTCTTTAACATAATTTTGTTTTACATCATTTTGTTATACCACATGTATTTTTTAGTGTTTGATTCCTGGAAAACTAGTAATGACTGTCTGAAGTACATAAGTGGCTTTGTGTTAACCAGAAGAGGTGACTTATCAAGTATTGAATATCTTTTGTACTATTATTAGGCAAGACAGTGAGAATTTGAAGGTATAACTTAAAGATGATTATAATATCACTGTGAAAAAAATTAAATGAGACCCTTGAGAATAACACAGAGTATGTAACTACATTTCATATAGTTGTAGAAATTTAAAGAGGTAGATGGAGATCAGAGAAGACTAGAGTAGTAGAAGTTATAGAGGAGAACAACTTGAGCCAAGCCCTAAATATGGGTGGGGTGGACAGGAGACAGAAGGAAGATCAGTATTTTGGGGGAAGGAAATATAAAGCAAAAGGAGGTGTTAGATCAATTTCTAACATGTATTCCCAGTGGAAAGAGAAGATCTTTGCTGCATATTTTACCATAGAGTTGGACTTCATATATTTGTTTTATGATGTTACTTTTTCTCTTCTTTTCTTTGCAGCATATTTTTGTTCTTTATATTAGTATCAGCTAGTAGTGATATTTTGTTTCCTTTATTATTAAATGGAAAGATTATGACTTGGAATATTTACAAGGAAATTATCTGTAGAGGTAAAATTTATTTGGGGGAACTATTTTGAAAGGTATTCAATTTTAGGAGTGTCTCAATTGTTGGAAATTTACCTGATAAATATTCCACATACTTAACATATTATGTAATTGTTTCAGAGTTATATTTTGTGGCAGACCTTTATCAGTTGGTACTTTGATTCTAAAGAAAAAAAAATCATTCATTTAAATTCACATTGGCATTTCTAATATTGCTAATAAAAAGTAACATTTTGTCTTCTCTTCCTATAGGTTGAATTCGAATGCATAAATGAGAAAAAGAGGCAAAAGAAAAAAAGCTACAAGAATTCAGGTGTTATCAGTGTGAAACAGTGTGAGGTCAGTTGACCTTGGCTACTTATAATGACAACATATTTCAAGTTCTCCTGTTAGTATGGTTTATATTAAACAGATACCTGAATTTCAGGCAGTTGAAAATCACATGAGTATCTGGTCACCTTTAGCAAAAAGGATCAAGTAGGGAAGAGCAAAAAAAAATCTTTCAAGTAACCTGCTTCCAAGGTTTAACAACTTGTTAGCAAAGGACAAGTTTTTCATTATCTTAGGAAATATAAAGCATTGTAGTATTTTCTCAGCCCATTAGTGGATATGACCTGACCCAGTGCATTTATCCTCATCATAATTTCAATATGAAATGTTATGAATAGAGGGGAAAAGCCAAGATTTCTTAGAATGAACAAGTTTTTGTTTTTTAAAATCTTTACTACCATGGTTATTAAATCCAACATACTGGACTCATTACTAATATTTTAAAACTTAAAGTGAGTATATTTCATCTTTGGCCATTAATATTTTAATCTTAACATTGCTATGATTATCATAAAGTAAAATCTTACAGATTTATGGCACACAGGGAAAGGGGTACCTTAAACCTGAATGCAGGGGTTATTTCCATGTTTATATTATGCCCTGTTCAGTTTACAAACTTTTAAAAATATATGCCAAAGATTTTTTTGCCTCCCTTGTATAGTAGGAGAGTTGTAATTTTAACAGTTTTCTCTTATTTTTAGATTACAGTAGAATGCACATTCCTTGACTATATAATGGGAGGATGTCAGCTGAATTTTACCGTAAGTAACACACTGAATTTTTCAGCATAGGCTATAACAGGTTGCTTTTTTCTCCATGTTGCAGTATTTTTTCCTTCACTGCAAAACTGACTTTGTGATGAAATTTTTACCTTCTGTTTAGCATAGTCTCCTCAGCATCCTCAGGCAGGTTGTCTGGGCTCACCGTGAAGCTCTCAGCTTTGTTGATGAGATCTCTTCCCCCTGAGAGAAAGCAGATGTGTACAAACCAGTGGTTATCCTGAAGTAATTGAAGGACTAGAAAGTGATACAGACTTATAAAAGATAAGCCCTAAGCCTAAATAATGGGTATAATAATTTATTATTAAGCCATCTAGAAAATAGGTGCGGCAGGCTGTTTCACATTTAGGCTTTACTTGTTTAATTGTCTATGGAACCAGTGGCAGGCATTTGTTAGGAAGTGGCAGTGGGCTCCAGGATGAATGCTTTAAGTTTGCATATCCTGTCTCTTGAAGTTTTCCTGGACATCAAGCGCAGGTGTCCCTGCCTTCTCCTTAGTAAGGGCTGCAATTGTTATTTGGCAGGTGGGGGTGGACTTCACTGGCTCCAATGGTGACCCAAGTTCTCCAGACTCCCTTCATTACATCAGCCCCAATGGTGTTAATGAGTATTTGACTGCTATCTGGTCTGTGGGACTGGTCATTCAGGATTATGATGCGTGAGTATGACTTTGGAAAAATGAAAATACATGTTTGCACAATTCCCAAGAAAGGGTAGTTTTGTTTCATTGGCTGGTACTTTGATATATGTGGTAAGATGATGCTTTCTCCCTAAAATCGCCCTTGTCTTATCTTTTATTTTTCTCTTTATGGCAATCTTACTGTTCACCTTTGATCTCTAATATCTTGCTGTGATTAGTTATAATATGTTGTATATACTTTGCTTTATATTACATATAGTTTGCTATTTAATTCCTGACTGATGTCAGCAAAAATCTTGTTTCTTTGGTCTGGTTTCCACGGCACTTATTCATTAGGCATAAGTTATATGAGTGATTAAAGCCCAGATGACATGTTTTATAAACACTAATAAAAACTGTTTCTTAACATATCTATCTCCTTGTTAGTTGCCAAATTACTTTTTAATGGTGACTTAACAAGTGCTGAAGGATAACTAGATCTAATTGCTATAAAATATTCTGAATGTTTATTAATGGTTAGGTTTTAAATAGATTTAAATATTAAATAGGTCCTCTTGAGGGTTTACTAAACAAGAGGGAAAATGTCTGCATTAGTAGTGTTTTTCCTGGATCTGTTAGGAGTAGAGAATACATTTTCACTTGCTTTTGCCTATTATTATTTTATTTACATGTCAATGGGGTTTTTCATTAATCTGTAGCATTTAAAGGGGTGAAATTTTTAGGCAAATGCAAATAAATCTGAAGCAAGATGGCAATTCCAATTTCAGGCTAGTAAGTTTTAAGGGAAAGATGATTAAATGTATTTAACATATATAGAAAGTGATTTTATTAGAAAACAGTGAGAGCTTAGAAAGTTGGTTAGATATAATATAGAATTTCAAAATTAATAATTTCTCACTAGCAGATATTTTAAAAGTTATCTTAATTGAGAGCATGGAATTAGGATATGACCAGTGGAACCAAGCAAACAGTCCAGAAATAGACCCATATGTATAAGTGAATTTATGGGAAGGAGTTGTAAAAGCTGTCAAACTGGACAAGAATTGAATTTGGATCATTTGGACAAGAATTGAATTGACTCATACTTGCATGTTTTAGGATAATATTATGTATAAATTAGAGTACAGACAAAACTGCTGAAATGAACACACAAAGACAAAGTAGCCTTGAGAAAATAGAGGTTTATTTCACTTCATGTTGCATGTCTAGAGGTAAGTAAAATAGTTCAGAACTGATAGGGCAGTTCTGCTATTCCCAATTCACAGCTTTCATCCCTGTCCATAGCTCTGGTTCTCATCTTGTCCAACCAGTGGGAAGAGAAGAGAGGGACCAGGGAGTGTGTGTGAATTCTCTTTTAGGGGCATGATTCAGAAGTGGGTGGCAAATCACTTCTGCTTACATCTCGTTTGCCAGATCCTAGCCACCTGTTCCAGCCCAGAGAAGCTAGGAGGTGCAGTCTCTACCTCAGGTGTTCTATTATTTATTTTTTCATTTGTTTTGTTTTTTGTTTTGAGATGGAGTCTCATTCTACCTTCCAGGCTGGAGTGCAGTGGCGCAATCTCGGCTCACTGCAACCCCCGCCTCCTGGGTTCAAGCGATTCTCCTGCCTCAGCCTCCTGAGTAGATAGGATTACAGATGTGGGCCGCCACACCTGGCTAATTTTTCTATTTTTAGTAGAGATGGGGTTTTACCATGTTGATCAGGCTGGTCTCTAACTCCTGACCTTGTGATCTGCCACCTTGGCCTCCCAAAGTGCCGGATTACAGGCATGAGCCACCACGCCTGGCTGGTGTTCTATTATTAAAGGAGTGAATGGATATTGTTAAAGAGCAGCAATTTCTGCTTCATATCCTACTCAAAACACTTTCCAGATGAATTAGGAGTTTAATATCAAAAGCAAACTTTAAAGTTCTAGAAGAAAATATATGTGAATTGTTAATAATCTTGTAGTGAGGAAAAACTTTTTTTTTTTTTTTAAAGATAGGGTTTCACATGTTGGCCAGGCTTGTCTTGAACTCCTGACCTCAGGCGATCCACCTACCTCGGCCTCCCAAAGTGCTAGGATTACAGGCATGAGCCACCACACCCAGCCAGACAACCTTTAAGCAAGAAAGCAAAGGCAAAAATCATGAAACATTTTTTGCATTCACATTCATTAATATTAAAAACTATGAAGAGAAAGACCAAAGAAAGACGCTTTAAACAAAATTGAAGACAGACTACAAACTGGGGGAAAATGTTTCTTTCCTTCTTTCTTTTGGTCTCGCTCTGGCGCCTACACTGGAGTACAGTGGTGCAGCCACGGTTCACTGCACCCTCACTTCCTGGGCCCAAGTGATTTTCCCACCTCAGCCTGGGAGAAATATTTCTGACATGGCATTGGCTCTATGTTCAATGCAAAACTAACTGTTAAGAATAAATATGAAAAGAATATTCCTTGTAGAAAAATTATGTTCATTACAATGTTTTATAATGGCAGAACATTGGCTATCAGACATCTGGGGGAGGATATCCATACTTTGGGATACTCAGTGGCTATTCACGTGATGTTATCTATTCAGGTCCACTGTCCCCATCCCTAATATATGAATATTTGTATTAAGTGGCGTAAATAAAAGCTACTGATTACCTCTGATAATTTGAGGTCAGGTTTTGCTACCAAAAGAGTTTGCTATAAACAAGTAAAAAAAAGGAATTGTGGTTTTCAGGGCTTCATGCATTTACTCATTTGATCACTGAAATGATACACAAGATTTAAGTAGAACAGAGTAGATTATAAAATATGACTATAAACTCCATTTCTATAAAATCTATAGGGAGAAGTATTTTTCTCCCTCGGTGCACAGAAAAATATCTAGAATGAGAGTTGTCAAATATTAGCACTGATTCTCTTTGGCAGTTAATATAGGTAACCTTTGTTTTATTTTCATACTTTTCTAAGATTTTGAAAAATTGTTTTTGAAATGAGCTCATATTGATTTTATTGTGAGCAATGATAAAGCCCTTTTTATTTTGAAGAAACAACATTTTATTAAATTTTTTTTCTTTTTAGTGATAAGATGTTTCCAGCTTTTGGTTTTGGAGCTCAGATACCTCCTCAGTGGCAGGTAAGAGGAAATCTCATTTTAAAGCTTTGCCTCCTAGAAAAGCAACCCAGGCTTCATCAGTCCTTTTTCCATCCTTGACAGGTATCACATGAATTTCCAATGAACTTCAACCCATCCAATCCCTACTGTAATGGTAAGTTAAAAAACAAACATGATGACCTCAAATGGAAAGGCTCACTAGTCTTTACTTTGTTCTTTGTTGTTTTTTTCTTGTGATTAAAACTACTCAAATTTCATCTCTAGGTTTCATCTTCTTACATATTTAACTTTCTATTGTATAAGGTAGAAGAATTGCACCAGGTTGGTGGTTAGGGTGGTAATGATATTTATGGGGCAAATCAGTATTATGATGATGAAGGTTGTCAGCTAAATCCTTCTACCTTAATAACTTTAATAGGACAAAAAAATTCTCAATCTTTGGAGTAGATCAATACAAATAATCATATATTAAAAGTATTTTCACATATAAATAGATTTAAAAAGAAACCTCCAATAAAACTAGTAGTTTAATATACAGATCTTTTGAAGCTTTTTTCAAAGTAGTAGTCACTTTCTACAAAGAAAAAAGTATCCAGCATCTAATACTTGTTTCTCACACAGTATTCTGTAAGTAGCTGAGATGAGCAAAAGCAACAAAGAATTGAGCTTCTATAGCAGCTTTCCTCTGTGTAGAGAGCAGGAGGCAGACCTTTGTCTTTCATTTTACTTTTTTCTTTTATTTATTTAAAAAAATAGAGTCAGGGTCTCACTCTGTTGGCCAGGTTGATCTCTAACTCCTAACCTTGAGCTATCTTTTTGCCTTCTGCCTTGGTACTGGGATTAGAGGCATGAGCCACCATGCCCAGCCATGTTTTTCTTTTCCTTATACCTCAAATGTCCCAGTGCTTGTTTTGTTTGTTTGTTTTTTTACCACATTGAGCAATCAACCGAAAATGCTAGCCCTTCCACTAAATTATATATAAGACTGAAGAGTTTGGAGAAGGGAAGGTAGGTGTGGGAGCAGAGGCATAATTTAAAATTCTAGACAATAAGCTAATTTTCTGCTAAGGGCTCTTTTGACAATTACAAATGTGTAGCTTTATAACAGAAGAAAGTGTTTTTTCCTTTTCTTCCTAAGCGATATTCATAAGGTGGAAGAGCATGAACAATTCTCCGGGGGGGAGGGGGGGGCCATGGCAGCAGTTTGCAATATGGTTTTGTTCTTTTCCCCAGAGCACTTTTTCCATACTAACTCAGTGTTCCCTTGGTGCACTTTCAGTGGCTGGTTATGACCTCTTCTATTCCCTAGCCATTTGAAACTGGGAATGTTATTCTTTTTAAGAAATATGCTTCATGTTTATAATGAAAGTGGAATAATTTTTGGAATTTGTTGTAATTAGCTTTCATTTATTGTAACAGAATATGGGTGACATAATTCATTTTAGAAGTTTAGTCCCTGTGTAAGTAATGTAACCCCATCTTTGGGCTGTTCACCAAGTGGTTTACACTCTGGAAAAAGCATCAGTTTGGTTTTAAACAAAGGAGATAACTGTCCAGCAAAAAGCTCAGAGCCTTATTTTAAGGCAAGGAAGTTTCTTCCCCTTTTCCTAACTAATCATTGAACCTAGTTGCCTTAGAAATAATATGCCTTAGAAATAACTTGTTACTTTGATGCATAGAAAGAGTTTTGGCACAATTCAGTTTTAATTGGGGAATTGAAGGCTATTGATATTTGTGAAGAAATTAATGAATTATTTTACCTTTGTTACTGCTGGACTGACTCCTAGTTACAACGACCTTATGCATGTAAAATCACCTCTGCATATGAATTAGTTATGTTCTCAAAGGTTGTTCATAAGACTACTTGTTCCTAAGTTCAAAGGAACTAAGAGGAGTTTATTGGAACTCTTAAATTTTAAGAGGAGAGAGTTGGTTTCATGAAGCTTTTAAGCCAAGTATGGTCATGCACTGCATAATGACATTTTAGTCATTGACAGACCACATGTATGACAGTAGGCCCATAAGCTTATAACACTATACTTTTACGGTAAAGACATAGAAAAAGTACAGTTGATATAATTGCCTATATTATTCAGTATATCAATATCCAGTACTGATTTTTAATCTAGGAGCAATAGGCTATACCATATAGCCTAGGTGTGTAGTAGGCTATAACATCTAGGTTTGTGTGAGTACACTCTATGATCGCACGATTATGCAATCGCCTAACAAGGCATTTCTCAGAATTTATCCCCACTGGTAAGTGACCCATGACTATAGATGCTTCTCTTTTTTGTTAATCTGTGTTCTAGCAGACATTTTAAAAGCAAGAGGCCTGTTCTGATTTACATTAAGTTCTTTTGTGGCAAGTATGTGTGATGATCTCAGCAGTATTGTTGGAAATTCTTCAGAATTTCTGTTATCCTATCTGCATCCTAAATGCTCTGATATTACAGGCAGATTGAACAGGTGCGTGTGTGGGATACAAATTTCATCAGCAGTGCTTTGACCAGCAATGTCAGTCAACTTTCACTGGGTTGTGCTGCTGTAATAAACAATCTCTGAATCTCAGTGGCTTTGATGACAACGCCTCAGCAGGTCTAGGGGCAGTACCCCTAAAGAAACATATCAGTGCTTCTGCAGCAAAATGGATAAATAACCTGGAAGTTAATATTTGGAACTAATACAGTCTGTGGTACAATGATTAACCTTTAACTTATTGAATAAACACTTGTATCAGCGAATTAACTAGAATTAATATTAGGTTTATGGCCATCTGGTATTTCTGTAGAAACTCCAGCAGCATATGCAAATGATTTTTCATTTTATTAATAACACTTTCTTACCTTTTATCATCAGTTGTATGATGTGGAACATTTTCCGTTGTTTTCTATGAGCGCTACATTCCCAACATGCACTAAAATTAAGCACAAATGGGCCAGGCATGGTGGTTCCCTCCTGTAATCCCTGCACTTTGGGAGGCCGAGGCAGGTGGATCATGAGGTCAAGAGATTGAGACCATCCTGGTCAACATGGTGAAACCCCGTTTCTACTAAAAATACAAAAATTAGCTGGGCATGGTGGTGCACGCCTGTAGTCCCAGCTACTCGGGAGGCTGAGGCAGGAGAATTGCTTGACTCCAGGAGGCGGAGGTTGCGGTGAGCCGAGACTGCGCCATTGCCTGGGTAAACAAGAGCGAAACTCCGTCTCAAAAAGAAAAAATTAAGCACAAATGTAACAGTCCTACTGTAGACTAATGAATAATTTGACTGAGATGGGAGTAAATCCCTTTTACTGAATGAGGACAGAGGTTATAGATTTTTGCAATGGAGCATACCTATGGAGTTATGTAACACAGAGCTTAGAGGAACTCCTGCATATAGAACTTTTGACTATTTAAAGCACTATATGTTAATATATATAATCAAATTAGCCAGTATTGTGAATAAACACGTTGTGCTTGAACATTTTTAATACTGCTTTTTTTGTTCTAGGAATCCAAGGCATTATAGAGGCATATCGGGCTTGCCTTCCTCAGATAAAACTCTACGGACCAACTAATTTTTCTCCAATCATAAATCATGTGGCCAGGTTTGCTGCTGCAGCCACACAACAGCAGACAGCTTCCGTAAGTGTTCCGTGGCCAGGGGATGGGAAGAATGTGGATTGGTAGTGGCTCCTGGTGCCATTTTAAAATTTTTTTTGGGTTGTCATGATACAAAGTCAAGGCAAGACACAATAGTCATTCTTGGTTTGGGAGTGATTTTTGTTGTTGTACTAGTGATGGTTAAAAATGAGACAACAACAAAAGAATACTTGGCGTTTATGTGTCTTGTATCTGTCCTTTGAATTAACTTTCTTAGATAAAATGCCTATCGTCTACCTTTTTGAGGTAGATATAACAAATTAAGGCTTGTGAAAACTTACCACATGAGTTGCTGTTGCAGGATTTCTTATTGTAATAAAGATATTTCAATGAGCTAACCATGACCTATTGGACCTTAGATACCAAATCTCTCTTAACCTTCAGTATATGCAGAAGCAAGTTAGGGGAACTATCTCATACTGTTGTTGTAAAGGTTAGATAAGTCATATAAAGTGTACAGTGCCTGGGTCAGAGTAAACACTCAACGTATGTTAGCTAATATTGTAACTCTTATTTCTATTTTAGACTTAAATGGCTCATTACTACTTTATGTAACATTTTACTGCTCTCTGAAAAGGTTTATCTTAGGCAACATAACCTGGGGAATGATTTTGTCACTTAAACCATATCTATTTTTTTGTGTGTGTGTTTTAGTTTGGTAAACAATTCTAATATTTTTATATTTATTTGATCTTCTGAGAATGAAATTTCCACTTGCTCCCTTGATTGATACTTTGACATATTTAATACTTGAGTTAAACTGTTTATTCCTAGCCTTATTGAAAGGTTAATCTTTGACATTTAGATGTCTTGCTTCCATGTATTTTGCCAACCCTATTTTGTGGTCTGCTGCACTTTTAATTAACCTGTATTTTTGCAAGAGTCCATTTCCTTGTCATCAGAGAAGCTTGGAATATTTTATGTGGTGGTAGCCAGGGTAGAGACTGACAAGGAAAATGAACAAGAAAGATCGGATGACTCATCAAGCCAGAGATGCCATTAACCATCGCTTGACTTGCTCAGTGAACATGTTTTCTTTTTCTGGCAGCAATATTTTGTACTTTTGATTATTACTGATGGTGTGATCACAGACCTTGATGAAACCAGGCAAGCTATAGTTAATGCCTCCAAACTGCCTATGTCCATCATCATTGTTGGAGTTGGAGGTGCTGACTTTGGCGCCATGGAGTTTCTGGATGGTGATGGTGGAAGTCTCCGCTCCCCATCAGGCGAAGTGGCCATCAGAGATATTGTCCAGTTTGTGCCTTTCAGACAGTTCCAGAATGTGAGTACCACTCCTCCCTACTCAGACACCCAAGTGATTGAACACAGACCTTTGCCTGTCCACAATGAGGCAGCTGAGTAGGTGTGAGGGCTTAAAGGATATGTGAACACTGTTCTTTGTCCATTTGAGAGCTCCCATTTGATTTGTCAGTGTTGCTTCAGGATGTAAATTATGTGCTTCTTGCAGTCTATATGATAAATTGTTTTAGAATAGTATTGCAAATGTCATGAGTATTTTATCTTTACCTTTGTAACAGCAGGAAAAACTCTATGTAAGTGTATGCCAAATTCCCCTCAAGCTGGAGGTTTCATTTGATGAATATCTCTTGGAAGACTATTTTACCCAGCTTACTCCTGTGGGAACATATTGCAGAGCTATAGTACAGAATCACAGCCAGTATATTTACATTGGTATAATCAAGATGCATCACAAGGATCCCTCTCATTGCTCTTGTTTAGCCACATCCCCTCCCTTCTACTTCTATCCCTTCTTTAACCCTTGGAAACCACTTACTAATCTGAACTTCATTTCTATAATTTTGTCATTTTAAGAATGTCATATAAATGGAATGGTACAATATGCAACCTTTTGAGATTGGCTTATTTTTCCACTCAGCATCATTCTCTTAAGAATCACCAAGTTTTTGCAAGTACTCCTTTTTATTGCTGAGTCATATTCCATGGTATGGATAAACCACTGTGTGTGTAACCATTTCCCCGCAGAAGGATATCTGGCTCTTGCCACTTTTTCTCTCCCATACGTAAGGCTGCTATAAACATTTACACATGGGTTTTTTTTTTTTTAATTGTTGTTTGTTTGTTTGTTTTGTTTTTGTTTTGGTACAGAGTCTACTCTGTCACCCAGGCTAGAGTGCAGTGGAGTGATTTTGGCTCACTGCAAATTCGGCCTCCTGGGTTCAAGCGATTCTCGTGCCTCAGCCTCTGGAGTAGCTGGGATTACAAGCGCATACCACCACACCTGGCTATTTTTTTTCTATTTTTTAGTAGAGATGGGGTTTCACCATATTGGCCAGGCTGGTCTCAAATTCTTGGCCTCAAGTGATCTACCCACCTTGGCCTCCCTAAATGCTGGGACTACAGGCATGTACCACTGTACCCAGCCTATGCATGGATTTTTGTGCAAACATAAGTTTTTATTCCTCTGGGATAAATACCTAGGATTGCAGTTGCTGGGTCATATGGTATTTGCATGTTTAATTCTTTATTTTTGCGCTATTGGACTTCTGAATGGGGTTTTATTTTTGTTACCCAGGCTGGAGTGCAATGGCGCGATCTCGGCTCACCGCAACCTCCGCCTCCTGGGTTCAGGCAATTCTCCTGCCTCAGCCTCCTGAGTAGCTGGGATTACAGGCACGCACCACCATGCCCAGCTAATTTTTTGTATTTTTAGTAGAGACGGGGTTTCACCATGTTGACCAGGATGGTCTCGATCTCTTGACCTCGTGATCCACCCTCCTCGGCCTCCCAAAGTGCTGGGATTACAGGCTTGAGCCACCGCGCCCGGCCGCATGTTTAATTCTTAAAGCAGTTGTTAAAGTCTTCTAAAGTGGCTATATCATGTAACATTCCCACCAGCAATGGGAGGGGAAGGAGGGGGTTGTTGTGATTATAAAGTAATAATGTTAGGTAGGGATCTTTTTGGTGTTGAGGTAGTTCTGTGTCTTGATTGTGGTGGTGGTTACACAGATCTACCCAGGTATCAGAATTGTATGAATTATATAGAAATACACACCCACTGCATAGAATTATACAGAAACACACACCCACACAAATGAGTACATGTAAAACTAGAAATCGGAGTAAGCTCTGTGAACTGTACCAACGTCACCTGCCTGGTTTTGATACTGTACTATAGTTATGCAAGATGTTACCTTTGGAGGAATCTGGGTGAAGGGTACATGGTACCTTTCTTTATTGTATTTGCAACTTCCTATGAATCTATAATTGTTGTAAAATAAAAAGTAAAAAAAAAAAAATACCAAGTGAATAAAAGACTCACATTTAAAAGTTATAAAACAACAACAACAACAAAATTATCAAATGTTAGAATGCTGTCACCAAAAAAGGACTTGACAAATGTTAGCAGGGATGGTAATAGCAATCATAAGTAACATTGGTTGTTAGTACATTCCATATTTCATTGACTGCTCCTAAGAAAAGGTACAGGCCTCTAAATTGGAATTGCTTCATTTTAGTGGCTGTGAAGTATCCCTAGTCTTTTATCAAGAAGCCAGTAAAAATTCAGTTGTTAATAAAGTCACTTTGATTTTGTTTTTCACAAGGCTCCAAAAGAAGCACTTGCTCAGTGTGTCTTGGCAGAGATTCCCCAGCAGGTGGTGGGCTACTTCAACACATACAAACTCCTTCCTCCCAAGAACCCAGCCACGAAACAACAGAAGCTGTGACCACTTCCACAGAATTCTTTTGTGCTATGTGGAGCAGTGCCATCTGTCACCCCAAATCATGTATCTGCCAGTTTATGTACTTTTTGCCTTCAGCATTTATGATGTAAATCTCTCTCTGTGGATTATATCTGTTTAAAGCATTCTTTCTAGGCTCTTTTGGGGGGACAGTGCCAAGTCCATCTTCACCCAGTCAATTCAGTGATTGATAGTGATTTACAGTAATTGCAGTGAGGCTCTTTGGATTAGAATCTAGTGTGGGGAAAGCTTATCTTATTGTTGTTTTTGTTTAGTTTCATATGATGAAAATGCTGTTTTTAAATGTTTGTCAGTAAGAAGAATGGAAAACTGTTGGGATGATGTGGTTTGCAAGTTGCTGTACCTGATTCACTGTGTATGTTTTATAAGCCATTGTCCATGCCTGATAGTGAGAGCTTCTCAAATTATACGATACTGAATTTGTTCTTGTAACTCTGTATACAGTGCTTTTCTGGAAGGTAAAAATTACCTTTCAATACATCTGATTTTTGCTGCAGTTTAGACACTATGGTTTACAAAACAGCATACACTCATCTTAGGACTTTATGAAAAGTACTGAATGAGCAGGAAAGGCACATACTCAGTTTTTTTTAAATGTACAATCAACAAGTAAAAATAACCTCATGTAAGTAAGCCATTTTATTTGTCTTTCTAGATATTTTATTTGATTGTGGAAAACTATAAACATGGTCAGATTTGGCCTTTTCATTAACTGAGCGTGACTTTCAGGATACTGTAGATGCACAGATGGTAGGTTGTCCTGAATCCTATAATTAGGTTGCTTTAATTGAGATTCGTTAAAATGATTAGGACTGCTTTGTCCAGGAAAGATAAGAGGACCAAACCTATAAGTTGAAGTTCAGAATTCCACTTCCTTCTAACTAATGAAAAACTACTTACTAAAAAAAAAAAAAAAAAAAGATTTTATACTTTCCTTGCTAAGGTCCCATACATTGATTTGTACAGGTCCACTTAGTCATTTTCTCCTTTTCTTAAGTGCCATTTTCATCTGATTTTTAAACTCATGATACTGGTTATCTGTTAATCAAAATTACATCTTGCAATTTAATAATGTGCTATTTCCTATGTCTAGAACATATTTTCTTAGGCATAAAACCTGCTGTAACTTAGAAAAAAGAAAGAAAAAAGAAAACTTTTCCAACTCCTGCATTAAGATAGAGTGGATTGGCCAGGTGCGGTGGCTCATGCCTATAATCCCAGCACTTTGGGAGGCTGAGGCGGGTGGATCACTGAGGTTAGGAGTTTGAGACCAGCCTGGCCAACATGGCAAAACCCTGTCTCTACTAAAAATCCAAAAAGTTAACTGGGCATGGTGGCAGGCACCTGTAATCGCAGCTACTCAGGAGGCTGAGGCAGGAGAATTGCTTGAACCCGGAAGGCTGAGGTTGCAGTGAGCTGAGATCATGCCATTGTACTCCAGCCTGGGCAACAAGAGCAAAACTTCGTTACAAAAAAAAAAAAAAAAAAAAAGACAGTGGATTTTATGTGCTTCTGTTTTTTTAGAGTTGAATTTCTTTTTCTGATTGTTACCTTTTACAGCATATTACTTAGTGAACATTACATTTTCATAATAGATTCAGGAATATTTTATTGAGGATCTATGTGCTAAAGCTATGCATATTTTTATAGTGGCCAATTATCTTTAATAATTTACCATTTGAAGTAGCATGTTTATCATACATCCTTAAGTGAATGCATACAGTGCCACGTTGATGTGCCTCTCGGTTTTATTGAAAAGCTGCCCCATAGCCCATGTCTCTTCTTCTCTGCCTCAAGGGAGTGAGCTCTCAACCACAGACAGCTGTGGCTCCTCAGAAGCAGCTCACTGCCAAAGCCAGGCCGAGAGGGACCTGCTTGCTGGGGTGGTTGCCTAGCCCAGGTGAGCATTTACCTACCACATTCCCAGTTGGCTAGCTGTCCTCTGGATGTGTGCTGTTAACTGGGGAAGGCACCTAACTAGTAGTCTGCTACTCCATAGTATGGCTCAATAGACGACACATCATTTTGACATTATAATAATAGCAGAAAAGAAAACTAATCCTTCTCACTGTTTGGAGCCATAGTTGTCTCAGATGTTCTAATTCTCTTTGTGTCCTTGGAAACAGTGTAGATATGTTGCTGTGGTTTTTGGAATTTTATCTTTTAATCACAAGAAGCCTTTAGAAAATTTGCCTTAGACATATTCTCTGTGTACAGTAAAACAGAAGTGAGCATATCTGTTTGATGCTGAGGCAGGGTCCCAGTCACTGGGCATACTTCTCCTTCTCCTTAACCAGCTCTTCAGCAGCCCCTGAGTCACCTGTACAAGGTACTTGGGAACTGCTGGTCATGAGCATTCCTGGTTTTCTTCAGCCAAATAATAGTTATCATTGTCAATTGGATTTGGTCTTCATTATTTTATATTATGATTTTATCAGAATTATTCTTTTTAAATTGTTTTAAAATTCAAAAACATTTAATTCATTCTTGATCATGTTCATCAGTAGATGCCATTATTTGTAAGAACTGTGATCTCAGCAAAATGGGGTAATTTGTGCCTTTTTACAGTTTTGAATAAAAGCATTTACAATTTCTAAATTATCATTCTATAAAATGTTCACAGTTTTAACACTCAACCTCATTACATGCTGATTTAATATTTTATATTAAAATAGTCCTTTTCCCTGTTGTGCCACCATTTATTCAAGTGCCATTTGTTCTTAAAATGCATTTAAAGAAAAATTACCCATATTGACTTTCATACTTCATATAATCAGATATATTACATATATATTGGAGTGACAGTATGCAGGAAAGATGTAATATTTCCTACAGATGCTGGCACAGAGGAAATAGTATACCAACTAATCTAGTCACCTCACCTTGTGGTTAGAATTGAAATTTTAAGACCAGAAAAATTTAAAGTCTGATCAGGGATTTACAACTGTTCATTTTAGTGGTGCCTTAGGCAATCTTTCCAAAGTAAATTCAGGGCCCTATTGCTACTTATGCTATATTTTAACATACCTGTTTTGTTTTGTTTTGTTTTTTTGTAAACTTACTGGAAAGCCATCTTCACTAAGTATACCCTCGTCTTTGTATGTGTGATTGGTAGTCATGGAAGTGACACGTAAAGTAAACCGGAAGTTTGGTGGAACGTGTTAGAAACTGTTTTGTGCTTTTTTGGATGTCATACTTGACAATAAATGTATAAGTTGCTAATATATGAATTGACACTAAATATATCTTCCATTTGAATCCATTTTGGATAAAGTTATTTCTTGATGTGACACAGTAATGTCTTGTTTTCATTTTTATTCTTTACATGTGACCAAAACAATAGAAAAGTTATAAATAAAATATAGCGTTTTAGGTGGTCTTTACTTCATATTTTACTGAATTAAATAATTTGGGGGATATTATTTTATGGGATTTATTTGTTTAAAAGATATTGAGTTGGGTCCAAGATACTCTTCTGGATACGGTAAGGAAAAGATTCTTAGCTTATAGCTAGAATGACCTGAGATACGTAGCACTCACATTTTGTCAATCAGGTTAAGAAGGATCCACCCAAATTTAAAAAAAAGTTTTTAAATTACTTTTGTTGTGTTCCAGTCATTGGGCAGGACTTTGCCAGTGGTGACCAAGGCAGCCACAGATGCTGCCTTTGTAGAAATAATAGTCTAATAGGGGAGAAAAAACACTGAGCAAGTAATTATAGAGGTGTGAGATCTGTGTGTGAAACAACATACGGTAGAGAGAGAGATAACCCGTCTTAAGAGGCAAGGAGTGCTTCCCTGAGGATGTGCCATGTAAGCTAAGACCTGAAAGTTAGATGGTGAAGAAGGTTAAAAGTACTTAGGAAGCTGTCAGACCAATAACAAGTATAGAGTTGAATGTTTTAGGAGTGTAAAGAAGTTTGAGTTTGTTAGAATATAAAGTATAAGTGGTAGAAGAAGAGCTGAGAGATGAGGTGGTGTAGATGGTGGTGTTTACATCTTAAGGGCCTTTGGGGGCAAGTAAGGGAGTTCAGACTGAGGCTTAGAGTAATGGAATGCCACTAAATGGATTTAAGCAAATTAGCGATGTGATTACATTTGTGCTTTTGAAAAACTGGAGGGCCATACTTTTTAGGGCAGACAGATGAGTTCAGAAGCCCACAGAGTTGCATATGGAACCCTGTGACCAAATATGGGTCTAGTCACAGTGGCTTTGCCTTGATGAAGGCCAGATGGCAAAGCTGATAGTAGTCACCTTCTGGAGGAGACTCAGCTGTTTGGTCATATACTTTGTAAGTGTCTGATTCTAGGTCTGTTTCCAAATTCTGTGTTTTTCCTGCCTCACAGTCAAATTGTCTGATAGGCCCATATTTTGTTGGTTCCTTAATGTTGCAGAGGCTGGTTCAGACCTGGTGATAATAGATTTCCAGGTTTGCCAAACCCTTGCATGTAGCAAGAGAAGTCACCCTTGTCACTTGTCACCAAACATCACTATGTTTGGCCAGATTCTCCAGAAAAACCATAGTAGGTTGAAATGTCCATACAGAATTACACTTTGGTTTGGCTGTTCATTCCTAACTCCATGAGGATGGCAAGTGTTATTATAAGCAGAATTGTGACTTCTTACTGCTTGGGAAAGGGGAGCTCTCTCTGGTGTTTCATCAGCAGATGCTCACAAAGCACCAAGTTTTGTAGCAGCACCTGGTCTAGGACTGGACTGAGAAAAATTTCAAGAGATGGGGAGTTTTAAGGAGTTCTCAGAGAAAAGTCTGAGTAGGAAATAGTTTGTCTTTTTCAACCACCCCTTCCTTCCAGTAAGAAGTATTCAATTTTTCTTTGAACAAATATTGAGTAGCCTATTACTAGCAATCAGCAGGGGAATTCAAACAGTTAAAAAAAAAAAAATGCTGATTTCAACGCTTATGGTCTAATATGGAAAAGGAGACAAAATATGATGTTAAACAGAACAGGAGTGAGCAAGTGAGGGACTCTGCTGTGGCTGGAGTAAGACTGGCTGGTCCCATGCCTTCAGGCATCCATGGTCATGGTCATAAGTAAATAGGGGCTCTTGAATACTGCTTCTGGAAAGATCCCGCTATCATTCATTGCTCTCCACTGCCATCCTGTGATCACTATTCATGCCACTCCTCACAAGAAGCCCAGACCATTAGTTTCCAGTCCCCATATCCTGACTCCACATCCCACTTCTCTCCAGTGCCCCAAACCCTTCCATTCTGCCCTCACGAACTGCATCATTCATTAGCAGAAATTCCTGATATCAGTGCTTTTTTCTGAACCGTCCCTTCACCTTTTAATTCTTATTAAAACCTGCCTCTCTTGAAGAACATTGCTTCTGCTGCCCTCTCAAGTGATGGTAATTTCCTCTTCCTGATCTACCACTGAGCTTGGAGGCTGGGTAGATCCCCTCCTTCATCCTCCCTTCTGCTTTCAGATAGCTTTTCCCTCCTCCTTAAAACCTCCGGCTTTGAATCTTTTATCATTAGATTAGATCACTCTCCTTATCCCGTCTTATAATACTACTGCTCTCTATTCGACCTCAGCCCACACTCTGAAGGTCATATGCTAGACCTTATCATTGATTTTAAAAACCCTTCCCTGATCACATTTTCAAGTATTCAGTTTTTCAAATAACAACCCTTTTTGCAGTTCACTCCCTTTAGTACCACAACTCTTAACAAGCCTGCCTCCAAATCACAAATCCTACCAACTTCTCAGTATCTCTCATGGTCTGGCCCCTCCCGCTCCTTACTTTTCTAAACTTCTTTTCTACTAATCTCTGCGTTGTCATTCTCTCCAGCCACATGGGCTTTCTTGCTCCTACTTGAATATGCCTGGCATATTCCTGGCACAGGGCTTTTGCACTTGTTACCCCTTCCTGAAAACCCAGCCTCCCCTAGTCACTTGGGAACCTTGTTCTGTCACCTTCTTTGAGTCTTTAAGCATCACTGAGTGAGGCCTTTTCTGATCACCTTATTTAAAAGTGTACCTCTTTCCCTAGTACTCTTTATTTTTCTTCTATTTAAAGTATATTTATTTTGGCCAGGTGCAGTGGCTCATGACTGTAATCACTGCACTTTGGAAGGCTGAGGCGAGTGGATTGGTCGAGCTCAGGAGTTTGAGACCAGCCTAGGAACGTGGTGAAAACCCATTGTATTAGTCCGTTCCCATGCTGCTTGCTAATAAAGACATACCCAAGACTGGGTAACTTATAAAGAGGTATAATTGACTCACAGTTCAGCATGACTAAGGAGGCTTCAGGAAACTTAACAATCATGACAGAAGGGGAAGCAGACACATCCTTTCTCACCTGGAGGTGGCACAGAGAAGTGCAGAGCAAAGTGGGGGAAAAGCCCCTTATAAAATCATCAGATCTAACCAACCCAAATGCCCATCGACGATAGACTGGATAGGGAAAATGTGGCACATATACACTATGGAATATTATGCAGCCATCAAAAACGATGAGTTTGGGTCCTTTGTAGGGATATGGATGAACCTGGAAACCATCATTCTCAGCAAACTGACAGAAGAGCAGAAGATCAAACACCGCATGTTCTCACTCATAGGCGGGTGTTGAACAATGAGAACACATGGACACAGGGAGGGGAGCACTACACACTGGGGTCAGTTGGGGGGAAATAGGGGAGGGACGGTGGGGGGTGGGGAGCAGGGGAGAGATGATAGCAAGGGGAGAAATGCCAGATGTAGGTGACGGGGAGGAAGGCAGCAAATCACACTGCCACGTGCGTACCTATGCAACAATTTTGCATGTTCTTCACATGTACCCCAAAACCTAAAATGCAATAAAATAAATAAATGGGAAAAAAAAATCATCAGATCTCAAGAGAACTGACTCACTAACATGGGAATAGCATGGAGGTAGCCACCCCATGATTCAATTACCTCCCACCTGGGTCCCTCCCATAACACATGGGGAATACGGGAACTACAATTCAAGATGAGATTTGGATGGGGACACAGCCAAACCATATCACCTGTCTCAATACAAAACTTAGCTGGGTGTGGTGGAGCACTTTTGATTCTAGCTACTTGGGATGCTGTGAGGTAGGGGGATCTCTGACACCTCGGAAGTTGAGGCTTTTAGTGATCCATGATTAAGCCACTGCACTCCAGCCTGGGTGACAAAGCGAGACCCTATCTCAAAAAAAAAAAAAAAAGTGTATTTTTTCCTGCCCTCCGTCACCCACTAGAGTGTCAGTTCCAAGAAATCTGAGATTTTTGACTGTTTGTTCACTGCTTTCTCTCCAGAGCCTAGAAGAGACCTTGGCATTTAGTAGGCATCCCCTAAATAGACACTGAAAGAATAAATGAATGAAGTATGTGCTAGAGCATATGTAAAGATAGAAATTAGTTTGTATAAGAAAATATTGAAGCTTAGAGTGGGAAGATTTTCTATTCAATGTGGAGAGCAGTCAGGGCAGTGGGAAGATCTTAGAGAGCTTCATGGATGGTTTGGCATTTCATCCAGGATTTAAAGGTTTTATGGGGCTTTATAACGTAGAGAAAGCGGAAGAGCCTTTCAGCAAGGAAACTGGCCTTGTCAGTGGCATGGAGTAAGAAAGCGTGGGTTGAGGGTAACAACCCTTTTGTTTCATAACTAAATCTCTTTACTTTTACAAGTGTGTTATTGAAATTCAAACTATTAATCTTTCACGTATTTTATTTATTTTGTTTAGAGACAGGGCCTCAAACTCCCGGCCTCAAGCGATCTGCCTGCCTCAGCCTTCCAAAGTGCTGGGATTACAAACATAAGCCACCATGCCCGACCACACATATTTCTATTTTAATGGAATCTGCAGTTAGTCCTTTTCTGAAAGACACTCTAACTCTGAATCTTTCCTCTCAGATTTGGAATATAGATAAGGTCCTAACATGGCAGACTTGATCGTCATCTGACCCCATAAAATCTTGGCAAATGTACTTGTTTATCTGAAAAAAGGTCTGCTTTCAGTGGATACTACTTTTATCAAGTCAGTCCATGGCCTTCACGTTTGAAAAGCAGTGTGTTATCTTTTGACCTTGAACTCTGCCTTACTCTGGCATAGCCCTGGAGAAAGGGTCTTGTTTCGTGTTTTGTAAAATGGGACACGGAATAGGAATCTTTAAGTTCCTTTGCAAGTCCAAGATTCTGGTGTAAACAACAGAGCTTGATTTATTCAAAGCTGGGTGCAAGAAGCTGTATCACAAGCCCAGTTCATAGCCCTTAGCATGCACTGTATGCTGAATTCTGTTTTACTTAGGATTCCCAGCAGAGAGGATTCTCATAAATTTGAAGCGGAATCATTGTGTGCAGTGGACAGAGATGACTAGAGGTGCAAAGGGACAGTAAGGGGCCTGTGACCTTTCAGGTATCACTCCCTTTCCTCATCTGAGGGAGTTATTATCTAGAAATGTCAGGTTGCATTGCTTAATGGTGCACATTTATTTGAACTTTGCACCATTACTTCTAGTCACAAAAATTAATCAGGAAAAATACAGTCAGTCATAAAAACCCATAGAGGAAAACATCAAATTTTACTACAATGTATGGGCATGGTTCTTGAAATATCAGTTTCAAGTATTTTTAGTCTGATTAGTTACAATAAATTCCAGAACACCATAATGATTAATTAACGTCTTCTAAAGATTTAAAAAATTCCTCTTAGGAGGGTAAAAGCATTATTATAAATATGGAACAGGTCCCAATTACTAAAAGTATAGACTCTTCTCTTTTTGGTTTTCTGTGTAGCAAGTTTTCATTTAATACAACTGAAATAAAATAGATTGTTATATATCAAGGGTGTTCAATCTTTTGGCTTCCCTGGGCCACACTGGAAGAATTATCTTAGGCTACATATAAAATACACCAACAGTAGCTGATGAGCTAAAAAATAAAAAATAAATTACAAAAAACTCATAATGTTTTAAGAAAGTTTACGAATTTGTGTTGGGCCACATTCAAAGCTGTCTTTGGCCACAGATGGCCTCCAGGCCGCAGGTTGGACAAGCTTATTATATATTATTTTAAGAAGAGACAAAGTTACTCCTTTCCTTTGAGTATACTTAGAGCTTTCAGCCCATTCTAATACCGCAATGGGTGAAGTTGTGCAATTTATTTAATTTTTTATTTAATTTTTTTTTTTTCTGACTTGGAGTCTCACTGTGTTGCTCAGACTGGAGTGCAGTGGCACGATCTCAGCTCATTGCAACCTCCACCTCCGGGTTCAAGCAATTCTTCTGCCTCAGCCTCCTGAGTAGCTGGGATTATAGGCACCTGCCACCACGCCCGGCTAATTTTTTGTATTTTTAATAGAGACAGGGATTTCACCATGTTGACCAGGCTGGTCTTGAACTCCTAACCTCAAGTGATCCACCCACCTCAGCCTCCCAAAGTGCTGGGATTAAAAGTGCTGGGATTACAGGTGTGAGCCCAGCATTTTTAATTTTTTTTTTTTTTTTTTTTTAAGACAGAGTTTCCCTCTGTCAACCAGGCTGAAGTGCAGTGTCACAATCTCAGCTCACAGCAACTTCTGCCTCCAGATTCAAGCAATTCTTATGCTTTATCCTCCCAAGTAGCTGGTATTACAGGCACACATTACCACACCCAGCTAATCTTTCATTTGTTTGTTTTTTTAGTAGAGATAGGGCCAGGCTGGCTTCAAACTCCTGACCTCAGATGATCCATCCACCTCAGCCTCCCAAAGTGCTGGGATTATAGACATGAGCCACTGCGCCTGGCTGAAGTTGTGAAATTTAAAAGTATTTCTAGTTCCAAGTTCTCTTTTAAAGAAAGGTTTTGCTTATTTTTGACATGGTCTGTGTGTATGGTTGGCAGGTTTAGCAAACAAAAATACAAGATGTCAAGTTAAATTTGAATTTTGGATAAAAATGAATATTTTTTAGTATAGGCAAGTCCCAATTATGGCATGGAGCATATCTATACTAAAAATTATTCAGGCCTGTCACGGTGGCTCACACCTGTAACCCCTGCACTTTGGGAGGCCCAGGCCAGTGGGTCACCTGAGGTCAGAAGTTCGAGACCACCCTGACCAACATAGTGAAACCCTGTCTCTACTAAAAATACAAAAATTAGCTGGGCATGGCAGTGCAAGCCTGTAATCCTAGGCTGTTGCAGGACTGAAACAGGAGAATCACTTGAACCAGGAGGCAGAGGTTGCAGTGAGCCGAGTTCGTGCCTCTGCACTCCAGCCTGGGTGACAGAGTGAGACTCTGTCTCAAAAAAAAAAAATTATTCATTAACTGAGTGTCCTGTGTTTTATGTGACAATTCTGTTCGCTAGATTGCAGCAATGGCCACAATCCTTCCACTGCCTCTGGATCCACTCCTTTTGCAATGTGACTTTGCTGTCCCCCCATTAAGAAGTGGATTTTATTTCTCTACCCCTTTTAATCTAGGCTGGTCTTGTGGCTGGCAGAATGTGTAGACGTAATAAGGTGTGAATTCTGAGCCTATGCCTCAAGAGCCTGGCTCACTTCTGCTTTCTCTCCTCTCAGAACCTCGTGCAGCAGTTTCCACACCCAGTGTACCCATTTTCAGGATGACAGACCATGTGGTTAGATACAAGTTGTCCCCCGAGACTGTACTGAGACTGTTCTACATCGGCCAGCTCCCAGTCAACCCAGCAGCTGACTATAGAGCATGAATTAGCTCAGCTAAGACCAGAAGAACCACCAGCTGAACCAGCTCAAATTGGCAAGCTAAAGAATCTAATAAATGACTCATAAGCTACTAAATGATTATTTTAACTCACTAAGTTTTAGTTAGCAAAAGCAAATTAATGTAGCTTGACAATGCAAAGTAGAGCTGGGCATTTTTAAGACCAGAGAACAGCTTATAGGTTGTGCTGAGTTTTGGGGGTCATAGATAAAAGTAATGTAGAAGGTGATGTTGTTATCAAGTTTGAGCAAATAACTCTTGGATGGCTTCAGTGAATCAGAGGAAATTGCTTGTTGAAATAAACACTTGTGCCCACAGGGCGAAAAAATTACTTCTTATAGAGATGTTTTCCTTCTTTAACGATCTAATATTTAAAATATAGCACCTTTGCTGAGTGGCTTCTTCCTTCTATCTCTGCAGATCTTACCATGATATATCTCTTTTAACCAGCCCAGGCTGCACTGTATTTCTGGTGATTAATTGTTGAGGTCAGATCTGGGCAGTGGTGGGGGAAGAATTTTCATATATAATAAGCCTTCACTTGACATTAACCAATTTTACCATAGGCTGATTAGCATAAACAAGAGTTAAGTTCCCATGGCATATTTCTGGTCATAAAAACATCACCAAACTTCTAAATAAAGACCAAGACACCTATAATATTAAGCATTGAAATAAGTGTGAGCTATATACACATTTAGGAAAGATTAATTAAAACAAGATAATTACTTACTCAATTATTCCAGTTCAGAGTCTCAGGTGACCAGAGACTATCCCAGCAGTGAAGGACATAGGTGAGAACTGACCTTGGACAGGATGCCATCCATTGTAGGCTCACTCACACACACCCATACTCACTCTGACTGGGACCATTTAGACTCAGCAGCCCACCTAGCAGGCAGTTCTTTGGGATATGGGAGAAAGCTGGAGAAACCCACACAGTCATGGAAAAAATGTGCAAAATCCATGCAGACAGTGGCTGTAGTGAAGAATCTATTTTTTTCTCATTAATGTTATAACAAAGCAACATTGTATATAATGACGGTAATTGAGAACCTGCTGTATCTGTAAATCACCAATTAATTAGTCAAATGATTAATGAACATGAACTATAAGGAGTCCAAAGAAGAGATGTACATGGATTAGCAGTAGTAGGGGAAGAAAGAAGTAGGGGAAGGCTCACTCTTTATCTCTGGTGACCCCTGGATATTTGGGTTTTGACTCTTGGCCAAGATAAGGGCAGTGAGAATAATGTGGTGTTTAAAGTGCTAAACCCTGGTGACCCCAAGAGTCAGTTTCTTCACTGAAGGTTTTCTAGCGATCTAACGGGTTAGGCAGCCTGTCTTTGATATGTGGCCGGAGGGGTATACGAAGCCCACTGTTGACTTTATAGCTTTGAGCTCTCTCAAAGTCCAGATTCCTTGCACAGATCTTGGTGGTTCCTCCCCGGGACAGAATCTGGTGAGATCTTTGTGTAACCACCTTGGGGAACTTGCTCATGGGATGTCCGTCACACCCCCACTGCTTGCCTGTGCTCTTTTTCTCTTGCTGCATCGTATCCATGGTCTTTACATAAAAGCCCCACGTGAATATGAGTATGCTCTGTGGAGTATAGTGAGTTCTTTTCAATATCCAGACGTGGGAAATCTTTGCATTTACAGTGCCCAGGGAAAGAGATGCCTTATTTTCCTCATCTAGGAAATGGTGAGGATGATAAAAATAATTACCTCATGGGGCTATTATGAAGATTAAATAAGCTAATAGAGGTTCAACACTTATAGCAGTATCTGGTACACAGTGAATGCTGTATAAGTGCTAGCTATTATTATTTTGAGCCTGTCTAAACCTTAGTGATCTGGTTTGCCTACATCCCCACCCAAATCACATCTTGAATTATAACTCCCACAATTCCCACATATCGTGAGAGGAAGCTAGTTGAAGGTGATTGAATCATGGGGGTGGGTCTTTTCCATGCTGTTCTCACGATAGTGAATAAGTCTCAGGAGATATGATGGTTTTAAAAATGGGAGTTTCTCTTCACAAGCTCTCTCTTTGCCTGCTGCCACCCATGTAAGATGTGACTTGCTCCTCCTTGCCTTTTGCCATGATTGTGAGGCCTCCCCAGCCATGTGGAACTCTAAGTCCATTAAACCTCTTTTTCTTCCTAGTCTTGGTTAAGTCTTTATCAGCAGCATGAAAACGGACTAACACACTTAGCATGGGAGACTTCTTTTGCTTCAGCTTTGTGTGTGTGCATGTGTGTGTCCTTGTTAAATGCTTCCTGTCTACTCACTTATTATTAAGAAAAAAATCTTGTTTTAAAATAGCTGGTTCTCTCTCTTTCTTTCTTTCTTTCTTTCTTTCTTTTCTTTCTCTTTTTTCTTTCTTTCTCTTTTTTCTTTCTTTCTTTTTTTTGAGACAGAGCCTTGCTGTGTTGCACAGGCTGGAGTCCAGTGGTGTGATCTTGGCTCATTGCCACCTCCACCTCCCAAGTTCAAGTGATTCTCCTGCCTCAGCCTCCCAAGTAGCTGGGGCTACAGTCTCCTGCCACCATGTCTGGCTAATTTTTATATTTTTGGTAGAGATGGGGTTTCACCATGTTGGTTAGACTAGTCTCAAACTTCTGACCTCGGTTGATCCACTCGCCTCAGCCACCCAAAGTGCTGGGATTACAGGCATGAGCCCCTGCACCTGGCCAATAGCTGGTTCTTAATTGTTCCTATTAATAGGTCACCCTGTGGGGCATATATTATTGAAAAGTAATTCACTGTCTGCAATTCAACATTTGAACTTTTATTGGGGCCCATGCAAATACTCTAGTTAGCATGTATTCAGGGTTATTAGCAACATGTGAGTCGTAGGATAACTATTTTGGCTTCTTGATGTTTGGCTTAGGTAAATGCTAGACTTAGCTTGCATTTTGGAGAGCACATTGTTTAGCCAAGGAAATGGGTGGGAGAAAGTGGTCCTGCAAGGAAGGATGTCAGTGCCAATGCACATCATGACAAGTGGAAACAGAACAGTATCATGAATCTAGATAGGTGGCAGTAGACAAGGAGCCCCTGGAGAGACTGGGAATAAAGTTAGGTGGCTGTTCTGCACCAGTAGCATTTGAAAGGCTTTATTGATAGCCAGAGACTTAGTGTTATTTGAAATCAAGTATAGAATATTGTGAGATAAAGAAATGCTGCTGTCGTGAGGAGATCTTGGTGAGGGAGAGAAAACCTTTCTGGGGCCACTTTCTGAGAATTCATAAAACCTTAGCTGAGGATAGGGAAGAGAGTATAAAAGATGACCAACAGGGCCTAAGCGTTATAAAGCCATACTGTTTTAGCAAAAATCTCAGCAGAAAGTCTGAGCCTGGCAGAGTGATGAAGGTAGACTGAGGGAGGCTGGGGCTGGCCCCAGCACTGGACAGAGGGGATCCCAGGTTTAATTTGAAGATCCAATTCACTCAGTTACTTTGTATCATGCACAGACAGCAAATCAAAGCAGCCAAATGTGGTGGCATGAGCCTGCAACCCCAGCTACTTGGGAGACTGAGGCAGAAGTTTGAGACAAGCCTAGGCAGTAGAATAAGACCCTGTTTTGTAAACAAAACACAACACCTATGTTTAAACATTTTTTAAATCAGAAAATGCTTTTGAAATTCATAGGGAACCAGGCTGGGCAACAAAGCAAGACCCTGTCTCTACAAAAAATACAAAAATTAGCCAGCTGTGCTACTTGAGAGGCTGAGGCGGGAAGATTGCTTGAACCCAGGAGTTTGAGACCAGCCAGGGCAACATAGTGATATCTTGTCTCTACAAAATGGTTTAAAAAACAGCCAGGTTGATGGTACATGGCTGTAGTCCCAATTACTTCAGAGGTTAAGGCTGAGGTAGGAGGATTGCGTGAGTCTGGGAATTTGAGGCTGCAGTGAGCTGTGATCATACCACTGCATTACAGCCTGGGTAACAGAGCAAGACCCGATCCCAAGAAAGAAAGAGAGAGGGAAAAAGAGAGAGAGAGGGAGGAAGGAATCCATGGGAAAAATGCCTCCCCTATGCATGTTTTGCCATATTCTAAACCCATCCCTCAAATATTTCATATCTTTAAGCACTGTAGGAAATTAATATTATCAGGAGTGGGTTCTGTGCTTATGGTCTGTTTGGAAACTAGGGGCTGATAACATTCTGGGGTTTTATGAAAAAGGAGAATGAATTTATTACGATTTGTTGAGAGGTGTGTGGTTGACATTTCTGGAGGTTACAAATCCAAATTTCAACTGCTGTTCAAGATTGAGTTTGGTTGCTGTAGTCTGGTTGCTGAGAACTCCCTGTTTGTAGTGAACTTAACAAATGAGCTGATAAAGTCTAAGACGGAAACTCAAAATTTTCACTCAGAGTTGCTCCTCAGGTACCTGTTATTTTACACTTCCACTGGCCTCTCTTCTCACTGTCCCTTGAATTCCCACAATGTCCTCATCCACTTTTCACTATACTTTTTACCTGTTTCTCCAACCAACAGCGTTTTCCCACCAGAGTTCATGAAACCAAGGGTATCAGTCTGCCAGGGCTGCCATTAACAAAATACTACAGATTGGGTGGCTTAACCAACATAAATTTATTTTCTTTCGCTGACTTCTTTTTCTATTTTTGGTTTTTGTGGAGAACGGGGTCTCACTATATTGCCCAGGCAGGTCTCGAACTCCTCGGCTCAAATTTCTTATAGTTCTGGAGACTGGAAGCCCAATCTCAAGGTGAAATGATTAGTTTCTTCTGTGGCCTCTCTACCCGGCTTGCAGGCAGCAGTCTTCTTGCTGTGTCCTCACAGGGCCATTTCTCTGTGCTTTCCCATCTTTGGTGTTTCTGACTTCTCACACCAGTTCTACTGGATTAGGGCCCCAGACTTATACCCTGATTTAACCTTAATGACCTCTTTAAAGGCTCTGTCTCCAAATATAGTCCCATTGGGAGTTAGAGTTTCGACATAGGGACTTACATGGGGCACAATTCAGTCCGTAACACTAGTCATTCTCAGTAATCTTTGCAGTGGTCAAGTGGAGACCTGTTCATGTATAGAAGAAAAGCCTCGTTGGCAGTTCGGGCACTAGTTAGATGGAGCATCACTGTGTCTACAGGGCTGCCTGTGTGGTTGAGGAGTAATTAAGGTGAAAGGAAAGATTTTTTTTTCAGACAGTTTTGCTCTTGTTTCCCAGGCTGGAGTGCAATGGCATGATCTTGGCTCACAGCAACCTCTGCCTCCCAGATTTAAGCGATTTTCCTGCCTCAGCCTCCCAAGTAGCTGGAATTATAGGCACAAACCATGACACCTGGCTAATTTTTTGTATTTTTAGTAGAGATGGAGTTTTGCTATGTTGGCCAGGCTGGTCTCAAACTTCTGATCTCAGGTGATCCGCCTGCCTTGGCATTCCAAAGTTCTTGGATTACAGGCATGAGCCACTGCACCCAGCCAAAAGGAAAGATTCTAGTGTTGCTAGAGACCTTACTTCTTTCCTGGCCTGTTATTAAACCAACAAGTGCATAGAATTGAGTTCCTCACACTTCTCAGTTCATGCCACACTATCACTGGCTGATGCTCTTCACTTATTTTTTTCTCATGTTATTTATTTCTGTTACTACTCCAACTTCCTTCTCCACCTATAGGCACTGTCTCTAATGCCTCTAACATAGTTCTTTAGTCATGTGTATACTTTTGAAAGATATATAGAGTGTTTTGAGTATGTTTTAAATTGGGGATTTCCTTTTATTAATCGACAAATAAACATAGTACTGAGAAACTTTGTTTTTCTCAAATCATCGATTGTCAGAAACTTTGCTGTTTGAAATCTTATCAGTAAGACTGAAACATTCCACTTTTGCCTGGAGGATCTTAGTTATTTGACACAAAAAAAGCATCCAGGTGGCCGGGCGTGGTGGCTCATGCCTGTAACCCCAGCACTTTCGGAGGCTGAGGCAGGCGGACCACAAGGTCAGGAGTTTGAGACCAGCTTGGCCAATACGGTGAAATGCTGTCTCTACTAAAAATACAAGAATTAGCCAGGCATGGTGGCAGGTGCCTGTAATCCTAGCTACTCAGGAGGCTGAGGCAGGAGAATCTTGAACCAGGAAGGTGGAGATTGCAGTGAGCCGAGATTGTACCACTGCCCTCAGCCTGGGTAACAGAGTGAGACACCATCTCAAAAAAAAAAAAAAAAAATAATAGCATCCAGGTGCACAACTTCAGGTAAGAGAGTTTTGGACACCACATTCTGTTTATCTTAATGTATTAGTTTCCAAGGAAATGGGGCCCTACATTTGCTTTTTAGCCCAGGCCCGATGTTAAATGCTATCTTGATTTAACTTGAGCCTATCAAAGTGTCACTTCATTTAAAATCCACTTAACCTCTCCCTTTCCCCAATGTCCTATAGTAACCGTGCCTTTTCCTGTGTTTGGTGGGACACTCAGGTTTTCCCTGGTGGATGATCTCCTCTGTTGCACCATGTTAATAAATTTGGCTTTATTGTACTATACTATAGTTTTGTTCCCAGTGGTCTTTATCAGACAAGATTTATAAAAATATACATGCATGGTATTGTTGAAGAGGTCATTCTTTTTTCTTAAAAAACTATCCTAGTATTTAAAAAATATCTATCCTTGTTGCTTTATGTAAGTCCAATTCATTACTTCTAACTGCTGGATAGAACTTCATCTTACAAACACAACCATACTTCCACATAGCATATTTTTTTCCCCATTCTCCTAAGAGGTAGATATTAGAATTGCCTCCAATTCCTTTGTACTACAAACAATGGTATATATCCTCATGCATTTCCTCCTATGGACCTGCTTAAGTTTTTTCTGGCACATATACTCTGAAATGGTACTGCTGAGTTCTAAGATATCCTGCCAAAAGTTTGCTAAGATTGCTAGAACAGTAGATCCTATTACCAATAGTACCAAGTGCTGGCAAGTATGTGACTACTTTCACGTATTTTCCAGTTAGATGGGTATAAAGTGGTATTCTACTTTTGTTCTGATTTGTATTTCTTTGAGCACAAGTGAAGTCAAGACCCTTTTCTCTGTCAATTACTTATTTGTTTTCCTTCCATGACTTACTTAATCATATTCTCTGTCCCTTTAAACACTGGGCTTTTTGTCATTATGCAAAGAAAGCACAAGAGCTAGTCTTTGCCTTGTTATAATTTACAATTAAGCAGAAATAATTTACAATTAAGAGGAAATTAGAGGACAAGAGAGTGCTGTACTATGTGGTACTTCCTGAAAGTACAAAAGATAATCCCTTGAGCTAGAACCATCATAGATTGATGTTTTTAGAGGCAGTTGGGAGAGATAAAATGTGAGCAGAGTTGGAAGAATAAAATAGGACAGAGGTAAGTGATGGAGGAGAGACAACCTTCCAGACGATGGCAGGCATCACTGACAAAGGCCAGAGGAAGAAGGGAAGGTAATAGTTTCAGAAAAAGCAAGGAGACCCACTTAAGTGAAGGATATGGTTGGGTAGTGGAAATTAAATTTGAATAAATGGGATTTAACTAGTAGGAGGACTAGTAGGTACCTCTAATGATTGGTTTTATGTGTCAACTTGACAGGGCCACAGGGTGCCCAGATAGCTGGTAAAACATTGTTTCTGGGTATGTTTGTGGATGAGCTTAGCATCTGAATTGGTGGACAGAGTAAAGTAGATTGTCCTCCCCAGTGTAGGTGGGCATAATCCAGTTTGTTGAGGGCCTGGATAGAATAAAAAGACAGAGGAAGGGAGAATTTGCTCTCTTTGCCTGGTTGCTCATTCTGCGACATTAGTCTTCTCCTGCCTTAGGCTGGAACTTACACCATTAGCTCTCCTAATTCACAGTCCTTTGGATTCAGACTAGAGCTACACCAATTGGCTCTAGCTACACTAGAGCCAATTCCTAATAATGAATCTTTTATATATATTATAAATAAATAGAAAACATGATAAATATCTCTGTATGATATATAATATTAAAATATATAATAAATCTCATACATTTGTAATATGACAGATATGTAAATATATATTTATATATGTAAATATACTTATTTTAAGGAATTGGCTCATGAAACTATGAAGGAAGAGAAGTCTAATGATCTACCATCTACAAACTGGAGTCCCTAGAAAGCCAGTTGTATAATTTTAGTCTGAGTCTGAAGGCCTGAGAACCAGAAGAACCAGCGGCCTAAGTTCCAGTGTGAATCCAGTGGCCTGAGATAGATATATATCTCCTATTTTTTTTCCCTCTGTAGAACTCTAATACAGCCTCTGTGCAGGGAAGTAACAGGGTCAAAGTAGGGTTTTAGTAAGATCTTATTTTCCAAGAGCAAAGGGACTAAGAGGGCAGACCAGTGACCAGAGCAGACTATAGGTAAAAAGTGCATGTTTATTTGCATTGAACAGAGAATGTGCACTGGGTGTTAGCACAGGGACTGGAAAAGAAAGGATAATTAGAAAGATTATAAAAGAAAAAGAATTTGGTGGCACTATATAAACAATAGAAGAGTTCTTGAATTTTCTTAGATATTAGTCTGATGGATTGGAAATAAATTGATATTATCTGAAACAGGATAGCTTGGGAGGGAAAATAAATGCCAGGGGAAGAGCAAAAATTGCAATGGTGTTATATTCTAATATCATTTGAATTAATTACGGGGTGTAAAGGTGTTGGGGTTCAGGGGAGCCCTCAGCTCCCCTGAAAGGACGTTTCTCCAAGGTTCTTGGTCTCCTGCTCTCTCAAGAATGAGAGAGGGGACCAGGTGCACTCGCGAAATAAACACCGGACCCCAGAGTTTTTGCAGAAAGTGAATTATTTAGGTAGAGAAAGAGGGAAAAAAAGAAGAGAGAAAACTTCCACGAAGAGTGCAGAAGGGGACTCCAGAGGGGCAATCCAGAAAAGGAAAGCTCCTCTCACACTGAGTGAGAGAATCCAGAAAGATGGAATCCAGGAGAGGAAAGACAGCTTCCTCACTGGGTGGAAGGGAAAGGAAATTGAGAGAGAGAGATGGAGTTTAGGAGGGGAAGACAGGCTTCCACCAGAGAGTGTTCATGGAAGGAGATCCAAACATGGAATCTGAAGGGGTGTGGAAGAAGGGGACTTTTAACCTGGGAGGAACCCCCACCTTCTCCAAGACCTCTGGCCAATGAAAGGAGTTCCTTAGAACTTCCACTGGAGTGATTGACTTTTTGATTCTTCCCGTGCCCACGGGAATTAAAACAGACTGTTAAATCTCCCGGATGGAGAGAGATGGGAGGTGGGCATGGCACTGGGAAGTTCTTGCCCTTAAAACTACGGCCCCTGTGGACCCGGAAAGAGAGCACATTCCCTCAAGCGGAAAGCATATTGTTCACAAGTTGAAGACTTTTGTCCTTTTCTTTTCCTATTATCAGACTCTTCAGCCCTATTCTACCTTTTCTTTCTGGGTTTTTAAATCACTCTTTTTATACGCATTCACTCTGCATACAAACTCCCGTTTCTCAAATAAGCACTGTTTAACAATTTGTCCGTATTCCCTTAAATCCTGAAAAAACCAACCACCTTTTTGTAAGACTTGTTATATTTTGTGATACTCAAGCACTACATTCACAAACGGTGACTCTATCAGGTGATACAGTTTGTTATAGTGATTGATTTGTACATGGTTTTCTAAATGCATCTATGTTGTAGGCTTTTCGGCTAATATAATTTGTTAAAACCCTCTCAGCAAAGTGCTGTTACAATGGCCATCTTCAGGGACTTGGAAATAGCCTCATTATACAGAACTCGATGTTATACACTAATGGCATGTATTAGAATGGAATTCTTTATTTATTATTACTTCCGACATCAGCCTGGCCTTTGTAGCCTCTTCACAGCATGTAACTTTGGTAATTATGCTAATGCTAGCTAATTCATGAGGACAACTTCCTAAAGTACATTTAATTAACTTGGAGATTTTGTAAACAGCTATACATGTAGGTTCCACAAATTATGGGACTATGTAAATCTGACATGTGTACAGCCTGCCTTCCTAACCTCATCACTTTTTTTTTTTACTAAACCTTAATTTTAAACAAGAAGTTCCAATCTGATATCTTTTCCAGCAAGTGCTTGAGGAATATTCTAATTAGCATCACTTTAGCCTGTATCCTTCAGTCCAAGTCCCGTGAGCCAGATGAATTTGGTAGATTGGTGTCTTTTAAGTTGGTTAGAAGGGAAAATATTGAAGTTTATTTCTTTAGCAAAGGGTACAATATTTCCAATATATTCCTGCAATGTGATTTTGCCAGTTTGCTAGTTCTGCCAACCAACATTGCTCTTCAGGGGACTGTTCTAAAAATCAGACTTCTCATTCAGAAGGCTTCATGATCTCTACTTCCCTTCAGTTCAGCTGCTGGGGCTTTTTTGATATTATAGTGACTCATCATCCTTATTTGAATGAAAATCATCTGATTTTTGATCTATTGCATTAAAATCTCATACCCCTTACATGTAAGAGGTGAAATCCATAAACCTAGAACAATTAGCCAGGCTTGACAGTGCCATACAAGAAATTAAACACGATAAAAATTAAGAGAAAAGGTTAGTGAATCACATCACAGGCAAGAGCAAGCTAGTAAAAATGGAAGGAAGAAAAATATCATCAGGAAAGAATCAAAGGAAAAGAAATCTTACCACATACAATTAGAAGATGTAGCAATTGCATAAAGTTAATGACAATGGAGAATAGGGATGGTTTTTTAATAATCTTCTTATTACCACTGCATGAACTCACACTCTCAGATAAGTCCTAGAAACTAAGCTAGGGATTTGCCTTTGGTTTCTCAAGGGTCCCAGCAAGGTCGTTTCCCCTCATTAATTGAAGTTACAATCCTAGGTACAATCTCTTTGGGAACTAGCTATATCACATCTAAAGATAATAAAACATTTATTGCTTAGCCTTTTCTTTGACTTCAATAGTAAGAACCTCTTCTCCGCCCTCAGCAGAAGGAGCCATGCTGATGATGAGTGATTGACGGGAAGTTCCTCTGGGTAAAACTGTCCTTCTAATTGACTGGGGCTCTTCCTCCACTGCAACAGGACTTGCTGTATATTCAGGCCTGTCCAGTGGCTTCTCTGCTGGCTGTCTTCCTTTATCTTCATTTCCTTTTTGCTTATCTTCATTTGCTTTTCCTTCATCTTCATTTTCTTTTCCTTTATCTTCATTTTCTTTTTGTTTATCTTCATTTTCTTTTTCCTCTCCTCCTTCAGAATTTTCTTTTTCCTGGAAGGAGCAATTACAAAGAACTGGTGTTGACATTATAATTGAAAACATTGGATTGGATTTTGATTAGCAGGCAATGGCTAAGATCACCACCAAGACAGACTGTCTGAATTAAGTGAATCCAGGAATCATGTCTGCTTTGCTTCCACCTATCATTTGACTAAGATTCTGGTGTGCTAGAGAATGGAGCTGTTGCATTTGACTCATGGTGTTAGTCTGAATTGCATTTTTTTGTCTCTGCCAAAAAATTCCCTTCCTATTGGTCCTTATACTCTGAATTAGACTCAGTGCTCAAGACTCTGTTTTTGCTTTTTAAATGTTTACTTATTCTGTAGAGATAAAATTTTAAATATTTATTTTTAATAAAAAAGTATTAACTAATACTATATAAAATTACTGTAGAAAGTAGAATTTTCCTCTTGCATACGCTCATGGGAGAAGCTCAGGAAGAAACTTATCTCTTTCCTAGTACAATCTTTTCCACTTGTCTCACAGGTGCTTGACCTGTCATGTTTGAATCTATTGTGTTTAGCACTAGCTATAGAAATTTCATAGCAAAAGGTACACTGTGCTCTTTACTGGTAATGCTTGGGATCAATTTGAGAAAGGCTTGCCCAGGATATGAATGTGCACTGATAAAGCTGAGATTCTTTACACATTTACTTACATATTTCTTTACTCCCGTACATTTTAATGCAAATTACTATTTCTATGCTGATGCAAATAAAGCATTTGGTTTATGCTGGATCCCTAAATTTCACCACAGCGTTGTGTGTGTGGAAAAGGAAAAGGCAAGGTTTAGTCTTCTGTATATGGCTGACTTTATAGTAAGTGCTTTACTCATTTTCTGAAAGGTCCACAGCTACCCGTTTCTACAGTTTTAGACATAACACAATGACTAGGTTCAGAAAACCTGAATCCCACTCTGCCTGTTTCTCGGTATCTGCCCTCATAGACTAATTATGAGAATCAAAGAAATATGGAAAACAAAACAAAAAAAAGAGAAAAACAATAACATTTGATTTCTTTACATTTCTAGGAATCAAAAGGCAGCTTGGTGTAGGCCTGTAAGTCTGAACACCTGAGTGATAGCTTTCTGCTCTGTAACTAATTATGATCTTATCCAAATTCCTGGGTTTCAGTTTCTTCATCTATAACATGAAAAGCTTAGATGAAATTTACAAAGTTATTTCTGTCTTTAAACCTTTGCGATTTATAGTAATTGAATATTTGTGAAAATGTTGATAAAATGGGTTATTTATATATCCATATGTATATCTATATATATATATATATATATATATACACAGTTGATTCTTATTATTCATGTAGTTTTGTTCTATAAAGTTTCCATAAACAGCAAATTAGCAAATACTGAACCCTTGCTCCTGGGGGAAATACAGTATTAGGTTCTTATGAGCTTCCAACCATAACATTTTTCTCAATTGGTCAATATATAACTTTCTTTCATGTGTGTTTTTGTTTAGAGATGCCCTATTAATTTGATCAATTAATTAATTTGATGTATTATTGACTCATTACATTGAACTCATGGAATCAGCACTATAATTCCTGAATGAAGTTTATCTAACATACGCCTTTTCTCTGGAAGGCACATCGCAGCATTTTGGCACTTAGGAATGCTAGACAGTATTCAGGACTATGCTTGGGGGCTATTTTAAACAGCAAAATCAAACACACACAAAAAGCACAAAAATGTGAAACCCATGGCACCAAAAGGGTCACTCATTTATAGTATAAGAGCTGAAACATGAAAGGAGAGTGCCTCTTTGTTCAACCTCAGGTGAAAATGTATGCACTGGGTAACTTCAATGTTTTGCCATCCTGCACTTGCTCTTGTCCACAAACGACCACAAAGGCACCGTGAGTATCAATTTTAAGTTGCAAATAAATTATAGTAAGTAGAATCACAAATATAGAATCTGTGAATAATCTATGAAAAATGAGAGTAAACTGTATTTATAAATACATGTATATTAAGGCCATCTATAAACATCATGTGAAGGTTAAATGTGATAATATATGGGAATTCACCAGTGCTATATATAAAGTAGAAATTATTAGTATTAGATTAGTCCAAATTATCTCAGTGTCTGAAATGGAATTAAGAGTAGGAGTTTGTGTGGATATACTTAGTCTGGGGCCTTCTCCATGACAGCTCTCCATTCCCTCTGCCTTATTACCTGAGCTGTTTGTTCTCGCTTCAATTTGAGTAGTCTTGCAAGACTTGCTTTTCCTGTGCCTCCTAGGAGAGTTTTAAACAGTTTGGGTGTCTCTTCTTTTGGTGGGAAGAGGAAGGCAAGATTTTTTCTTGGAGGGGTTGCTTCTGCAGCCTTAGCCTTCTGCTTTAAAAGCACTCTGTGGATAGGAGAGAAAAGCTGTTTTAGGTAACTTTGTGAGACTTCTGGCAAAATCTACCAGAAAAGCTGTAATTTCTCCTAACCTGTGAAGTTTCAATGGGTACCTACATTAACTGTTGTTTATTAAGCATATCTCATTGTGATGAAGTTTATCACAATCATAATACAGTTCTCCTTATCTCAGAGTTTACAATGTAAAATCAACTGCATTCATCTCTAATGGGGTTTTAAAGGATGTACCTGGCTTTCTTCATGAGGATCCTTTCAGAATCTGGATAATGCACTAGAATTTCTTGAAGAGTCTTTTTGTCTAGAGTTAAAAGATTGGCAAACCCATGGGCCACAACATTGGCAGTTCGACGGTTTCCTCCTCCTGCTGCTAGAAGGCTGTAAGAGAGAAAAGTTAGTCTTTGGTGCCAGTTTCACTTTTCCTCCATCCACTGAAATTTCTTTAAAAAAATAGCAAGTATTATAAGTACTTATATTGCTTCAGAAATCATTCCCTAGAGGTGAGGGTCTAGGTGATTGTGCGGAGAGTGTCAAGATGTGGCAACAGAAATGGCTCAGTTTTCAATATATTTTGTCTCTAACTCTCACCTCTAAGTCCCACAAATCAAGGACTTATGGTTGTCAGTATCCTGTCAGATCCTTCATCCTAGATTCCAGAAATGCAGAATCCTTTTGGACTGGGTATCCCTCATTTGCTCCTTCAGATCCACTTTTCACCTCTCCCTATGCTCCTTTGTTTCCTGGGAAGCTGACCTCTGTAGGCTTGCCCTCTGACATCGCTTGGGCTCAGCCATTGGAAAAGACAAACAGGGAATCAGAAAGCAGGAAGAGAGTAGGGTCAGAGCATTTATCTCCATGTCAACCTTTAGGTTAGCAGTGGCTGCAGTTCTCTACCAAAATCTACAGCTCCTGACACATGAATGTCTTCTAGAAGTGCAATTCCCACCACTCTTGCTGAGTTCTGGCAATGATGCTCTCATTTTTTCGCATTCAGGCCTCACTGTAGTAACAGTTCCTTTGCTGCTGCTAAATTTGAGATGCATTGCCACCTTTTGTTGGTGTGGTAGTCCGTTTTCACCCTGCTATAAAGATACACCTGAGACTGGATAATTTATAAACAAAGGAGGTTTAATTAACTCAGTTCTGTATCACTGGGGAGGCCTCAGGAAACTCACGGTCGTGGCGGAAGGTGAAGGGAAGCAAGGCACATCTTACATGGCAGCAGGAGAGAGAGAGAGCAAAGAGGTAAGTGCCAGACTTTAAAACCATCAACTTTCCTGGAAACTCATTCATTATCATGATAATAATGATAATCATGGGTGGAAACTGCCCCCATGATCCAGTTGCCTCCTACCAGGTCCCTCCCTCAACATGTGGGGACTACAATTTGACATGAGATTTTGATGGGGACAAAGCCAAACCATGTCAGTTGGGTACCATTAGACTTTTCTTCTGTCAGCAATCCCTTTATTAAAGTTTACTCAATTGACTCACTTGAGTGTGTCTGTTTCCCACCTGGGCTCTGACTGATACAGCAATCAGCATCAAGTGTGAAAGCCAGCTCTTCATGATGCCCTGGTCACCTCAGATGAATCCAATCTCATCTCCTGCTATACTCCAAAATCATCTTGTTTCTCGATGTTATAAGCTGCTCTGTAATCCAGTCCTTCACATACATCTCCCCACCTAGACTGCCAGGGAATTGTGGGCTTTATGTCTTGGAGGGATACAGAAGAGCATTTTGCATTTGAGAAATAAGCAACAAAGAGTGAGGGGATAAAAAAACACAGAAATGAATAAGATAAATGAATAAAACGTCTATCATTACCAGTGATCTGAGAAAGAAGGGTTGGTCTGTAAAAACAGAACAAGAAAAACCACATTTCAAATGTTTGAAAAAGACACCATAGGGTTGAGAAGATAACACAATAGATTGAACCCCTTGGAGTTAATCTGTTAGAAATTGAGAAAGAAGGATCACATTAACAAAAAGTCTCTACAGGTGGAGAAGACAGAGAAAACACTCTGACCTCTGGAAGAGATGAGATTTGAGAAGCTGCATGGGCCCTGTGCCTGAAGATTTATGTTACACAGTATGAACAACTCCTACTGTTGTTGCAGAAAAGGGGGAATTCCAGTTGGCTGTTAATTGTTAAAAAACTAATGTAGGGTTTTAGCTCTGACAGGTTAAGAGCTTGGAAGTCACTTCTCCTCTCCTTACAAGAAAAAGCCGCACGATAGAAAAATTAATGACTTTTCTTGGATCCATCAGAAAACTGAAGTCACAGGGCAAACTACAACCCCCAAATCTGGACAGACAGGTGAATCCATAAAACTACAGCCACATCTGCTTACTGCAGCCGAAGGCCCTGGAGCCAAAACTGGTAAGAATGCTTAAATGCTAATTTTCATAAATTGCTGGAGGCTGAATGTGGACTAACATGAGAGTGAGAAACTCTTAGGGGGCATGGTTATAAAGTCACTCACACTCCTGTGGGATTTACCACCAGAAAGCTCATCAGGTTCTTATGGTGAAGAGCTAAGGAAGATCCCCTCTTGGCTCTGGTAGGCATAGGGGAAGATTAATCATTGTAAAATATGCCCAGAGCATATTTGTTTTCCATACCACAGGCCTACTATTTAGAGAAAAATACTTTCCCAGAGCCTTGCGCCACCCGAGGGAAGAACATTTTTTCCCAGTGCAGCCCCTTTAACCCTTCCTGTCTTATCTAAGAGAGATGGAAAGCAGAGAAACTCCTGTGAATGTCACAGCATTGGGACATACAAAAAAACTGAAACTTAATCATAGAATTATAAATTGTTTCCCCTTCTCCGTACCTTACCTCCACATCAAGGCCCCTATATAATACTAAGGAATTACAGCTGAAACAGCAGCAAGATGCAAACCCTCTCTGAGAAGTTACAGTTAGGCTTTCCTAAGCTCAGTCAACAGGGGAGACAAAGACAGGGAACTAGGAGGAATCTGAAGCCTCTGGCACCAGCAGCTATAGCAAACGTTAAACACAGCCTAATTCCTAGCCAAATTAGCAGAAAATGTCACACCAAAGGCCGATTTACCTCAGTCCATATTATTTATTACATAATTTTTAGCTTTAAACCACAAAAAAATTATACGGAATGCTAAAAGGGAAGAAACAAGGCAAGCATCAGAAATAGAATGAAATATGACACAGATACTGGCGTTATTTAGACAGGGAATATTTTAAAACTATGATTAACATGTAATCCCAGTACTTTGGTAGGCCGAGATGGGTGGATCACTTGAGCTCAGAGTTCAAGACCAGCCTGGGCAACATGTTCAAACTCCATCTCTACTAAAAATGCAAAAACTTAGCCGGGCATGGTGGCACCCTGTGGTCCCAGCTACCTGTGAGGCAGAGGACGAGAATGGCTTGAGCTCAGGAGGTGGAGGTTGCAGTGAGCCAAGATTGCACCGCTGCACTCCAGCCTGGCAACAGAGCGAGCACCTATCTCAAAAAAACAAAAACGAAAACAAAAAGGCGCAGAACTATTTTAAATGAATGTCAGATACCAAATCACAGATCCAGGGAGATGGAGAACATCAAGCAAGGTAAATATCAAAAGAAACAAAACAAATAAAAAACCCCAACTTCTGGGCATAAACTGCAGAAAACCAAAGACCTTGAAAGAATCCAGAGGCGGGATGTACCTAAGATAGAGAGAAACAAGGATAAAGGTTATAGCAGATTTTTAAATTAGAATCCATGCAAGAAAGGGAGTAGAATACAGTATTTAAAGTGTTGCAAGGAAACACTACCAACTAGAATTCTATATTTAGTGAAATGACCCTTCAAAAGTAAGAGAGAAACAAAGTCTTTGTCAGAAAAACAAAAACAGAGGGAATGAATTGCCAGTGGCTTGCCCTGCAAGAAAATATTTTAAGTTCTTCAGGGAGAAAGAAAATGATATAGATCAGAAACTGAGGTCTACATAAAGAAAGGAAGGACATTTAAAAAGGCATCAATGGAAGTAAAATATTTTATCTTTGTCATTCTTTTTTTTTTTTTTTTTGAGATGGAGTTTCATTCTTGTCGCCCATTCACTCTTGTGCAATCTCAGCTCTCTGCAACCTCTGCCTCCCAGGTTCAAGAGATTCTCCTGCCTCAGCCGCCTGAGTAACTGGGATTGCAGGCATCCACCACCACACTGATTAATTTTTGTATTTTTAGTAGAGACGGGGTTTCACCATGTTGGCCAGGCTGGTCTCAAACTCCTGACCTCAAGTGATCTGCCCAACTGGACTTCCCAAAGTGCTGAGATTACAGGCATGAGCCACCATGCTTGACAATTTTTCTCATTCTTAATTAGTCTAAAATATAACTGTTTAAATAATAAAGTGGTAATGTGTTTGGTAATTCTAGCCTATGGATAAGTGAAATGAATGACAGCCATATCATAAGAATTGAAATGAGAGGGAAGAATTGAAAACATTCTGTTGTAAGGCACCAACCTGTGATGTGGCACAGTGTTATATGAAGGTAGGTTCAGATTAGTTTAAAATGCATATTGAAAACTTTAGAGTAACCATTAAACATTTTAAAAAATAAGTATAATTGTTATGCTAAGAGAGAAGGAGAAAATGAAATCATATAAAATGCTCAAAGCCAGAGAAGGAAGGAAAAATGTGGGAAGAAACTACTGTAAGGCCACCCACGGCTTCAAACTCGGCCACTTATCTGCACCTAGCATTAATGACAGGGTCCAGGACTCTCCAGGCTACTTAAGAATGAAATTAGGCCCGGCAAGGTGACTCACATATGTAATCCCAGTACTTTGGGAGGTTGAGGTGGGCAGATTGCTAGAGCCCCAGAGTTCGAGACCAGGCTGGGCAATGTGGCAAAACCCTGTCTCTACAAAAAACACAAAAATTAGCTGGGTGTTGTGGTGCAAACCTGTAGTCCCAGCTACTTGGGAGGCTGAGGTAGAAGGATCACTTGAGCCTAGGAGGTCGAGGCTGCAGTAAGCACTGTGATCACACCAATACACTCCAGGCTGGGTGACAGAGTGAGACCTTGTCTCAAAAAAAAAAAAAAAAAATAAAATAAAAGAATAGAATTACTCCTCTAAGTATATATTTGAAATCTTTAAATATGTGCTCAATGATTTCACATTTCAATTTTTTTCTTTGTGGAAAAAACACTAGTCTTTTCCTAAGGTACTCCTAAGACAAGCTTCACCTTTGCCAGAGAAGACAAGAGAAATGAATTTTACCCCATCTATCTATTTATCTATGTATCATTCTATGTGTCTGTCATCTGTTGTCACAGCCATATCTTCACTCATTTTATCTACTCAGCTTTCTATCTACCTTCTTCCCTAACTTTCTATGAAATTGATGTTAATATTTGAAGGACAATGATTGGATGAGTCTATTTCATTCACATTCCTGTTGTCAGGGACACAGGGTAATCCAGTAGTTATGCAGGGCTGGATGGCATTGGGGAGGTTAATTTAAACCTGAGAATATCTGTATATGTATGTTAGACTATGAGAACAGAACGGAAATAACATATTTAAATGTCAGGTTATTTTGAGATTTCTCAAGTTTTAATTAAACTTGCCTACAGGTTACATGTTTGGAGTGCTTGATGAGTTTTTGAACGGAAGAAATAGTCTGCCAGATGGATTTTGCCCAAACTCTTTCAGCAACGTTTAAAATAGGATCTTTTTTTCATCTTGTCCACAAAATGCTTCTCCAGCATTCCACCCATGGAAAGTTTCACTCATTAAATAGCCTAAATATTCCCAGCCCCACATAGAGTTTCTGAAAGAGCCCATGCTGGAGGACAAATTGTTGAGGTTGCTATTATATCCCTCGGTAAAAATAGAGTGAGCAGAGCAGTGGACCAGGAAACAAAGAAACGGTTCTAATCCTAGAGCCACCTCTATTTGCTGTGACCTTAGACAATAACTCGAATACTTTTCTGATTTTCACTCTAATCATGTAAGTATTTATTAAGTGCCTACCAGGTATTCAGCACAGTGAAGTGGGGAAAAAAAGAGAATTATTAATGCATGGTATGGTTTTATGAAAAGAATACATGCTTTGGAACCAGATAAGTCTACCATCTATTGTGTTTCTGAACAGATTACTAAACTCTCCTGTAGGAAACAAGGCCATATTTAGTATCCACTATAGGTATCTGATTATCTTTAAGAAGAAATAGTACTAGTATGCCAAAGTTGGGTACTAGTGTGCCAAAGTTGGGTGAATGAACAAAAGCAGGTGTGAGAATGTCATGGAGAGACGGCATATTTGGAGGCTATGTAAGATAACTTGTATATGCAAAACTCAGTAAATGTGAGGAACAAGTATAGACACACACACCCACACATACATTTTCACATACATACATAATAGCATATATAACAAACATACATTTGTGTGCATGTGTATATATATATGTGTGTGTAAATATATATATGTGTGTGTGTGTATGTGTATATATATATATGTGTGTGTGTGTGTGTATATATATATATATATATGTTCGTGTGTGTATATATATATTCAGGCAGAGCTAGAACATTCAGATAGTCCCTGGTCAGTCACCCATTCCAAGCTTTGTCCAGGACTGCCGCATCCTGTGGAATTACAAGTTGCGTGTTACATACACAAACTGTGATGTGATTGGAGCCCTCTGGAGTTGCACAGTATACAACCTGCACAGCTCTTTTTAGTAAAGCTACTGTATCCAGAAAGTACTCACAAGGAAAAGTAGAATACAAAACAGCATGAATTGAATGTAGGAACAAAAGAAAAACAAGAATGGGGACATAAAATGGAATTCATACAAAAATGAAAACTTTGGCACAATAGGGCTTCAAATTTAGGTGTAAGCCTTTTGTGCCATAAAAATGGATCCATTGTTGGTCTTAAAACAGGCAGAAATATCTCCTGAAGGGCTTAGTAAAGAGGCCATTCTGTAAAGTGGTAGAAAACTTCATGTTCTTTCAATAGACACCACAATAAACTTGCTAGGAGCATTTGTAATAGAGCCCCCAATAAAGGCTGTGAATCACTTTCAAGTAAAGTTCAGTAAGAGTAATTTATGGATAGAAGGAAATAGGTCAGTACAATGCATTCCAGATACCCAGCTCTCTCTTTGTTGCTAGGACATGATCAATGGTGCCATTTAGAATATTCAGAGAAACAAATAATTCGTTTTAAACATTGTCTTTCTCAGCATGGATTTGATAACTAGTTTTTTGGATGCATCCAAGATTGTACAGATGATTGTGCTTTGAAGGTCAATTATGCAAGGGAAGATAAAGAATTCACTGTATAAATTGAAAAGAGAAGGAAAAAGATTAATTAGGAGTATATAGAAATAGCGTACTCTATAATGGGCTAGGTACTCTGCCAACTTCTGGGGCTATAAAGATGATTAACACCTGCCCTCAAGCTGTTGGTACTCTAGGCATGGGGTAAGTGTGTGTGCAGATAGTCAGATTAGCATATATTATTACTAAGAATATTGTAATAGTAACATTAATAGATAACATTATTGAGTGCTTACTATGAGCCAGATATTTTTCAAAGTTCTTTTTTATGTATTAATACATATAATAATTTTCACTCTTATGAGATAGTCATGTATTAGTGTTTCTCCATTTTGATGGATGAAGAAATGAAGTCTTAGTTGAGTAACTTGCCTGGAGATACACAGCTCATAAGTTGTGGCACATGGCTGCAAACCTAGTCAGGCAGGCTTCTTAAGCAGACGGAATTTAGAATGATTAATGCTTTAATAATTGTAAGAAATGAGAATGTTTCCTAAAATAAAGAAGGTTCTAGTCTAAACACATTTTCTCATGAGAATTATTTCCATATATATATATATATATATATATACATAAAACTACGTGCTATCAATGGAAAGAACATCACATTCAAACGCTGAGTAAGAGATTAAAACTCCAAATATTTGTTCTCATTAAGCAAATTTCCAGCTGGGTTTTATTTGGGAAACATGAGGTTAGATAACCTGTGTAGACTTTTTCTGAGATATCCTTTTATCTTTGTCAACATTATTAGGAAACACTTTATTCCTTGACAACTTTAAAGCTTGACTAAAAATAAATTCTAGCAAAATACTTTTGTGGCTGAGCAAATATCAGAGGATGTTCTAGGGCCACCTCTGCCTGGGCTTCTTGCTCTTTGCACATACTTTGATATTCATAAAACCACTGAATGGCAAACACATGCTAGCCTAGATTTTTTTTTTTTTCTGTAAAACATGTCTGCACACATAGATTTTTAACAAAATTAGAGTTTAGATATTGCAGATATAAAATGCTTAGCCCCTTTTTTCCCTAGCTGGTCTTGATTTCAGAGTTGAATTGGCCTTAGAGAAGTAGATGAGCAATGAAGAATCTGGGTAAAACTTCTAAGGAAGGAAAGAAAAGAAAAAGGATAATGTGGACTCTATTCCATGCTCTGTTTATTTTTCTTCCTTCAGTTGCCCAGAAAAATACTTAACTATGGTACTTGGCTGGAAAATACTTACAAACAAGCCCATACTAATACACTAGCCTAAGTGAATGTTTCCTTGGAGTAAAAACCAGATCACAATGTCAAATATTTGTGCAAAATTTATAGTTTTAAAGGTTTTTTTTTTTTTTTTTTTTTTAATAAATCCCTATATTTTCTTACATAATGACCACATCACTTTGGTGAGGTAGATTTTTTTCTCCCTCTCCTTCAAGGTCTTTATTGCCACCAGGCACAAGTGGCCATGACAGGTGGTGGCCATAAAGGGGTGAGTGATGTTCCCCACTGAGGTGGGCCCTGACGGTGGCTGTCCGCCTAGGCCAGGCCTTGCTAGGCATGCTGAGGGAAAGGCCTGGGGTCCAGCAGTGGTGGGTGTAGCAGGAGGGTCACCAGCTGAGGATGCCAGGGCAGTACTTGTCAAGGAGCCCCTGGTAGTAGGGCTGACACTTCTCCACGCCTGGCAGGCTAGGGAACGTGGTCAAATTGAACTCCGGCATGGCCAGGTCCTGCTTGCTACACCACTGCTGGTAGTCACTGCCCATGTGCCAGGGGCAGAAGGAGTGGAATCTGATTTTGTAGGAAGCCTCCAGTGGCAGCAAGAACTTGTTGAACACCATCAGCTGGTACAAGTACTCATCATGGCCCTAGGACATGAGGAAACTGAAGATCCCTCAATGGGGCTAGTACATGCCCAGTTCTGTGCTGTATCGAGGATCCTGGAAGTTGGGATTGTCCTGGAAAGTGGAGTCACAAAACCACAGAGGCCTGGGGGTGGCATCCAACGGGGAAGGTGTCTCTAACGACTGCCCACAGGGGCTCCCCCAACAGGGCCAGGACCTTCCCTGGGTCATAGAGGCCCAACAAGCTGGCACCAGTCCTTGCCTGGGTGATCCTTCCGGATGCCCTCCACCATCTGGAAGGCTTGGAAGGAGTGGGGGAAGTCTACATCAGGGTCCGATTCATCCACCAGCCCATGCAGCAGGCCCACGGCCACCATGACCGTCATTTTCTTGTAGGAAAAGTCCCCAAACCGGGCGTGGTTGGCCCTGACGAAATCCACCATCTGGTGCATGTGCATGAGCTTGTAGGTGGTAAAGACATGGTCCAGGAGGGGACCCGACACATGGTTCCGGAAGCCAGCCTTGTCTCTGGCAGTGTATTGGTCCACTTTGGGTCGGTAGACCAGGAAAGGGTCTGGGTCCGCTGTCACCTTCATCCTGAAAGGGATGCAAATCACAGGGCGGCGAGCGCATCCCTAGCCAAGACCCCTGCTGAGAGACATCTGCAGGCCCAGCATCCTGCTTGCCCCTGGCTTTAGACAGCTCCGATGGTGAGGGAGGATCTTAACCTTAAATACTTACAGACGTGGGAACTGAGGTACAGAATCAGTTAAGTGAATTGTTCAAGAACAAATGCTTAAGTATTTCACAATGAAATTAAAATCTAAGACAAGACCTGACTTCAAGTTAAGGGGTCTTTTTTTTTTTTTTTTTGAGATGAAGTTTCGCTCTTGTTGCCCAGGCAGGAGTGCAATGGGATGATCTCAGCTCACTGCAACCTCCGCCTTCCGGGTTCAAGCAATTCTCCTGCCTCAGCCTCCCGAGTTGCTGGATTACAGGCATGTGCCACTATGCCTGGCCAATTTTTTTGTATTTTTAGTAGAGATTGGTTTTCATCATGTTGGACAGGCTGGTTTCAAACTCCTGACCTCAGGTTATCCACCCACCTCGGCCTCCCAAAGTGCTGGGAGGGGGTCTTTTCTTTAACCACAACTCTAGTGATGACAGTGAAGTTATTGCTGCTGTTTTAATGATACAAATTTGCCCATGCACATTAGGAAAAATAAGGGAGGAAGCCAAACAGGCTGATGTGATAAGATATGTCCAGGTATGACTCTCAGAATCTTTACTTCCTCTCTGCTGTTCCAAATGGTGGCAAAAGGCCTTGATTTAGCACTGGATAAAGTTAATTTAGGAGGAGTCCTGAGGATATTTGAAATAATATTTAAGCAATGACACTGATTGTATATTTGTTTAGTGGGATATTGTGGGACTTAGATGAGGTATGCTTTTTAAGCTAAGCAAAAAAATGCTATACAATTGAAGAGATTATATTCAAAAGGATGTAGTGGAAATAAATATATGTATTCTTAACACAGGTAGTGCTCACAGCTTTGAGACAGGAAAAAAAATGAAAATGAAGTTTTCTCTTTCAATATTAATTGATTCTTGTCTCTGCTCATACTTTCAATCTCCTATTGCATCTACTATTTCTGCCTTTTAGGAAAGGGGAAAAAAAGGAATAACTGAGTTATTCTGATGAAGAGTAAGAATATGGAATTAAAATAGTCCAAAGACCTAAGAGTCTCCTCTGGTACTCTGATTAAATTTAAAAAAATGGAGTATTCAGAAGGACTAGACAATAATGGTTTAAAGGTTAAACAAACTGTTTTTTCTTCACCTTTCCTCTTTTTATTTTTTATTTTTTTAAATTTTACTTTAGGTGTATACTATATCCAGCATTTCTCCCCATGTTATCCCTCCCCACCCTCCACTCCCTCCCCACCCCATGCTGTCCCTTCCCTACTCCCCCAACTGCCCCCAGTGTGTGATGCTCCTCTCCCTGAGTCCACAAATCTCTCATTGTTCAACACCCACCTATGAGTGAGAACATGCAGCATTTGGTTTTCTGTTCTTGTGTCAGTTTGCTGAAAATGATGGCTTCCAGATTCATCCAAGTCCATACAAAGGACACAAATTCATCTTTTTTATGGCTGCATAGTATTCCATGGTGTATATGTGTCACATTTTCTTTGTCCAGTCTATCATTGATGGGCATTTGGGTTGGTTCCAGGTCTTTGCTATTGTACACAGGGCTGCAGTGAACATACGTGTGCATGTGTCTTATAGTAGAATGATTTATAGTTCTTTGGGTATATACCCAGTAATGGGATTGCTGGGTCAAATGGAATTTCTATTTCTAGATCCTTGAGCAATCACCACACTGTCTTCCACAATGGTTGAACTAATTTACACTCCCACCAACTGTGTAGGAGCATTCCTATTTCTCCACATCCTCTCCAGCATCTGTTGTCTCCAGATATTTTAATGATCGCCGTTCTAACTGGCATGTGATGGTATCTCAATGTGCTTTTGATTTGCATTTCTCTAATGACCAGTGATGATGAGCATTTTTTCATATGTTTGTTGGCCTCATATGTGTCTTCTTTTGAAAAGCATCTGTTCATATCCTTCACCCACTTTTAAATGGGTTGTTTGTTTTTTTCTTGTATATCTGTTTTAGTTCTTTGCTAGATTCTGGATATTAGCCCTTTGTCAGATGGGTAGATTGCAAAAATTTTTTCCCATTCTGTTGGTTGCTAGTTCGCTCTAGTGATGGTTTCTTTTGCTGTACAGAAGCTCCAAATTTTAATTAGATCCCATTTGTCTATCTTGGCTTTTGTAAACAAACTTTTAATATGATTTGCCAAGATATTTGGCCATTCCACATTGATATAAAGTAATACCAAAAAGAAATTCTCAGATTAGTGATTTGACTAATGTAATAGGTGAAAAGACATAAATGTTTTTAATGAAAACAAGATATCTAAAACATATGAGAATATATCAATGCCTGAATTCTACTTAATAACTTGTTATATATGATGAAAAAAGGATGGTGAACAAAAAAAGAAATTCAGAAGGTAAATGATCACATTTATGAAAATAAATAGGCCCATAGGAAATTAAGTCATTTAGCAAATATTTATGGAGGAACTATTATTTCCAGGCACTATTTAGAGAACTGCAAATTAAAAAAAACCTATTAAAATGCATAAACAATGAGAATAATAAAGTAACATCAGTAATACTGAAAAAAAAATAGCTATACCTTGTGGTTTGTAATGTAAATTGGTTCAGGTTTTTTTTCTGGAAAATAATCTGCCCATATATTACAAGAGTTATAGAAATGCTTCTTCCTTTTGGCCTTTTTATTCTGATTTTTGGGAATTAAATCTCAAATAAATAAAAGAAAAACAAAGTAATTTTCCAAAGATAAATATAGCTGTGTTATTCTTAAAATGAAAACTGACAAAAGGGCACAAGGCTGAATATGCATATTCATGACAAAAATGAATGTGCACTTGTACATTAACAAAGATAGAAAGATAATTAGACATTCCCTTATTTATTCAATGACCATTTATTAGGCAATTATGGGCCAGTCACTGCCCCAAGGGCTGGGGATGACGTATAGAACAAGCCACACATGATGTCTACTAGGACCCCTGGGAGCCGGTGTAAAGTGTCTTCATGCAAACTATAAAAATGTGGCCTTTCTGAGCATGTGCAGTCCTGCGTTTGTCTAGAAGAATGCCTCCTTTCACAAAACGAAAGGTAACTGTTCAGGAGAGGGAATACAACAGCCAGGGCTCATGGCTCAGAAGTGGAATGTGGACTGGGTTCATGTTCTCGCAGTCCCTCATTGAGAATTCTGGTGCAGAGAACGGTTGGCACAGCCACAGACGGTAGTTCTGGTGCTTGCAGTTTAAAAAGGAAGAAAAACATTGAAGAAATAAATGCACGAATGCATGTATAGTTACAAAGATAAGTGCTCCAAAGAAAGGAACATCATTGGATAAAAGTGTACAGCAAGGAGACCTGGGAGCCCCCTATAGTGGGAAATCCAGGAAGGCCTGAAAGAAGCTGAGATCTTGGTAAAAGGGTGGGGAAAGCATCCGGGCAGATGTAACAGAATGTGCAAAAAACTCTCTGTGACTAGATAGAGTGTGGTGCATTCAAGCAATGGGTATCTGGATTAAAAAGAGCAAGGACTGCTGGGTGCAGTGGCTCATACCTGTAATCCTAGCACTTTGGGAGGCTGAGGTGTGTGGATCACCTGAGTTCAAGACTAGCCTGGCCAACATGGTGAAATCCCGTCTCTACAAAAATACAAAAATTAGCCAGGCATGACTGCAGGTGCCTGTAATCCCAGCTACGCAGTAGGCTGAGGTGGGAGAATCGCTTGAACCTGGGAAGTAGAGGTTGCAGTGAGCCAAGATGGTGCCACTGAACTCCAGCCTAGGTGTCAGAGTGAGACTCCATCTCAAATAAATAAATTAAATAAAGAGAGCAAGGAGAGTCAGGTGCAACCAGAAGAGGAGAGGTAGGGAGGGACTAGACTCTACAGAATCTCATAGGTCAGGAAAATAACTTTGTTCTTATTCCTAAAAATGTCATGAAAGCATTAAATAGTTTTAAGTGGGAGGGAAGTGATATGATTAGATCTGTGTTTCCAAAAGGTCCCTCTGGCTGGAGAGTGGAGACTGATTGTGGAGAATATGGTTATTGGATTGAATGACTGGGAGTAAGCCACTATAGTTGTCCAACGAGAGATGGTTGAACCAAAGTAGTGGCAGTGGAGAATGTAAGATACAAATGATTTGAGACATTCTTAGATGGTAAGATTGCCAGGTATTGGAGGTAGAGTGGCTGTGTAGGGTGAAATAGAGTGTCAAACATGCTTTTGTTTATCCCCAGTAAAAATTTAAAAGTGAACGATTTAAATAATTTTGTATTGTATTAGTTTCCTAGGGCTTCCAAAACAAATTACACTAAACAAGTGACCTACAACCACAAAAATGTATTATCTCACAGTTTTGGAGGCCAGAAGTCCAAAATCAAAATATCGGCAGGGCTGTGTTTTCCTCTAAAGACTCTAGTGAAAAATCTTTTCTTGCTTCTTCCAGCTTCAGGGGCTGCCAGGCATTTCTTGGCTATGGCTACATTACGCCAGCTTCTGCCTTCAGTCTTCACACGGCTTTCTCCTCTTAGGTCTTTTATAGGGACACATAAAAAGTGTCCATAGAAAAAAGAACCCTCTTTGTCATTGGACTTGGGGCCCTTCAAGATAATCCAGGATGATCTTATCTTGAGATCTTTCATTTAATTACATCTGCAAAGACCCCCCCCCCCCCTTTTTATTTAAGTTAGGTCACATACATAAGTTCCTAGGGTTAGGATGTGGCCTTATCTTTGAGGGAGACACCATTCAATGCACTACAGGCATCATGCCAATTATCCTTTACATGCCCCACAGTAGGGGCTTCTAGGACTGTGCTGTGTGCACACATCATTTGAAAACCACAGAAGGTTCAGCTTTAGGTTTCCAAACAACCTCTAGTAACTGCCAGATCCAAAGGATGCACTGGTCCTTGCAAAGACTTTGTTCATTCCCCATATCATCTTGTACACACTGTCTTCCTGGGACACAATCCATACATTTAATCACTAGGTATTGAAGTCTCTTGTAAGGCCCTTGAGGATAGTGATTGTTTCTTGTTCTCCTTTGTATGCGCATGACTGGCACTCTACCTGGCAAAGAAGGAATACATGACCTTTCCTTTCACACTATGCTGTAAGGGGATGCAATATAATTTTCTTTTGTTTCTATCAAATCACAATTAAGAACTTGATTAATTTAAAATTGCTGAAGAGCTGCTGCAAATTATTTTTGAATGGAGGCATGATGTAAGTAAAAATCACCACTTAGTATAGTGTTTATGTAGCTGCTGGTGATATGAAAATGGATGAATTCTTATATTTTAATAGCTCAGTTTTTGGAGAGACCTGTCTGAACAAATCAATTATAAATCAGTAGTAATTACTGTTTTAAAGGCATAAATAAAATGCTATGGAAGCATAGAATAAAGAGCAACTAGTTGTTTTAGGGGTTAAAGATGGCTTCAAAAAGATGGCATTTGAAGGATAAATGAAAATTTTCCAGGGGGAGGATATTCCAAAGAGACATGAAACCAATAGAAAATCCTATTGAAATCATAATGGCAACAGAAGAATAAAAATTCAGATGTGTGTTAAGAAAAATGGCCTTTCAACAGATGCAGAATGCAGACAGGAAGTGGTTAAATGCATTCAGTGAATAAGACTTGGGACTAAATGTACGTGTAAGGAAAACAATGGAGTTGGAACCACCACAAGGCCACCCCTCAGCAGACCCTGGGTCTCTCTTTTAGAAATGGGGCATCTGCACTCTTCACATGTTAATTGGAAATGTGGTCTGGGTTTTCTCTGTCACAGGCTGTAAATCTATATTTCAGTCAGGGTTTTGCGCTTTTGGATTAATATATAATGTCCTTGAAAGCCCTTAATTTTTTTCTTTTTTTCCTGAGGAGAAAGAACTCTTTTTTAAAGGCTACATGATAGTGCTGGATTTAGCTCATTTTAACAAAGGTCACAGCATTTTTGAGTAGTAAACACTATTACTAGATCTTTCCAGTATCTGGATGTTTGGCAGGCATGCATTCAGCTCTGGAATAAATGACTGGAGCTTCAGGGGCGTATGACAGCTGTGGGCCTGTGAAGCCTGTGGGTATCTGGAAAGAGGCAGATGCATCCTGTTTCCCCATAACCACAGCCAAAAAGAGAATCAAGGCAAAAAGCTCCCTTTTACTTGAATCAACCAAACTACTGAGCAAGTTTAAAGCTTGTCTGTTCTACTGGTTTCAATTTGGCCTTGGAAACCAGATGAGTAATAGGAGATTTATTTGAGAAGCTGCTGTCAGGAATCTAGGATTACTTTCAGTTGCAACTCAGCAATACCTGGATTCAATTCCTAGGGTATTTCCTCCTGTGACGATAATATCAGCAATGAACATATTTGTTTTTTTTTTTCCCCATTTATTTATTTTATTGCATTTTAGGTTTTGGGGTACATGTGACGAACATGCAAAATTGTTGCATAGGTACACACGTGGCAGTGTGATTTGCTGCCTTCCTCCCCATCACCTACATCTGGCATTTCTCCCCTTGCTATCTCTCCCCAGCTCCCCACCCCCCACCGTCCCTCCCCTATTTCCCCCCAACTGACCCCAGTGTGTAGTGCTCCCCTCCCTGTGTCCAAGTGTTCTCAAAACATATTTGTATTTATAAAGCTTATTCTTCAGGGAGTACCCAACCCTTGGGAAAGGTCAGCTAATTAATTTCTGCAATGTTTCAGATTAAACTATTGCATGTTTTATGACCTTGTAGATTACAGTGATTATTAAGTCACAAAATATTAAATCACTTTTGTAAGGACTCCCAAGAAGGAAATGATAGAAAACAGGCAAAGAACTCAGATCTTGTACATTCTGAGAAGTGTTTCCACCACTGCCCAAGAGCAAGATTCTCAGAGGATCACCTTAACAGCAATCAGTTGTTAAATGAAGAGAAAAAAATTAAAAAGAGAAGCCACTTTACCAATAGAGAAATAACATGCTTCAACATTCCGAGGAAACCCTAAGGATGCTAATATGAGGTGATCTGAAATTATCCATATTTTTGGAACATGAAGATAACTGCGTAGCAGCTATGAAATTAGAGGTTGGAAATTTCTCCTGTGATGTGGTATAAAGATCGCTGGACCCCGATCCATGGAGACCCAGGTTTGAATGTTCTTCCTCTAATTCATTAGCTATGGCGTCCTGGGCAAGATGCAGTACTTGGCATCTTGGGATAGCAATTCTCTCAGTTATGAAATGAATATATGAATAACTGCCTGCCAGGGTACTCTTCTATTCATCGTAAGGGCCAGTATCCCAGTTCCAGACACCATTATCTTTCACTCAAGCCATCACAGTTGACTTCCAATTGGTCTCTATCCATTCTTGCTACTCTACTGTGTCTTTTCCACATAGCCGTTGAAGTCGTCTTTTAAAATAATAATTCAGAGTGTGTCATTCTTTTGCCTAAAACCCTCTACTGGCATTCATTCGTATTTAGAAAAAGACATATCCTATCGTGGCCTGAAAGACCATGTGTTATCTGGGCCTTGCTCACCTGTTTGGCCTTCTCTTCCCACAGTGCTCCCATTCACTGTACTCCAGCCACACTGACCTTTCTGCCCCTTTACCAGACAAACTTGCTTTACCTCTAGACCTTCGCCTAATCAGAGAGGCTCTTCCCCAATTCTGAATGGCTGATCCCTTACTCTTTCAAATCTCAGGTCAGTTATTATCTCTCCAGAGAGGTCATTCCTGACCACTGCATCTAAGTAGGGTCCTGTTACTTTCTAACCATTTTTTTCCTCATGGTAGTTATTACAATGTGAATTCATCTTGTCTAGTTAATTAACTCTTTATTATCAGTTTTCCCCGACTAGACTTGTAAGCTCTATGAGGGGATATATTTTGTCTACTATTTTTATATAGTTTATTCCCAGAGCTAAGAGCAATACCTAGCATGTGCTAGGCTCCCACTGAATACATTTTGGTTGAATAATGAATAAATGTAAATGTGATAATGCATACAGAAGTGTTTGCCCACAAAATGCTTAAATCTGCAGTCTATATTTTTACTCTTGGGGACTTCCTCATTCTAGGATAAACTTCCTGGCCAATAGGATATAATGGTAAAAATAGTTAATATTTATTGAGCTCTTATATAGATCCTGGGAAGTGTTCTAAGTAGTTTTAATGAATTAACTCATTCACAAACCCTTTAAGATATATTCTATTATTATCCTAATTATTACGGTGAGGAAACTGAGAACCAGAGGGGACATGTAACAGAGGAAAAAAGCTAGTGGTGATGAAACTGGAGTTCAGACTCAGGAAATTTGGTCCCACAGCTATGCTCAAATCACTAGCCTACTCAAGACCCCCTTGTTAGCAAGGCATTCGTCTTCCAGCAATCTGTTAACAGTCAACCCTCCAAACCGCTTCTCTTATTAATTCATTCAGTTGTACATCTATTCAACATATACTGGGAACCTGCTTTATGTCAGGCACTGCTCTAGGTGGTGGACTAAAGTGCTGAATGACCCAGTTCTTTTCCTCAGGTCTTTTTGGTGAAGGGATGAATAGAAATATGAAAACCTTATTTTACCAATGCTCTCAGCACAATCAAACCTTTGATACATCTGAGCAGGAACTTTACCTATATTACTATCTAAGACTTTTCTTTTATGACAAATGATGGACTTCAGTATTTGTGAAGTGTCTTTCAGATACCTGATTTCTCCAAACACTGACCCAGCCTTCAGAGTAACCAGAACTTTAGTACCATCAGGGCCTCCAAGGACTTGGACTTCTCCATGCTTGATGATATACATCTCCTTGCCAATTTCGCCCTACATGTCAAGTATAAAGAGGAAATGGTAGTTACTTTATTCTTGACAAGTATGCTGTAAATTAAGAAATATAAACTCTTTTAGTTGAGTAAATATAAATGAAGGAAGCCAAGAACATTAATGTAAAAGTAATTATCTTAAGACCTGAAGTATTTACTGACATTCGTTGGACATATCATGTGAAAGGAAATGATTAGGAAGATGATACTTACCAACATGTGAGTACTGTTTGCCTCCCCTGGATACATGAAGATATTTTGCTTTAGGAAGGACCCTGGGTAGAGGAAGTAATTGGTTTTAAGCATTGTCGAGCCTGGCTTTGATTGGAAGATGTTGCTTGGTCTAGCCAAAGAGCATAGACTACAGCCTTTCAAAGGTCAGTTCTACTCTTCTGCCCATGGCATTGAGGTCTGACCTGGGGAATTGGGGCATAGGAGATCTTTGAGCTATTACTAGTATTTCATATTGAGATAAAGTGTTAATGCAGCAGGTTGTTTTACTCAGTTCTTGCCTATCTTTGGGGACTCTTGGGACCAGAGCAAGGATCTTTGTTCAAATCCCAAGAATTAAACTCCTGGAATGTTCACATTGCCACTGGTTAATGGTGTTATTCTATATTCCTGAGCCAGTGTAGCAGCATGTACCAGGCTGTCAACACTATTTAATATAAACACAAAGATTTATGATGTGTACCTCGTACGTAGTTTGAAGTCCGAATCATGTCTGGTCATGCAGCTATATGCCCCATTTAAGGATACCTGACCCAAGTCTACCATGGAGCTTCTCCGGTGGAGATGTTTTGCTCATGTTTCTATCGTCCACTGGAGAGAAAAATGCATCCATGTGACCCTCATAGAAATAGGACCTCGTAAGCCTGTGTCTGATTTCTCTAGTGTTTGCTTGTGTATATCTTTTTCTTGCTATTCCTGCATTTTATCCTTTGCTGTAATAAATCTGAAGCCATAAATATAACTTTATGTGGAATTGTATGAGTCCTTACAAGTAAATTACCAAACTAGTGGGTGGTTATGAGGCCCTTGGAACATAGCTTCTCACTCTAACATCCAAAATGAATAAATGTCTTACAAGAGATCTAAATGGCACTTAGGTCAAGAAAAGGTGTTAAACTCTAAATAGGCCAGATTGCATAACATGAGGTAAACTACTTGGATAGTAGTACCTACATGTCTGAATGAGCTGTGCCTTGATTACCTTGAGCTGTAAAAAGAAACATCTATAAAAGCTATAAAAAAAAACATTAATACAATAAATTCACTTACTTGGCTTAGGAGGGGATTGGGTTATTTGAGTTAATCAAATATTCTCTTTAACCATACTTTGAAAGAATTAGATAAAGTTGTATGACTCAGTAATTAGAAGCAAACAAAGCCTAGAACCCACATCTCCTAACTGAGCAAAGCAGGAAATATGTTTATGTTTTACATTATGCAAAATATTTTTTTAAATTAAGATTTTTTTTTTTTTTTTTTTTTTTTTTTTTTGTGAGACAGAGTCATGCTCTGTTGCCCAGGCTAGGTGCAGTGGCGTGATCTTGGCTCACTGCAATCTCTGCCTCCTGGGCTCAAGTGATCTTCCCACCCCAGCCTCCTTAGTAGCTGGGACCACAGGCATAAGTCACTATGCCTGGCTAATTTTTTTTTTTTTTTTTTTTTTTGTAGAGACAGGGTTTTGCCATGTTGTCCATGCTTGTCTCAAACTCCTGACTCATGTGATCCTGCTGCCTTGGCCTCCCAAAGTATTAGAATTACAGGTGTGAGCCACTGCACCTGGCCTGTGCAAAATATTAAGAATATATTTATACTCAAAAACAGATCAAAGTAGAAATTCCAATATAGATGGATCTTATTATAGTTATTTACATACTATCAATGCTAATAACAATATCTTGTCTTGCACATTACTTTAAATATTGTTACATTATCTGACATTTATATAGCTCCTTACTTCCTATATTTGTTCTAGCAGAACATGCTACTTTAGAGCTGCAAAGCATTTCATAGATAGTAATTCATCTAATTCTTGCAAAAATCCCAGTGAAGTCAAGTAGGAAAGCTATCATTACTCTTATTTAAAAATTGGTAGTAGAAGCTTAAAAAATTAACCGTCTTGAGGAAACTTTTAAGGCCCACAGGTGACAGCAGCAGCACCGATGTCATCTGACTCTATATAACACACGAAGACAGACCATATTTAACGGTGACTCCAGCATCAGTACTGATCTCTTAAAAACCAATAAAATAGCCATGAATGATTTTAAAAATAAGGCAAGATGTCTGAAAATTAGTTTTCCAAGAGATACTTTAGGAAGTAATGAAGAGGACAGGATCATGTTCCTTATTCTTTGCATGAAGTAATTCTCAGGGAACTGGAATGATTTTTCAAAGGCAGTTACTGCAACTGACTGGAGGTGGAAGTACAAAGTGGGTACTTATATATAGTTTGGCTCTTTTAATTATTTTTTAATGATCATTTCAATAATTTTCCAAGGAGATCTGGCATAATCAACGAACCAAAACTTCCACTATTTCTTACATATTTCTAGCCTAATTTAAGCCTTTTCTGCAAGTTTAATTAGCATTCAAATGAAGTAGACATTCCTCAGAGAATAAGGGCTGACAGCATGTGCAAAATAAGATTAAACCAAGCCTTGGCTGTTTGTGTGTGGACTAATTTGGAGAAAGTATGAAAAAGCAAGAGCTTCACGTAGACTGAAGTAACCCCTGGAGATAGTACACTTCAAAATTTCAGGGTTCCTGTGTAGGAAGCTATTTCTGAGACTCATGGGGACTTTATGACACTCAAGCGCACCCCATCAGAAAACAGCAGTGCTATTCAAAGTGTGGTTCCTGGGTCAGCGCCATCAGCATCACTAAGTGCTTGTTTAGAGGTGCAAATTCTCAGTTCACTGAGAATTCTCACTGCAGAAATATGAATCAAAATTTTTGGGAATGAGGTCCCAGAAATTGGTGCTTTAACAAGAGCTCTAGGTGATTCCTGCTCTGCCATAGAGCATCTGGAGAAAACTCCCACTCTTTCAACCAGACCAAGGTACCACTCAGTCAATTTCTAAACCATCCTGGGGATGAGATAGGTCAGCAAACTTGGCCCCAAATGCTGTCATCTCTTAAATGATATAAAGAACCTCAAATTGAGCATATTTTTTTCCGTCCCCTTGCCTTCAATATTTTGTGAAAATGATAAGCAAAACAAAGCTGAATTCATTTGTCTAAAGTCCTGTCAAGTAACAGCCTTTCTTTTCTGTCAGTATCTACTTTCATGTAAATCCACCTCTTAAAGAAATGTTACTTGTCATTCTAGTGTCTCCTCGTTTCTACTCTCCCACCTACTTATTTCTTTTCTTGCCTCATTTGTCTCCACTGACGTTTTTGTTATTGAGTGATGAGTGTGATGTGAAGAAGTTAGAAATGAGAAGGCTGCATCTGCTCTGTATTTCACACTTTGTTAAACAAATTTGCACTGCTTAGGCGCACAGGTGCTAAAGTTCATGTGAATTATTACAATTTTCAATCTCTTCTGCTACTGGCACCAAATGAAAGGACATTTTTGGCACATTAAAGTCATGTCATTCCAGTGCGCCACTACCCCCGAGGAGTCCTTGGAATGCACTGTGATTTGTATTTCCCATTTTAATAAAATTGGTTTCATATCACCAATCTGCCTTTTTTAACTTGGACTAATTTGTGTGGGATTATATATTCTTGGTTCCCATTTTATCATAATCTCTCTACCATTTTCCCCTTTCATCTCTGAAAGCTCCTTCTCAGTTGCCCTCTCTAACTCTCCTTCATTGACCTCTTCCACAAACACCAGAGCTCTTGAAAGTTAGAACCAAGTCCCTCTTCTCTGACCTTTCCTTCTGCTTCTCTTGAAGTCATCTTCCTTCATATTCCAGTTCCCAGGAACTCCCAGTTCCATCCTTTCTCATTAGGCTGATTTTCACCGTGTAGTTGGCATCTCCATCTGATGCCTTGAAGTACCTCACACTCCATTTGACCTTGTCTTTCACCACAGTCTCCATCTTCCTTCTGTTCCTTCGATATGCCAAGCTCCATCTTGCCTCTTGGCTCATGGCTCCAAGTCTTCGTGAAAAATGCCATCCTGTCCACTTTTTTTTTAAACTAAAGAACTATGTCTCTTTAGATTTTTCAAAGGTCACTCCTGATAACCTAATAACCTCACCGTCTCCCAATCCTGGATCTAAATTAAGTGTCTTTGCCACTACATACTCTCCTGGCAACTTCTATTTTCCCTTGAAATAACTTAGCACATTTTGGAATTACGCATTTATTTAATTTCACTTGTTTATTGCTTCTCTCTCCCATCAAGCCAGTGGTTCTCAGCTTTGGCTGCATTTCAGAATCACATAGGAGCTTTTAAATAATACTGGTATATGGGCTCTATCTAGACCAAATGAATCACTGAAGGGCGGGGGCCAGACTTCTTCAGGTGATTCTGATGTGCACTGTGAGTTGAGTACCATGGCACTAGAAAGGCAGCCCCCTAAAGAACAAGAACCATACATATGTTTATTTATTTATTTATTTATTTCTCAGTACCCAGCACAGTTTCTGGCTCATCATATTAAGACATATTTACTGAGTTTTGTGGAATAAATCACTATAAAATTGTCCTAACATTTACCTTAGTGTAGCTCTCCGCCTTCCCTCTACAGACACAGTTTCGTCCTTTTTGTCTTAGCTCACACTTCTTTCCTCTACTCAGAAAGACTATTTCCTCTTTCACTTAGTTTACTCCAATTCATTTGTCAAGACTTAGCTCAGACCTCATCTTCTCTAGGAATCTTACCAGTAACCAGGAGGGACAGGCACCCCTCCTTTATGCCCTACAATAGCTTGTGCTGACTTTGACCATAGCATTTAACACATTATTTTGAAATTATAAAAGTGCCTCTCATCTTTATTCACCGTGCACTTACCAAGGTCTTGGATCAGCTTGCATTTTTTTGAACTGCTCATCTTTCTTTTTAAATATTTATTATTGAGTTTATCATGGATTTAGTCTCTCATGATATAAAAGGTCATCATTCCTTTTCTCCCCCTTCAAGTTAGTGATCAGAGATATGCAAAAATATTTATCTGAGGGGATGTTCATTTCATTTATGATAGCAAACATTTAAAAATTGATCCTGATGCATCCATAGACTGAAATATCATGCAGCTTTAAAAAATCATATTGTAAATGACTTAATACATAAAATGTTCATATGATAATTGTTACATGACGAACATACTTTAAAACATATGTACAGTATCATGCCACTTTTATAACACAAGGTCAGTCTATCCATCAGTCAGCATAAAAAGATAGGTCAAAATATATGAATAGTGGTTATTACTGGATGGTGGAATTTATATCCTTATGTTTTTATGTGTTTTCTATTTTAAAATAATGAACGTGTCTTACTTTGTAATCATAAAAAAGCACAGTACAGTTTAAAAAATGTGGCATTGATTATTCACTACTTGGGAGAGCAAAATGAAGGTAACTGATATTTTGCTGAAGACATAAAAAAGGCTGAACCACCTATCGCTTCTATAACTTTTTCCTCCACTTTAAATATTTGAAATTAATGAGCTGTGACAATTGATAATTAACATTTATACAAAGCAGTTTTTCAGACTACCCACACTTCTATCCTATAATATAAGTAATGAAAACCATATTGTCTTGTTCCTTTGTGAACTCTGAGAGCACATTATTGCTGTACAGAGGTATATATCATAATTATTTCTATACTATGGAATTCACCCCAGACAAGTTTTGTTTAAACAATGCTCTTGACCTATGTCTGAAATCCTCAAATTCATTTATTAGTTGTGCATTTGAAAAATAACATTCACTCACCTTTTTGCAGACAAAGTCACCAGGCAAATAGAGAATGGATTTCAATCTTAGTAACATGTCATAAATCATCTGTGTATCACAACCCTATAGAAAAAGAAAAATAATTCATATAGGCACAATGAAAAGGCCAATATTCCAAATGAATTCAAAACTCAATGAAAATAAACAGTAATACACACTGTTTGCATTAGCGTAAAAAATTAACTGCCAATGGCTATGGACTTGTCTTGACCCAAAATTTAGAAGAAAATACCTACAGTATAATGGCAAGAATTTAGGTCTTGCTCAGATAGGCTTGGGTGTGAATCTTGTCTCAGCTACATATTGCTACATAACCTCTCAAGACCTTAGTTTCCTAACCTGTAAAATGGGGATAAAAATGTACTTATAACAAAAATTTAACATCGTATGTAATGAGAGCTATTAATAATATAATAATAATGGATTATTAGTGTATTAGGACCAACATAGGTCAAAATCTTTGCCAGATATTTTTCTTTCTTCAGACATGTTTCATACCATTGTTAGATATTACTATTTAACCGTGCAGGCTTCTCTATCTTTCTTCCCCAACTCAATTATCTTCTTAAGGCAGGAAAAATGCACACAATAGATACAAAAACAATATCTGTTAAGTCAATGATTGTTTATATTCACTTCAATAGTATAAGAAACAAATTTTATTTGTTTGACTATAGGCCTATATCTGTATTCTGTTTAAATAATTACATCTATATGAGCTAAGGAAAAATCTTTAGGTCTACAAAATCTCACTTACATAGTAGTTTTGAATCTTTTGCTTTCATTAAATATATATATTTTTTAATTTTCCCTCAGAGCTGCTAACATGTAACAGCTTTCCTTTTGTGGGTGATCCCATCCACCCCTTGAGGGAATTATGATTTTGCTGTGAACTAATTATGCAGTCAGTGGCAGAGAAAGAAGCAGCAAAGGATCTGCTCCCAATTTGTGGACTGGACAATCATTCCTTTAGCAATCACCAGTTTTCTCTAACAGCTTCAGCAGCAGACACTTGACCCAGATCCATATGAAATTTAGACTTCAGGGTTGCTTGACTGATAAGGCAAGCTAATAATTTATGATTGAAGTATCTCCAAGTAGCCATTGGTGAGAAGCATTCAGATGAATGGGGTGTTAGAATTTTAAAAAATCACTTGAGAAAGTATAGCTTTTAGTTCTCTAGGACAGAAAAAAAAAAGGCCAAGGCCAGAAAAACATATCTTCTTAATACAGTCTAATCAGTACTGATGAGAAGCTGTTTTGAGCAAGGCCTTGTATGATAACTTTGGAGGAATTTAAGATGAAAGAAAGTAAGTCTAGTTCGGGTGATCTTGTAAGTAAGCAGGAAAGCTGTAATTGATGGTAGAAGATAATCATGTCACAAAACATGCCACGAATATCCATTAAACTTGTAAGATAAAGAGAGTTAATTTTGCTTGGGAGTGGGATGGGAGAGAGGGGAAGCACCAGGAAAGTGCTCATGTGGGTAACGGAATTTGAATCATTTGAAGATGAGGATGAATCATATTTGCAAATATGCACAAAGGCCCTTTTAGGCAGAGGAAAAATTTACCTTTTCTTTGCTTGTTATGTATTTGCTTTGCACTTTTAAGTTTTATTTACATTTGTTTTGGTTCTACTATGTCTGATAGATTACCATATTTGTTAAAGCAAATCACAAACAGAAATTTTTTTCTAAAAGGCGTGGTTCTTTTGTTTTTAGTAAAAATTAAATAAATGGCCCAAGTGCTTAATTTATTTAAATGCTGTCATAATTTCAGAATAATTTTACTTCAGAAATTGGCATTCTGATCCATTTAAAACTCACTTAGAAAAAGGACAAACAAACTTTAGATTGATTTTTGGATCTTCTCCACTAAGAAAAATTTGTGTCTTTGATATGGTAAAGAAAATCCACTTGAAATATGCTTGGAAGTTCTTGAACATGTATATGTCTGGAATATTACTGCAATGAAGGTAATTCTCAATCACTTATATCCATGGAGATTTTCATTTTTTTTTTATTTTTTATTTTTATTTATTTTTTTTTTTGAGACGGAGTTTCGCTCTCGTTACCCAGGCTGGAGTGCAATGGCGCGATCTCGGCTCACCGCAACCTCCGCCTCCTGGGTTCAGGCAATTCTCCTGCCTCAGCCTCCTGAGTAGCTGGGATTACAGGCACGCGCCACCACACCCAGCTAATTTTTTGTATTTTTAGTAGAGACGGGGTTTCACCATGTTGACCAGGATGGTCTCGATCTCTTGACCTCGTGATCCACCCGCCTCGGCCTCCCAAAGTGCTGGGATTACAGGCTTGAGCCACCGCGCCCGGCTGGAGATTTTCATTGTAAATGATCAGAAATAGAAGATATCAAAAAAAACCACTTACATTTGTTTTCATATAAATAATATGAATTTTTGGCATTATTTTTAAGGTTTTAATTATAATTTGTAAGTCAAAAAAGAAATTTTCATTCCTTGAACGATTCCTATCAGAATGTACTTTGATGAAAATTCCCAACTATATTCAGCTGTATTCATGGGAAATATTAATGATTTTAAATGTTATTTTCCTGTGGCAGTAATTCTGATTTTATTTAAGTATATATATAATCTATACATAAAATATATATGTATATATAATCTATACATATTATATATAACATATGATATATTATGTATAATTATATATATAAAATCAGAATTACTGCCACAGTAATCAGAGTACACACACACACACACACACAAACGTGTGTGTATGGTAAATTCTTATGATTTTATGTTGCCTTGGCATCAATTTTGAGTATAAGTTTAACTTTCTCATACTAGAAGCAGGGATCAGTCACTCTTGACAAGGTTTCCAGTTCTCTGCCTCTTCCCAGTTCTTCAATGCGGTTGATCCAGATATCTGCTTTATACCACTGCCTCCTGGTGACCACCTCTCTATGGTACAGCTGGATGCAACCTACTAAGATTGCCCCACGCACCCCCAGAGCCCACGTGGATGAGCAGATATTCCACAGTGACTACCTGTCAGTTACAGCAAGACCCCATGGAACTCATGTCTGCTTGCTGTAAACCAACCTGTTAGAACTTCCCCTGGGAAACCTCCCTGGCTAACACCCTGGATCCCAGAAAGGCTTTGGCTCTCCTTCTCTCTCTCTTCCCACTGGTTGAGCATGAGTGTTCCCCCTTCCCATTGGCCCTTTGAGGCATGCTGCTCTTTTCTCTCTGGGATCTGTACGTAATAAAAATGCTTCCATTATTTCATGGATTTTGTTCTGCTGCTTCCTTTGTGTGTCACCTGACTGACATATCCAAACCTAACTTTTTTTCCAGTACAGGATTTTCACAGGGAGTAGCTATCTTATAGGAATAGACTGGACACAGGTCAGACAAAAGCCACAGGGCGTCAGCCAATATGAACAAATTCCCTTTGAGAGAAACATCTGTTCATGGTCGGCCATCTAGGCATGAGGTCGTGGACCAGGATCAAGAGTATCCCATGAAAGACACACTGTGAACAGCCACAACTCATTATCTGGAGCTCCGCGAGGACAAGGCTGGAGTTTATGCCCACTCTTGAGAGAGAGAGACCCCAGGATCAAATGAGAGGAAATCATAATGGTGTGGCAGTACAGCCAGCCCCCATATCCATGGATTCCACCTGCACGGATTCAAACAATTGTGGAACTTTAATTTTTATTAATCTTAAATTTTAATAAAATAAAAAGCATCTCCCTTTGTGGAGTATGTTTAATCTTCTTTCCCCTTGTATCCTTTAGGTGGGCTCAGGGGCAGAAAGCACCAGTGAAGGAAATCGGATCAATAGAAAGTGTGAGACCAACCTAGGAGATAAGCCTGAAAATAGATAAGCAAACAATTAGTGCTTTTCTCAGCAAGAATACACACAAGCACTTACATCAATAGCTTTCAGCTGAAGGCTTGGATTTTCTGAGAAAAACATTTGAACCATTCTAAACATGACTTTTCATTAACAAACTTGGATAGCACATGGATCAAGACGCGCAAACGGAATCTAGCAGGGGTATATAGTAAAAACTTAGAATTTAAGTTTCACCAATTAAGTGAATCTGTCCCCTAATGATTACTTTATGAAAAGATGCCACTAGCTTTGGGGCAGCTTTGGTTCAGGACTAAATCCTTCTTATTTGAATTTCGGCCTAGTGAAATAAAGTTTGCATAATGAAGTTATTATATTTTATGATGTGTTTGAAAACTACTATTCTCTTTTTTTTCTTTAGAAAATGATTATTTTCTTGAGATACACATTGCTCCATTATTATGTGATTAAAAAGAATTACATCCTGGGGCTAACTCTTTCTCACAGTAACCCAGCTCCATTTTCTTTACAGTTAGGAAATTTTCTGATGTATGAAAAGTCAGACTGGGTTGCTTTGTAAATGTCTCTTTTTCTATAAAGTGAGAGTAGCTGTGTAAGTATCAACATTAACATTATATTAGTACATAACATTTGTATTACATTTTACTCTCTTATCTTTACCTGTTAAACTCTTCCAGCCTCCCATTGATGCCCGGCATTAATGAATATATGGTCATCACTCCTGGTTTTTAGATACGGATTGAAGCCCCAGGAAGCCTGTTGATTTTCTCTAAGGTCCATGTGGAGTAGGTATTGGAGGAAGAGTATCACTGGAGTGTGTGTTTTTATCTACACTTTGAGCAACTTAGGATCAAAGTGTTTGCATTATTCACTCTTGTATCCTCAGTGTCTCACCAGGGTTTAGGTGCTAAATAAAAATGGGCTGACATATAGAATGAAGCTCTTAGGAAGGATTCCATTTTGGACAATGAGAAATTCAGTGCTGTATAGGTGTGCTACAGATCTGAATGAGGATATTGGAGATTTGAATGGAGTTGGGAGAAATGTTATTTTAATTCACAACAGAACCATAGGTTAGATGGTGATTCTTGCACCCAGGAAATTCCTCTTTTAGTAATGGCAAGCTCTGAATACAATTGTAGAGTTGGTAAAATTTATCCTTGGAATGCGTACCCTCTAAGTTCTATGGAATTTCTCCATTTCTAGGCTCATTTCTGCTTTCTTTGAAACAGAACTTAATATATCATCAGTATTTTATAACTCACTGTGAATTTAAGCCACTCTCAAGTATAAACAATGGTCTTGAGGGCTTTTTCCATCTCAGCCTGTTTGTTACAAAAGGACATGCTTTGTTTTATCTTAAACCCCATTCTCATTAAACAAGTAAGGTATAGGTGATATGACTATGGCAGGGAATTCTGAATTCCGTTCTTCATGCCATTGACTATGTGAAGCATGCTACTGATTGGTGGCTGTTGAGACCAGCGAAGTCAAGTGTGATAGAAAATTTGCAAAGTGCTATGATGTCATAATTTATTAATATTACTTCTAAATAATATTAGACCTAAATTTGCAGTCAATATTTGCAATACTAGTAAAAATCATCGTCGTCAAACTTACCCTGAAAATTGGCAATGGTTCTAATTTTCTAGGAGTTTGGGTCAAAGTGGGAAGTCATGAGTTAGATGGAACCCTGAGGAGGAATCTAATCCAGCAGTCCCCAACATTTTTGGCACCAAGGACCAGTTTCATGGAAGACAATTGTTTCCATCAATGGGGCCAGTTAGGGGAGTGGTTTTGGGATGATTCAAGCACATTACATTTATTGTGCATTTTATTTCTATTATGATTACATTGTAATATATAACAAAATAGTTATACAACTCATCATAATGTAGAATCAGTGGGAGCCCTGAGCTTGTTTACCTGCAACTAGACAGTCCCATCGGGGGGTGATAGGAGACAGTGACAGATCATCAGGCATTAGAGTCTCTTAAGGCACGTGCAACCTAGATCCCTTGCATGCACAATTCACAATAGGGTTCCACTCCTATGGATATCTAATGCCATTGCTGATCTGACAGGAGGTGGAGCTTGGGCAGTAATGCCAGCAATGAGTGGTGGCTGTGAATACAGATGAAGCTGCCTTCACTCACCCACTGCTCACCTCCTTCTTTGCTGCCCGGTTCCCAACAGGCCACAGACTGGCACTGGTCCATGGCCCTGGGTTTGGGAACACCTGATCTAATCAATTTTTCTACGATCAGGCAGAGCCACAGGAAGAACCTGATTTTACCTGTGTGGAAACTCCCACATGGTTGCATCAGTTTTATTTCTCCATTTAATAATAACTATGTAACTTACTATGTGCCAGGTCCTGATATAAGTGCTTCGTATGATTGAGTCCCTTACAACCAAGTGTGTTATCTCATTTATTTGGTGTCTTCCATCCCTCCTGAGGACTCCGCAGGGCAGAAACAACATGGCTGCAGTAGCTGAGCGTAGCCCTCCGTGTCTGGCTCAGTGCTTTAGACAGAGCAACTGCTCAGGATGTGTAGTAGAATGGAGTTCATCTAGATTATAAACTCACTATTCAAAATATTTTTTAAAGTCTAGCAGCAATACTTTATTGCTGACACCACTAGGGTAAAAATAACGTTTTGGTAGAAATGAAACGCAGGTCTCACTGTAGTCTTACTCTCGCATTCTTATTTCAGGCCCCGTGGAGTAAATATGTGATGACATATCAGATAAGTAGGATGTCACTGCTGGGGATCTGCGTGTGAGTGCTAGAAAGCATGCTGCCATTCCCGTGCTATTCCTGGCTCAGTCTGTCACTCACACACAGAACACTTCCTTCTCATCCCTCCTTCCACAGAAGTCACAGCCTTTGCAGGCTCTCTTTGCCATGTAATCGCAAACAATGAGTCAAAGATCGTAGTGAGGTGTCCTGTTGGGATGAGTTCTGCATAATTACCAGAGCAGCAGATAGATACAGGGTGCCTTCCTTTTCAGACTGATGGTACCCACATTCCAATTTTGATATCTCTGGGTCCCTGGTTTCCTACAGAACTGAGGGCTGTTTCTTTAGGATGCGATTCTAACGCCAGCCACTAGGTGGCGAAACAGAACTTTTATTAAAATTTCTCCTATTTCTGGTAATGCAGTGGTAGAGGCAAAATGTGATTTCCCTAGCATTTAATTTGATGAAATGTATTTAAAAATCGAGATCGAAATAATAAATCATCAGAAATGAAGGGAAATTGCCCAGTATCATAGAAATGAATCGCTACTTATTAGCTTAATGCTTGTGCTTGGGCCTGGAATAACGTGAAATCTGTAAGGAAGAGGAACCATTTTTGTGAACAATTAAAAAATATATATATATAATTTGACTATTCATCTCTAAGCTATTTCAAAACTCTGATCACTCCATGTTGAAGCAGCAAATCTTACTAATTAACCACAATTTATTGAAGCAAAGTTTCAGTGAAAATCTGTGACTCTAATTCCACCTTCTTTGATTAAGAGGAGAAAAAAATCCTCATGAGATTCAGAGGCTCTTCTTAGCAGGAGGGCAGAAAAGCATGTGTGACTGTAGGTATCTATGTGATGTGCCAAGCCTACGTCTATGAACATGGCCAAAGGATTGCTTGAACTTGACTTTTTAAATTTTTGAAACAGTGTCTTGCTCTGTTGCCCAGGCTGGAGTACAGTGGCATGATCACGGCTCACTGCAGCCTCAACCTCCTGGGCTCAGGTGATCCTCTTGCTTTGGCCTCCTGAGTGTTAAGAACTAGAGGCACCTGGCTAAATTTTCTGTGATTTGTAAAGATGAGGTCTCACTATGTTGCCACGCTGGTCTTAACTCCTGGGCTTAGGCAATCCTCCTGCCTCCGCCTCCCAAAGTGCTGGGATAATGGCCACGAACTGCTGTGCCAGGCCAGCTTGACTTTTGACTCTAGTAAAACTTTTCCAGTTCCTCCCCACCTTATCCGTTTTCCAGATAGGGTTGGTAGAGAACTGAAGTTAAGAGTGATATAGCGGTGTAAAGAAAGCCGTGCTCAAACTGCCCCAGTGCTTAGAGCTCCATGACCTCAGTCAGGTAAGTTGTTTGCTCTCTGTAAAATGGCATAGTAACAAACTTTCATCGGAAGTGTATTAGTTTGTTAGGGCTGCCATAACAAAGTTATACGGACTGTGTGGTTTAAAAAACAGACATTTTCTCATGGTTCTGGAGGCTAAAGGTTTGGGATCAAGGAATCAGGGGGTTTGGTTTCTTCTGTGGCCTCTCTGCTTGGCTTGCAGATGGGCACCTTCTCACTGTGTCCTTATGTGGCTTTTCCTCTGTGCACTTGCACCTGTGATATCTCTGTGTCTTCAGGCAATCCTCCTGCCTCAACCTCCCAAAGTGCTGGGATAATAGCCATGAACTACTGCTGTAGTTCATTTTTTTTTTTTTTTTTTTTTTTTCCCGAAATGAAGTCTCGCTTTGTTGCCCAGGCTGGAGTGCAATGGCACAATCTCGACTCATTGCAACCCCTGCCTCCCGGGTTTAAGCAATTCTCTGCCTCAGCCTCCTGAGTAGCTGGGATTACAGGTGTGTGCCACCAGGCACAGCTAATTTTTGTATTTGTAGAAGAGATGAGGTTTCACCATGTTGGTCAGGCTGGTCTTGAACTGCTGACCTCATGATCTGCACGCCTCGGGCTCTCGAAGTGCTGGGATTACAAGTGTAAGCCACCGCACCTGGCTCAAATTTCTTCTTCTTGTAAGGACACCAGTTACATTGAATAAGGACCCATCCTCCTAGCCTCATTTTAATGGAATTGCCTCCTTCAGTAAACAGGTTAACACTTTTCCACGCTTATGAGCCTTCACCCAGCTGCCTCCAGTTTCTCACTCCACAGGCTCCGACTCGTCCTCCTAAGTCCCACACCTGGACCAGTCCCTCCTTTCTGCACTCAGCTCCCTGGGCACATAGGTGGCTTTCGGTGAAGGTAGGCGACTGATTCAGAAGCAGTGCAGGGATCAGTTGGGTATAAATTTGAGATGTAGGGTGTGGGATCACTATTCATCCAATTTTCTTCCTAAGAAAATAAATTCGTGTAAACTGCTCAGACTGTCTCTATGAAAATAAATTTAGAAAGATTCCATACCTACATGTTTTCTCCTTCACTTGGCTTTAAAAAAAAAAAAACTTTTTCATGTAACAGAAATATGAATGTAAATGGGTTCTTTCCGGAAAAAACTACCTCTTAAACAGAAATGTCAGGAAAGAATGGATCTAAGTTTGTATACAACATTAGCAAGATGTGAAGATTTAACATTTTTCTTCAATCAGATGTTGCTGATTTGGTGGAGTACCAAAAAGTACATATAAAAACAAAGAAAAAACTATGAGGCAGAAAACTGATGTTTTCCCAAATTGGAGGTAATCCCCTAAGTCATTGGTATCAAGTTTAAAGCATTTTTTTTTTTTTTTTAGAAAAGTTACTTGCTGTCACTTATTCTCAGTTAAGTTAGTCACTCAGGATAAAGAGTTATATAATATTTTAAAACACTGTTAAGATAATTTGGCTTAGTGGCTTTCATACATTTCTGATCATACTCTACAGTAAGACATACAATTTCATTGTCCCTAGTACACACATAAATATGTATATGTGTATTTAAAAATAAGACAAAAATTTTATAACTCCTACCCTTATGTATGGAGCACTCTGCTGTTTTTTAAAAAATAATTTTGTTTAATTTTTTATTTTTTTTTAATTTCAACAGTTTTGGGGGAACAGGTGGTTTTTGATTACATAGATGAGTTCTTTCATGGTAATTTCTGAGGTTTTGGTGAACCTGTCACTCAAGCGCTGTACACTGTACCCATTGTATAGCCTTTTATCCTTCTCCCGTTCCCACACTTTCCCCTGGCTCCCCTAAATCCATTATATTATTCTTATGCCCCTGCATCCTCATAGCTTAGCTCCCACTTATAAATGAAAAGATGTGATATTTAGTTTTCTCTTCCTGAGTTTCTTCACTTAAAATAATGGTCTCCAACTCCTTCAAAGTGGCTTCAAATGCCATTACTTTGTTCCATTTTAAGGCTGAATTGTATTCCATGGTGTGTGTGTGTGTGTGTGTGTGTATACAACAAATACATTAATATGCAGTAGAGGTGTCTGCAACTTCGAAATGGAGTTTACAGTTAAGTGTTATTTTGCAGAACAAGGTAGAGTAAGTCTTATTCCTTGTTCGTATAACAGACTTTAGTATATGAAACTTCTACTTCCCTTGAATTTATTTATTTTTCTCACAACTAAATATTCTCAGCATCTAAACATTTTCTTTGGAGGCCATTCTTCTTCTTCTTTTTTGAAAATGGAGCAATAATTTACATAAAATGAAATATACTGATCTTAAGGGACGGTTAGATCAATTTTGATAAATGCATACACTTATGTACCTTCCCTGTCAAGACAAAAAAACATTTCCATCACCCCACAAAGTTCCTTCATGCTTCTTACTAATCAATCTCCTCATCCCCATTCACCACCAGCAGCAATCATTAATCTGATTTCTACCATCACAGAATAATTTTATAAGATTACTCTTTTACTATTCTTGGTCCACAATTCAACCCCTCCTCTTAACCCCTTAGCCAGAATATATTCTAGGTTTTTAAAATCATTCTTAAACTGGTTATTTGAAATTTGATATGTTAATCCAAATGTAGTTTAAATAATTAAGAAAACTGATATTATGTTAAAATGTAGGGGAATCCCATATACAATTCTGCTGACTGATGTGGAGTTGGAAATCAAGTAAAACTCCTATCTAAAAAGAAGTGTTATAAACTATTGCACTTTTGCATTTGTTATATAGATATAGCTCTCTCTCTCTTGCCATACACACACACACACACACACACACACACACACACACACACACACACACACACATATATGTATGTATATTTGAGTATATATGTATCTTTGAGTCAGGGTCTTGCTCTGTCACCAAGGCTGGGTATGGTGGTGCCACCCTGGCTCACTGTAGCCTCAAACTCCTTGTCTCAAGGAATCTTCCTGCCTCAGCCTCCCAAGTATCTGGGACAACAGGTGTGTACCACCATATTCAGCTAAGTTTTTTTTTTTTTTTTTAAGAGATAGAGCCTTGCTAAGTTGTCCAGTTTGGTCTTGAGCACCTGGACTCAAGATATCATCCTGCCTCTACCTCCCAAAGTGCTGGGATTACTGGCACAAGCCATGGCACCTGGCCTGTATATTTTCATTTTGGACCTAAGTTTAGAATTTTACTTTTATGCTTGTTGAAGTTAATCTTGTTGGCTTTGCTTGTCGTTTCAAAGTATTCAGTAATTTTAAATGTTGTAATTAACATATTTTAGTCTATTCCTTCTTCCTTCGTCTTATCTGCCAATTTGAAAATCACATCTTTTATATGATCATCAAAATATTGATGGAAATCTAGCACAGGACATAGTTAAGAAAAGTGTCCTAGAATACTGACTTAACTCTAACAACTTACAGAGTCATGGGTTAACCTAATGCTGGGGGTGACTGTGCCTAACCATTCTACCACACAGCTTCTGCTTCTTCATCTTGTTTCTAATATTACTGAGTCCATATTTTTAAGACATATCCTTCTGTCTGGATTACATTTATTTTTCTGTCTATACTTCCATCTTAAGTGATCACATTGAGTCCCTTGGCTTGGAATACACCAACATGCTGACAGGTCCATATGTATTGCTCCAGCTTGGATCTCACCCCTGAACTCAGATTTATAAACCAAACTGCCTACATGAAATTTTCAACTGGAATCTAATAGTCACATCTGTTTTTGTGGTGATATTAAAAAAGCATGACAGACTGGGTAATTTATAAATAATGGAAATTTATTTCTCACAGTTCTAAAGGTTGTGAGGTCCAAGAGCAAAGCATTAGCAGGTTCGGTGTCTGGTGAGGGCTGCTTTTCCTTTCAAGATGGTGCCTAGTTGCTGCATCCTCCAGATGGGAGGAACACTGTGTCCTTACATAGTGGAAGAGCAGAAGGGCAAGAGAGTCCTTCCTTCACCCTGAGACCTTTTATAATGGTACTAAACCCATTCATGAGGGTGGAACCCTCAAGGCTCAATCAATTCCAATAAGGCCATATGTCTTCATGCTGTTGCATTAGGGATTGAGTTTCCATATGATTTTTGGAGAGGACATCATTATTCAAGTCATAGCAACATCCAAAAACAAGGAGTGGTTTCCAGCCCACTCAACTTTCAAATGATACCTTTGTTCTTCTTCCTCAGGCCTAAATCCCTGGAGTCATCTTTGGTCCCTTTCTGTCACTTACCCTTTTCATATAATCAAACAGGAAAAACAGGGCTTTTTTGGTTTGAATACACCCAATAACTGGTCACTTCTCAAAAACTCTGCTTCAATAACCCTGGGTCTGGTCACTATCATCTCTTCCACACATGGTTGTGATAACTTCCATTTGGCCTCACTGCCTTCCACATTTGCTTCCTAAGGCCTTTTCTTCACACAGTAGGACAGATCCTGTTCAAACTGGTCTTGAATAGGTCATTTTCTGCTCAAGAGCCTTAGTGTTTTGCAACTCAGAGTATAATCTAAAGTCCATAGTTGACTGGGCTCAGTGGCTCATGCCTGTGATTCTAGCACTTTGGGAGGCTGAGGCAGGCAGATAGCTTGAAGTCAGAAGTTCAACACCAGCCTGGCCAGCATTATGAAACTCCGTCTCTATTAAAATTAGCTGGGTGTGATGGTGCATGCCTGTAATCCCATCTACTTGGGAGACTGAGGCAGTAGAATCACTTGGACCCGGGGGGCAGAGGTTGCAGGGGGCTGAGAGATTGTGCCACTGTATTCCAGCCTGGACAACAGAGCAAGACCCTGTCTCTAAATAAATAAATAAATAAATAAATAGTCTATAGATCCTCCAAGGCCCTCCATTAACTGCTGCCTGCCTCAGCCTCCCTTTTTTTTCGCTCTTCTCTGACTGCTCTTGTTTTCCAGCACTCTGCCTTTGCTCCAGTCACTCTGGTTTCCTTGCAGTGTGTTTCCAGCTCAGCACATCATGTTATCCATCCTCCCATAATATTCCCTCCTGTCCTCATTCCTCTCTCTCCTCTCCCAATGTCTGCGTAGCTTGCTCTCTTACTTCTTGCAGCCGTCTTCTTAAGTGCTCAAATGCATTTAATCAGAGAGGCCTTTCCTGACCAGTACCACCCTCATCCTCCTTAACCTGTGACATGGTTTGGATCTGTGTCCCCACCAAATATTTTGTTGAATTGCAATCCCCAATGTTGGATGTGGGACCTGGTGGGAGGTAATTAAATCACAGGGGTGGATTCCCATGAGTAGTTTGGCACCATCCCCTTTGGTACTGTCCTCATCATAGTGAGTGAGTTCTCATGTCTGGCTGTTTAAAAGTGTATGGCACTGACCCCACCTGCCTTGGTCCTGCACCTGCTTTTGCTCTTTGCCATGAGTAAAAGCTCCCTGAGGCCTCCCCAGAAGCAGATGCTGCCATGCTTCCTATACAGCCTGCAGAACAATGACCAAATAAACGTCTTTTCCTTATGAATTACCTGGCTCAGGTGTTTTTTATAGCAATGCGAGAATAGCCCATACAACCTGCTTAACTTTGTTCATGGCATTAACACCTCCACACATGTTAGGTTTATTTTTCATTCTCTTCTTCTGGAATTTAAGCTACACTTGTATGATTATTTGTTTTCAACTGATATATTCGCAGTGGCTAAAATGGTGCCTGGAACATGGTGGGAACTTCACAAATACCTGTTGAATGAATTAATTGAATGGATGAGTCAGTGAATGCTATACACAGAAGGAAATATTAGTTGAGAAAAATTTATGTGTGATGTATGGCCGGGCACTATGCCTCATGCCCATAATCCCAGCACTTTGGGAGGTCGAGGTGGATCACTTGGGGTCGGGAGTTCGAGACCAGCCTGGCCAACATGGAGAAACCCTGTCTCTACTAAAAAATACAAAATTAGCTGTGCATGGTGGCATAAGCCTGTAATCCCAGCTACTTGGGAAGCTGAAGCAGAGGAATCACTTGAACCTGGGAGGTGGAGGTTGCAATGAGCAGAGATTGCTCCATTGTACTCCAGCCTTGGCAACAGGATCGAAACTCTGTCTTAAAAAAAAAAAAAAAAAAAAAAAAAGTTTACATGTGATATAATGCAGAAAAAGAGTAGTAATACTTAAAACATTCAAAAATTTAAAAAATTCCTTGTTATACTTTTTTTTCAGAAACAAAAATCTTCTAAACTAAAATTTGACCATTTTAAGAGTCTAAATCCAAAGTATTTGTAATAGAAGACATGATTCGGTATAATTTTCTGATTGTCAGGACATTACGGAGCTACTCTGGAGACTGATTTGTTGTGCATTGCCAAGGCACATTTATAGATGGTTGGTGATACATGTACTAGCAAAGATATAGAGCCATATAATTTACATTATATTTAAATTAATGCAAGAAGAGCCTGAAGAACTCTTCTTTTTTGACACCAATTAGAAGAGAGAGAGGCTTCTAAAGAATAAGTCATCTGCTGAAGAGAGACCTGTAATTTATTTGACTCCTTAATTCCACATAAATTCTCTAGGTTATTTTGACTTTGTTAAAACATAAGGCAAAAACCCCATAAATGCCATATTAAATCAAGAGCTTAGATGTCACTGAGAAATAGATACAGTGTCTTTCTATGAATTGTAAAATCACTTGCCTTGAACAAGTCGACTTTGCTGATGATGCTGAAGTTCACATCAATGGCGAGGGCTAACTGGACTGTAGTTGGCAGGGTCTTAAGCAAATCGGACTCATCTTTGTGCAGATAAACACACCAAACCCCGATGCAGAATTATTAATAAAATAAGTCACCAAGGTACAAGTAGAAAAATTTTAAAAATAAAGGAAACAAAATGCAAACACTTTTTATACATAGATGCATCAGATTCTATATTTTCATTACTTCTATTGCACCTCCATACCTATTACAATAACACTATTATGCTTCTGCAAGAAAAGAAGTATTTTTAACTCAGGATGACATACTGAATAATTCCAGAACATTAGGCTTGCTGAAACTTTAGATATGAAATGTAATGATCATAGCACAAAGGCTAGTGAACAAGTTAGCATGGGCGAAGGATCTAGCTCTTGTTTTCTGATTCTATGGATTCCAGCCTTAGCATTCAAGGGATGGCAAATAATAACGAGCACCATGTGGCACTGGAGAGCTTATAGAGCTCTGTCATAGCCATTATCTTATTTGACCCTTGTGACAACCCTAAGGGTAAGTGTTCTCATTCCTATTTTGCAGAAAGAAGAAATACACAAAGAACTGAAGCCCCGAGAAGCTGTAAGTGACTTGCTCCATTGTGCATAATTAGTAGGTGGTTCAGCTGGGGTGGAATCTAAAGAAGAAATGTGCTAAGAGAGTAAATTCAAATTATTGTTATTTACTTGCTTATTAAGTCAATGAAGAATGTGAATATATTACAGATTTTTCTACATGGGAATTAAGAGATGGGCTTTCAGGCTGATAAAACATTCCATAAACGAAATTGCCTATTCTTCCCCCCACCTTTTTTAAAATCTTGTATTTTAAGCTCAGGGGTCCATGTGCAAGTTTGTTATATAGATAAATTCATGCTGTGGGGATTTGTTGTACAGATTATTTCATCACCCAGGTAATAAGCCTAGTACCCACTCTTTTTTCCTGATCCTTTCCCTCTGCCCACCCTATGATAGGTTCAGGGTCTGTTTATTTCCCTCCAGAAAATTCCCTATTCTTGGTGTTTAGAATATCCTGGATTTCTGAGTTGATTATTTTTTGATGTTTTCTTTTATTATTTAGAAAAAAAGTTGTGGTATGACCTCCCTATTTTGATTCAAATATAGATTCTAAATATGAACATCCTTCATATATGGATAGAGTGTATTGTTTCCGAGAGCTGCTTGTCTCTAGTTACCTCCTAAGCCAAGGAGTTGAATCGTTAACCCACCAAGGGGTACGAGAAAAGAAGCCTGGCACCACTCCTTTTGTTGCTCTTCCTGCCTACTTCAGATGCCCTCAGGTAGCTGCAGATGTTCTAGAGGGAGGCATGTTGTTTTGGTCATTCAGGAAGAGATTCTAAACACGAGGCTGGAGTCTCTTACGAGTATCAGAAAGGTGAAGAAAAGATCCTACTAAAATAACCAGTGGTTTCTTTCTGCTCTTAGGAACCTTTGTGATTTGAGAATTTCATTGTAATTTGCACTCTGGGGCATTTTTGGCTTCTTGATGGTACTAATTCCTATTTTCATATGGTAAGAACAAACTAAAAGTTGAGTTTGATTATTTTCAAGTAGGAGTGCGTTATCTTGAACTTATTTTATGTCCCTCAGTAACAATTATTTTAAACTGCAGTAGTAGAGTGGTATCGTTGTAGACACCATTAATTATTTAGCATCTCATGGAAGCAACTGTGTGCCCTGAGGTGGGATGGGAGTGGCTTGCAAAGTTGCTGCTTTCTATTAGTACAGTTGACCCTTGAACAATGTGAGTGTGAACTGCACAGGTCCACTTAAACAAGGATTCTCTTCCACCTCTGCTACACCTGAGAGCAAAGCCAACTCCTTTTTCTCCTCCTCCTCAGCCTACTCGACAGTGAAGATGAGGAGGATGAAGACTTTGTGATGATCTACTTTCACTTAATTACTAGTAAATATAGCTCTTTTCCTTATAATTTTCTTAATAACATTTTCTTTTCTCCAGTTTATCATAAGAATATGGTGTATAATACAGATAACATATAAAATATATGTTAGTCGACTGTATATGTTATCGGTAAGTCTTCCAGTCAATAGTAGGCTTTAGTAGTTCGGTTTTGGGGGAGTCAAAAGGTATATGTGAATTTCCTTCTTTCTATTTCATTTTATTTTATTTTAAGACAGAGTCTGGCTCTGTTGCCTAGGCTGGAATGTAGTGGTATGTACCACACACTACTAATTTTTGTATTTTTAGTAGAGATGGAGTTTCACCATGTTGGCCAGACTGGTCTCAAATTCCTGACCTCAAGCGATCCCCTTGCCTCAGCTTCCCAAAATACTGAGATTACAGGAATGAGCCGCCATGCCCAGCCCCAAAAGTTACATGTGGATTTCTGACTGTGGAGTGACGGTTGGCCTCCTAAACCCCCACTTGTTCAAGGGTCATCTGTACTGTGTTCTGGGTAAGAGAGGGATATTGCAGTAAGGGCAAGGGTTTGGAGGAGAAGAGATGCAGGTCTGAGTTCTAGTTAGACCATGTGCTGGCTTTGTGTCCTTGGCCAAATTTCCCAGTTAGGAGCCTTTATTTTCTTCTTTTAAAAGGGATAGACAGTGCCTAATTTTCCTACTTCGTTTTTTGTATGTGTGACTATATGAGACAATGTGTGTAATACCCAGCATCCAGTAGATGCTAAAATAAAATTTAGCCTTTTTCTCTTCCAAGGTTTTCAAAACTAGTAAGATACGGCTTTATATTTAAGGAAAAAAACTCCTATTATATTAAACTAATGCTTTAAGGATCATTTAATTGTTTTACAACCTTTTGTTCAAATCCAATTAGTCTCCGCTACCTTACAGAATTTTCATTATATGACAGGCTTTACAGGAATTTAATCAGTAATCTGCCATGCTTACCTAGCATTCGTTGAGAAGCCCATGTATATTCATACCAAGTCCGAACTCGCTTTTGCACAAGTTTAGGAATGGAGTAATTGTTCATGTAGGCAATAGTATCATCCATGCAGGCGCGGAAGTAGTTCTGATTGGCTGTAGCTGCCCCAATCACATCTCTCATCTAAAACCACAAATATGGTCACTCAACACCCAACAGAGGAACTGGGAGCGTTAACAAAAGTCAAATTACATGTTTTTTACATGATATACTCCCTTCTAATGCCCTGATTACTTGATTTTGTTCATTCATTTTTATTTTATTTAATCTTGCCCAGACTTAACTTTTCAGCAGTGGATTCCTTGATTTTAAACACACTGATATTGGGTCCTGATATCACCCACTTCAATAAAATATTGGGAAAATCACATTCTCTCTCTGACCCAATAAGGACAACAATAAGACCTTTAGGACAAACCAAGTGAGAATTCAGTCATACAATGCATAGGACACATCATTTTCTTTGTAAACTTGTATTTTACTGCAGGAATATTAGTATATATTGAAAAAAATTATACAGCTGTGCTTATGCAAGGAATGTGCAATAAAAGTCGAGCGATTGTCTGGCAGAATGGCTGGTCCATTTTGGTGAGTCTTACTTTGAAAGCATCTTTCATATATTATCCAGTGTGCCTGGCTATATAGACTCAATTCATCATGAAATTGCAACCTCTGTACTTCCCTTTGTGTTGTTTAGACAGATAAAAATCAAATCTCATTATGCTTAAGGCATAGTATTCAGCAGAAGTTGAAATGTGCTGAAATTACTGAAGCATCATCTACTGCTGTGACAATTCCTAAGAAACTGTCAGGTTTTAGTTCTTGGATGTTTATAACTCACCCATAAAAACCCACTCTAGGTTAAAAGCCGATCTTTAAGGGCTCAGCACAGAAAAGATATATAGCTCCACTCTTCCTAGCACATAGAAGGAAGCAAGTGGCTGTAAATATGCTTTGACTGTGGGTTTATAATAGGGAGGAAAACCAGGGCCTCACTTTCACACTCCTAAGACTTTGCTCGTTCATTTTAGTAGCTGTTGAGCCTTTTCTGCGTATGGAAAAACAACTCATTCTTTGAAGTCTAGTTCAAATGCCTTTTTAAAAAAAATCATGATGCCCTCCTCAGTTTCCATTTTTAGAGTGAGTAAATTATTCTACATATTAAAACTATCTGCTGAGGAGCTATGCAGCTAGTTTAACTGTATATATCTTTTGAGTCTCTTACAGTTTTTAGTCTTGATGTGAAAATCGCCTTGCACATTGTAAGTGCTCAATACATGTTAAATTTTACTTCCAAATATTTTTCTTCCAAATATTCCTCAACAACCTCAATCCTAGATCTCACTTTTCTATGCTGTTTTTGGTTGACAGCCTACATTACCTACTTACCTAAGGCTGGGAGACTTGGTATGCTAGGAGTGGGGTTGGGAGATTTAATAGAGTGTTAAGTTGGGAAGAAAGGACTATTAAAAGCATGATTGATTGCTGTTGAGGGTCCAATAGTTTGTAGTGACAGTAATTTGAATGGTTTGTGTGATGTCCTTCAGCAACGTGGGCTTTTGTTGTTGAAGGAGTTGAGGAGGGTATATATTCTATGATGGATTCCAGGCTAGGAAGCACATGAGAGTATAAGAGGAAGAGAAATGTCAGCTTCTGTGAGTTGTTTCAGAAAATAGAATATCGTAGTTAAAATGTGATGACTGGCTGGGTGAGGTAGCTCATGTCTGTAATCTCAGCATTTTGGGAGATGAGGTGGGAGAATCACTTGAGGCCAGAAGCTCAAGACCAGCCTGGGCAACATAGTGAGACTCTGTTTCTACAAAAAATAAAAGAAAAAAAGAATTAGCCAGGCATGGTGGCACACACTTGTGGTCCCAGCTACCTGGGAGGGTGAGGTAAGAGGATTGCTTGAGCCCAGGAGTTTGAGGCTACAGTATGCTATGATTAAGCCACTAAACTCTAGCCTGGGCAACAGAGCCAGACCCTGTCTCTTAAAACAAACAAAAAAAAAAGGTGACAATTAGTTCCAGGCTATAGTCTCTATGTGGAAATTTTGAATGAGTGGAGATTTTTTTGTCCTAGGCTTTTAAACTTTTATTTCTATCTGTTCCTCTACTCAGTATCTTGTATTCACTATGAGAGTTTGAGGCACACATCTGTATCTCTAGCCTCAATCTTTCCCTTGAGCTCTATTACGACATTTTCAATGACTTGATATTCCTTCTTGTTCCTATTGGAACCTCAAATCCAGTTTAAAAGCAGAAGGGGTGTGGTGTAGAAAGCAGCACTTCTCAAATATTTGTGTGTCTATGAATCCCTTGACGATCTTGTTAAAAATGCAAGTTCTGACTCAGTAGGTCTGAGGTGGGGCCTGAATTCTGAATTCCTCCAAGTGCTGCTGCTGCTGCTAATCTGAAGATTACACTTTGAGTAGCAAGGTAATTGAACTGGGGCTAGAAATAGTTTTTTAGTCTTGATGTGAAAATTGCCTTGCACATAGCAAGTGCTCAATACATGTTAAATTTTACTGTTATTATCAGTGTTATTATATATGGTTCTACCATATGATCATACAAACTACAGGTATGAATCAGGGATGCCTCTTAGTCTCTTTAAACTGGAGTTTTCTCATCTGTAAAACAGAGATGGTATTGACTGTGATATGACAACCTCACATTGATTTTACAATAAATTATAAAATAATGTGATTTTTGTTATTTACATTCAAATGGATTTGAATTTAATTTCTCTCAAACCAGCTTCCTAGCTCAATCATTGTTAATATAATCTCCCCAGCCATGAAGATAATGATATTTTATACTTAAAATTTTTAGCTCTTGGTGTTCATCTTCCTAAACCTAAATATTTTCAACATAGAGTTTCCTTGACTACTCCTTTCTGTATTTCATTAACATGTTAAAGCTATAGCTGCCATATCCCTGTGTATCCGTATTTATTTAACCTGCTTCATTTTCCATGTTTTGATATGTTGATATCTGGGACCTTAGTGACTGAAGGCCTTGCTTGTTTCTCCCAGGGTTAGGTAATCACTAGAGATGGTGGCCAAATCTCCTGAGAGTGTGTCTTCCATATGTAAACTAAATAATCTGGAGCCCATACTCCCAACTGCCTTCTGTATCAGGCTCTCACATGGGCTCATACATTTAGGCTACTATCCACCTGCCTTCCAAAAAAAATTAGCTGGGTATGGTGGGGTGGGACTGTAGTTGCAGCTACTTGGGAGGCTAGGGCGGGTGGATCCCTTGAGCCCAGGAGGTCAACGCTGCAGTGAGCCACGTTTGTGCCACTGCTCCCCAGCTTGGGTGACAGAGCAAGACCCTGTCTTAAAAAAAAAAAAAAGAAAATAATATGGGCTCTATCCTTCTTCAGTTCTAACTACCTTCAATATAATAATTTATTTAAATTCTTACTAGACTGACTTTTTTGAGAATATGTATAAGGAGATGCTATAGTATATAGTAAATATATATGAAACAATAACTTATTATTTTATATGGTGTTTTGTAACCTCTGGTTTAAATGACCTCTGAAGTTGATTTTAACCCAGTGATGTTATAATAATATTTGAAGTTTAAGTAAATAAAAGAGATTTTCATGGTTTTCATTATGGTCCAAGTAAAAAATTAACTTAGAAACAACTTTCTCTGATAGTTCAAACTAATGCTCTTTGCTAACAGGTCTTTTGATAGATTTAATGGCTTAAAAATGGAAAAGCACTGTTGACCTAATCACATCCTCCTTCAACTCATTAAAATAGATGAAAGTTAGTTCAAAAAAAAAAAAAAAAGAACCAGACAGATTTTAATTTTTCCTCCATAAAGTTTATAAAGGCTTATTAGCCTTTCAAAAATGACAGCACTGTATATTCTGTGATTCATACTCAACTTACCTGACCAATTAAACTGGAGAACACAAAAACTCCAGAAAAAAAATTCAAGAGTTGAAAAACAATTTCAAATAAAGTTTGTGGTTCTGGAAGGCCACCAATGGTAATTAAAGTTCGAACTGCCCAATAATAACATCTCAGATACCTGTGAAAACAGAAGATATACATTTTGCTTTTTTCTATATCATTGAAAAGAGTACTATTCTTTGGAGAATATAGTACTATTAAATTATAACAAATTTCCTACTGATCAAGAATTTATTTCTAAAGACAGCACTGGCAAGCACCATGTGTGCTAATGTAAACTTCTTTAATAAACACTATGAAATAATGACACAACCCCAAGGAGGGTGTTTACTAGCTGTTACTAAAATTTGGCGGTATAAATAACCACCATTTTTATTAGGCTTATAGTTTTATGGGTCAGAATTTTGTGCAAAGCCCAAAAGAGATGACTCATTTATGTTCCATGATGACTGGGCCCTCAGCTGACATGACTTGAATGGCTGGAGATATCTGGGAAGAGTTGATTGAGGCCAAATATCTGAGACCTTGATTCTGACTCTTGTTCGGTTTCCTCTGTTCCTTTCTATGATATGTCCTTTTGGAATGCCCAAGGTAGATCCTTACCTCACATATCTGAGCCTGAGCTGGGAAGACTGGAACAGTTGGAGGTTGCTGGGTATCTTTTTTTCATTCAGCCTGTCAATGTGACTAGCTTGGGCTTCCTCACAGCATGGACGTCTCAAGGCAGACAGATTTTTACATGAGAGCTGTTTTCCCCCAGAGCAATAACAGTCCAGGTGGTAGCTGCCAGGTGTCCTATAACTGAGAAGTCCTTTATCATCTTATAGCTATAATTGACACATTGTATTTGTCAGGCAAGTCACTAAGGCCAGTCCAGATTCAAAGGAAGAGATATTTGAATCCACCTCTCAATGAGAGAGGCAGCAAAAAAATTGAGGCTGTTTTTAAACTACCACTGTATTGATTTGTGGGAATATTATAGAGATCAAATGTATTTATGCAGATGGTAGAACCTTCTATAGTTTAGATTCAATTGTTTTTACTAATGGAAAACAGAACAGATGAATATCTCCTCTATTTTCCACCCACATATTAGTATATTATTGAATATGTAAACCATGGCAGAGACAGAGGAGAGCTGAGCTCCCTCTTAATAGGGATATTACAGTTGATTGTAATGGGCAACTTATCTAGAAGCTGGTATTGTAGAAAATCAAGTATGCTCAGAAATGTACTTGATAAAGATTCTGTACTTGAACAATTGCAAATAAAGAGGCTGAGGTCATTATAGACCAGTTAGAAAGAGGACAAGAAAAGAATATGGTAAAGGTGAGTATAAAACACATGACATTCACTTAGCTATACGGAGTCCTTAACTTACTATGGTTCGATTTTATGACGGTATAAAAGCAATATCCATTCAGTAGAAACCATACTTTGAATACTCATACAACAATTCTGTTTTTCACTTTTAGTATGTTATTCAATAAATTATGTGAGATATTCAACAATTTATTAGAAATTCGGCTTGTGTTAGATGATTTTGACAAACTGTAGACTAATATAAGTGTTCTGAACACATTTAAGTTAGGCTAGGCTAAGCTATGTTTGGTAGGTTAGGTGTATTAACTGCGTTTTTGGCTTACAATATTTTCCTGATAGGTTTATTGTGATATAACCCCATCAGAAGTTGAAGATATCTGTATATATATTTCATAATTCTTGTGCAGTTACAAATGCTATTTGGTAATTCTGCATAGCTCTGATAACGTGATATCATACATTTCCACCACATCCTTTAAAAAAGTCATTTATATAAAGAACATCTCCAGGTTTTGTTATAGAGAGGCATTTAGATTTTGTGTCCCCCAACTAACTATTTAGGCATCTGGTGCAGACACAGAAAGGCAGCACTTTTTACAGAATCCTGCCCTAGTCAGGTTTTTATTTCTTATCTAGATATGCCACATATAACATTAGCACTTTGGTAACTGGGCATTAATCTTTGAACAAACGTGGTGGTCTTTTCTTGTAAAAATAGTTTGATATTTTAAGAACTTCAAATAGAAGAAGTTGAGGTTTACAAAGAAAAAACTGCAGTTGAAGCTAATATTCAAATAAAAACAGATCTAGAAAGAAATCACTCATTTTGAAATTCAATATCTTTTGAAGGACATAGAACTTTTTTTTTTTCTTTTTTTACCTAGTTTCTTGCTATAGGAACAGAAAAAATAATTAACTCTTTGGTAGGGCTTGATAATCACTATGCCAAGAGAATCAAAATATTACCACTGTATAATTTTTTTCTAGCAGGCGTCCTTGGACTTAGTAATATTATAGTGAACTTGATGTCAAAGAGAATCACCTTGAAGAAGTATGGAATTAATTTTATGGATTGCATTTTAACTTTTCAAATTCCAATTTATAATTTCCTATTACTTGATTTATTTTGGACCTGTGGGTCTCTTTAAATTAAGGAAATTTATTAAACCTGACATTACCCAGGAGTGAAGAGAAATGAGATTCTCTCCCAACATAGTCAATTCCATGATAAACGTTGGGATGACTGGCCCCTCCAAAGTCACTCACAAGTTTGTCCCACTTTAACAGGAACAAATGTATGAATTATTTTTCTCCCATTTTCTTTTTTATAATGTTAAAAAATAACAATCAAATGTGAAATTTTGACATGGATTTTCCAAACCTCAAGGGTTTAGCTTGAACTATTTTTTGTGTAATAAATAGTCTGCTATGTTAATTGGAAGGTTTCTGCCCTGATGCTTTGAGATTTATTTTAGGATTCTTTTCTCAGTCACGTCTTACATCTAGACATGCATAGCCAAAGATAAGATTTGTAATTTAATTAGATGGCCTCTTATTGATTTCCTAAGATTAGCTTAATTAGTCTAGTGTATCCATCTCTAATATCTACATCCCAGTCAGATAGATCTTTTCAAAGAGATTCTATCTGGCTGGATTAATACATGGACTATCTAAGTACTAACTATATAATGCATCAACTATATAACACATGATATATACTTCAGCATACTTCAAGTTAAAGCAGTAAGGCAGAATTTGACATAAAACCATAAAAAATTTAGTATGAAAATAGAAAGTCTTTCTTTGTGAAACAGACATGACATACAATTTCCCCCAATATTTTATTATGAAACACTTCAAAGAGAAAAATTAGAAGACTTTTGCAGTGAACACTCATATACTCACTACCTAGATTCTACCATTAACATTTACTATTCCTGCTTTGTCACATATTCCTCCACTTATTTATCAATAAAACCTTCTTATTTTTTTGATGTATTTCAAAGTAATTTCTAGACAGCCAAAAACTTTCTCCTAAAAACAGTACTTCAGAATATATATGCTTGGAGTTCGGTATTTGTTTAGAGTTATGTTTTATTTTGAACATACAGTTAAAGCACTAATGACGCTGGGCACGGTGGCTCACACCTGTAATCCCAGCACTTTGGTAGGCTGAGGTGAGTGGATCACCTGAGGCTGGGAGTTCGAGACTAAGCTGGCCAATGTAGTAAAACCCCATCTCTACTAAAAATACAAAAATTACGTGGGTGTGGTGGTGGGCACCTATAATCTCAGCTACTTAGGAGGCTGAGGCAGGAGAATCACTTAAACCCCGGAGGCAGAGGTTCCAGTGAGTGGAGATGGTGCCACTGCACTCCAGCCTGGACAACAGAGTGAGACCCTGTCCCCCCACCTCATAAAAGGCAATAATCTTAAGTAGGACTGTTTGATGAATTTAAAGCAAGTATAGTATTAACTATAGGCATTATGCCATACAGTAGATTTCTAGGACTTATTTTGCATAATGGAAGCTTTGTACTCTTTGACTTACACTTCCCCCTTATCCTTTTCTTTCAGCCCCTGGTAACCCCCATCTTACTCTCTACTACTATAAATTGACTATTTTAGATTCCACATACAAGTGAGGTCATACACCATTTCTCGTTCTGTGTCTTGTTTATTTTGTTAGACATAAAGTCCTCCAGCTCTATCTATATTGTCAGAAATAGATTTCTTTATTTTTAAGGGCTGAATAGTAGTCCATTATATATATTCATATTTACCACATTAACCTTTCATTAGTTGAGAGAAATTTAAGTTGCTTCCATGTTTTGGCTATTGTGAATAATGCTGCAAGGTTGCAATGAACATGGGAGTGCAGATGTCTCCTTGAGATACAGATTTCAATACCTTTGGGTGTATTTACAGAAGGGGCATTGGTGGGTCATATCGTAGTTAGTTTTTCCGTTTTTTTTTTTTTTTTGACAGATTCTTGCTCTGTTGTCCAGGCTAGAATGTAGTAGTGCGATCTCGGCCCACTGTAGCTTCTGCCTCCTGGGTTCAAGTGATTCTCCTGCCTCAGCCTCTCAAGTAGCTTGGATTACAGGTGCCTATCACCACACTCAGCTAATTTTTGTATTTTCAGTAGAGAGAGGATTTTACCATCTTGGCCAGGCTGGTCTCTAACTCCTGACTTTGTGATCCACCCTCCTCCATCTCCCAAAGTGCTGGAATTACAGGCGTGAGCCAACTCACCCAGCCTATTTTGTTCTTTTGTATGTGAATATCCAGTTTTCCCAGTACAATTTATTGAAGAGACTATCTTTCCTCATTGTTTATCCTTAGCACTCTTGGGAAGGCAGTTGATCATCTATATATTCATTCATTTATTTCTGGGATCTCTATTCTGTTTTATTGGACCACATATATGCCTTTATGCCAGTTTCATACTGTTGTGATTACCGTAGCTCTGTGATGTATTTTGAAATCAGGAAGTGGGATACATTTAGCTTTGTTCTTTTTGCTCAAAATTTCTTTAGCTATTTGGGGTCTTCTGTGGTTTCATAAGAATTCTTGGATTTTTTTTCTATTCCTGTAAAAAATCATTGAGATTTTGATAGGGATTACATTGAATCTGTAGACCATTGTGAGTAGTTGGGACATTTTAACAATATTAATTATGCTAGCCCATGAACACAGATGTCTCTCAGTTTATTAGTTTCTACTGTAACTTTTTCATCAGTATTTTGCAGTTTTCAGTGTAGAAGTCTCATACCCCTTTGGTTAAATTTATTCCAAATATTTTATTCTTTTTGATGCTATTAAAGATGATATTGTTTTCTTAATTTCCTTTTCAGATAACTTATTGTTAGGGTGTATAAATGCTACCGATTTTTGTATCATTGAATAAATTTTGACAAATGCATATACCTGTGTAACCAAAACACATATTAAGACATAGAGCCTTGCCATCACTTTAGAAAGTTCTCTCAGTTCTTCTCCCAGTCAATCCTTACTCAAATGTGCCAGAGGCAATCACCTGTTCTAATTTTTTTCTACCATGGATAAGTTTGCCCTTTTTAGAATTTCACATAAATGAAATCATACAGTATATATACTTATATATAAGATGTCTTTTACTCAGTATGCTTTTGAGAGTTATTCATGTTGCGTATTGGTAATTTTTTCCTTTTTATTGCTGCATAGTATTCATTGTACATTTATTCCACAGTGCGTTTATTTATTCACCTATGGTTGAACACTTAGGCTGCCTCAAGCTTTTGGTTATGATGAATAGAACTTCTATGAAAATTCCTGAACAAGTTTTCTTTCTGTGAACATATATTTTCATTTCTCTTGGGTAAAATACCTAGGTTGGAATTTTTTGAGTTGTAAGGTAGGTATATTTAGCTGTAAAATAAACTGTCAGACCTTTTTCCAATATGGTTTTATCATTTCACGTTCCCTCTAGCAATATAGGAGAGTTCCAGTAACCCCATGTTATCCTAACACCTGGCATTGTCATTACTCCAACACTTGGTATTGTCAGTTTTTAAAATTTTAGCCATTGTGGTGAATCTGTAGTGGGACCATGCAACTTTTAAAAGTACCCCTTCTATACTTATCTTTCTGTGTGGACCTTCTTAACTACCTCAATCCATCTTAGCCACTGGTTTCTGTAAACTTATTACCGGAATCACTGGCTATGAGGGAGAATGGTCTTGTTAGAATACAAGTGCTACAAAGGTAGGTATTTATGAACCTAGTAGCACACAATAGGAATTCACTAATATTTGTTGAGTGACTGAAATGGATGAGTGAATGCATACTTAGACTTACTGAAATGAGAATATGGGAAGACTGGATCTGTGAGCACATCTGTTAAATCTCCTTCTGGACTCTCCCGTCATGCTGCTCACTGCCCTTCACTTCCTTCTTATCCATCCAATTCTTTGCTCTGGGTTTTTTTGTTATATCCCAAGGGTTACCTTCCAGGAATTGTAATATAAAATATCCTCTCTCTCTCTTTCTCTGCCATTGTCTGAACTCAGCTATCAGGTATCTAGGACACCCTGAATAAATATTTTCATGATGAGACCTAAGTCTCATCATCTTCATCTCTAAAATTAAGAAGGTGGATTACCTAAATTTTTCTAGCACTATGGTATAGTAATTCCTTATCTCAACTAAAGTCAATAATTCTCATGACATCTTAGTTTACTTCTCTCTTTTTCTTTTTAAGGAAAAGATACATTAGGGATTGGGACCATGGATTTGTTAAAAAGTTTTGTGTGTTTTAGGAAATTTATGTCAGAAAATAAATAAAATTGGGATACATGTGAACAAAAGTACCTTAAGTACTTATTTATCTTCTCCTTTTGAACTAAACATTTGCATTCTTTGTCAAATTTTACAGTCTAAAGAAGGCTGTCATTCACTCAATATAAATAAAAATGCCTTCTATTGAAACGAGTAGAAATTGCTGTTCTGATGAGAATTAGTGGAGTAATAATAAACCTGACTAATTTTAAATGTTCACAGTGTTCCACTTATGCCCCACAGTCTGCTGCCTAATTCTAACTAGGGCAAAATTTGCAAATCCAAATGCCTAATAAACAACCTTCAATTTATAGGTCGCCAGGACCATCACAAAGGTTAAGTTAAAAAAAATGCTTTAGATAATTATTGCAAAAACTTGGCTTACAAGATCAAAGGGTAATATGAAGCAATAGAAGGAAAAGTTGATGTTCAAAAACTGTTAGGAGAATGTAAGTATCTAAGTAACTGCCATAGGCAAATTATCTAAAAAGATAACCTGGGTCCCTGACAGTTGGTAACGGGATTGTTGGAGCTTTGGTTCTGTGTAAGAATGTTTCAGTCTAAATAGGCAGAGCAGAGCCGACGGGATAAAATTTATAGTCAGAGAATGTGAGTTGTATGATAACAAGACTGTGGAATTTATTGAAATTAGTTTTGGGCCTAGAAAATGATCATTTTTAGTAGTTTTCCTGTGAGCTATTAAGAAAAATGGGTGGTTTCTAATCCTGGGGTGCAAGATTCTATTTGTACTCATGAAATCAAGCTTGTTAATTGAGATATCAAATCTTTCATATGTTTATTGTTTTTGGTTGTTTGATCTGTCAATAGTTATGTTTGGTGTCTCACACGTTGATGATATATTGACCAATTTCTCCTTCTTCTATCAATTTTTGCTTTATGATTTTTTGAATGATTATAAGTACTTTATTAGGTATATACACATTTAGAATTGGAATATCTTGATGGTAGTAAAGAAAATTTTATAGGAGGCCATTGGTTTGGACTAAACTCCTGCACTAGGCCAAACAGACCAAACCAAAATGGAATTATTCATGCTGAAGTTCTGTGTCACCAAACTGAAACTAAATTGTTTATCTACCATTCCAAGAAATCAGGAGAGGGAGAGAGGGAGGGAGGGAGAGAGAGGGAGACGGAGAGGGGAGGGGGGAGGGGGAGGGTGCTAAGTCCCTAAACAAACCAGTTTTATCCAGCATGGTAAGGAAGTCGCCTCTACTTCCGCCTTTACAAGGAAAGTAGCTTGGAAATAACCAATCCATTTTTTGTTCCCTGTTTCTGCTTTCTCCAGCCCTTTTCTGCCTATGAAGCCAAACTCCTTTGCTCAGCTTATCAGAACAGTCATTCTATTTTATACAGTTGAGGTGTTGCCTGATTCTAGAATTGCAAATAAAAGCCAATTAAGATGGTTAAAATAAATTTGTTGTAATTTTGTTTTTTGACAATCATGAATCAAAAATTTTACCATTATATGGTGAACTTTTTCTCTAAAATGCCTTTTGTTTTAATGCTTATATTGATTGTCAATTGACAATCTCTATTAGCATGTGAGTTTAGTTCATATTAATTTACTGCACATATTTGTCAGAGGTGTTCTAACCAGAGTGACTCCATCTTGAAAAAGGGCTGGGTAAAATAAGAGCTGCGAATTACTAACCTGCCTTCCCAGGAGGTTAGACATTCTAAGTCATAGGATGAAATAGGAGATTGGCACAAGATACAGGTAACAGAGCCCCTGGTGATAAATTAGGTTTCAGTGAAGAAATTGGCCCAAATTTACCACAACTAAGATGGCTATGAAAGTGAACTCTCGTCATTTTCACTGCTCATTATATGCTAATTATAACGCATTAGCATGCTAAAAGACACGCCCACCAGCACCATGACAGTTTACAAATACCATGGCAATGTCTAGAATTTACCCTATATAGTCTGGAAACGGGAAGTACCCTCAATTTAGGGAATTGCCCACCCCTTTCCCTGAAAACTCTACTCCTTGTTTCACATATAATCGAGAAATAATTATAAGGATTCTTAGTTAAGCAGTCCATGCCACTGCTCTGCCTATGCAGTAGCTATTCTTTTATTTCTTTACTTTCTTAATAAATTTGCTTTTACTTTATTCCATGGACTTGTCCCAAATTCTTTCTCGTACAAGGTCCAAGAACCCTCTCTTGGGGTCTGGATCGGGACCTCTTTCTGGTACCATACTGATCTATTTTAAATTGTCCTTACCGTCTTATGTTGTGTCTTCTGTGGTCCTGCCTTTCCTGTACTTCTCCCCACAACTGCCACTCTTTATTTTTGTCTTTTTTTGGATTGGTTTGCTTTTTACATTTTCTTATTGTTTCCCCTTACCAATTTAGAAGTTATCCTCTTTATTTCTGTTCTTTAGTGGTTACTCACACTTATTCCCTACTCTACTTCAGGTTTGGTACCTACGTTTCTAAAACACTAGCACACTTTAAGTTTCTTATGGGCTGAAGCTGAGATTTCTTTCTTCTCGTTATAATGCAGATTTGACCATTCCTTTCTTTTTTCCTTACTCCCCCTCGGTCTTCCTGCCTTTGTATACCTAATATATTGCCTATTATTATATACTTAACACTGAGCTTGACACTGGGAACAAGATATAGTCCCTAGAAACTCGGCAGAGAGGCATCTAGGTGTAAAAGAGAAATAATTCAATTTTTTCTGGAAGACATTCTGATGTAATCCTGTATCGTTTTGCTAATTTGATAAAAATAGCTATCATCACAGTCACCTAATGATGTTGGTTATCTTAGCCAATTTTTATACAAATTAGTTATTTATATCAAAGGAAATAATTCACATTCTAAAGGGAATTATTTATTTAGGAAATTTTCTGGAAATAGAGTGTCTGTGTGTATGTTTCCCAGCCAGTGATCCTTCTGACTTCAGATTCTTTAAAATCGGTTCTGGTTGTTATAATCCTTTATGCACATCCAACTCACTCTAGGTAGCATGTAGTTTTGCAAGTTATTTTCCCTCTCTTTGCTCTATCCTATAATTTCTGTCTATCCCAAGGCTGCAGTGAGTTGACCTTCAAAGTAATGCTGGGACCTGCTTTTTTTCCAGCTTGGACGTTGCCTTATTATATGTTCAATGTCATTTCATTGGAGCAGAAAGTTAGTAAAGTCAACTTTACGTCTGGTCTTTGTATCTTACCAAAAGGAAATTTCACTATTAAATACCCAGTTGCCATTCCTGAGTCCTGATTCTACTGCTCTAAATTTTTCAAAGGATCTTTTTTATTTCTGGGACACTTGCATACCTAATTGTCAAGTTTAATTTATGATCCTTGTTACTCTCTAAGTGTTTAATTGAGTTAGTGGTTATAGCTGAGTCATAAACCCATAAAACCCTTCACTGGTAAACTAATTAGCCACTGCACCTGCCCTCTAAATAATTAATATTGTTCATTACTAACAATCAGCAGCAGAGTGATTAAAAGTTACCTCACTGCTCAGTTGTCTAAAGTAGAGGCTTTCAAACTTTAAAAATCATAATCTAGAGTAAAAAATGCATTTCACAGGCCAACTCAAGATACACACACACACACACACACACACACACACACACACACACACACACACACTTCCCTACTATCAGACAGACTGATGTTTTCTATTCTATTCTTCTCTATGCTCATTCACTTAAAAATGTACTAACTTACTAAATAGATTTTTCAGTTAAAAATATTTTTATTTGGACAAATTCATGGGGTACTTGTGCAATTTTGTTACATGGATATAATGTGTAGTGATAAAATCACGGTGTTCAAGGTGTCCCTTACCCAAGTACAACACAGGTTTTCAAACTATAGTCACGCTACTGTGTTATCAAACATTGAATATATCCTTACTGTATGTTTGTATCCTTTAATGCACTTTTCTTTATGCGCTCCTCTCCCCATCACTCCCTCTTCTGAGTCTCTGTTATTTATCTTTCCACTCTCTGTCTCCATATGATCAATATTTTTAGCTCCCACATAAATGTGAGAACATGTGATATTTACTGTTTTGTGTCTGGCTTATTTCACTAAGATAATGATCTTCAATCCCATCCATTTTGATGCAAATGACGTGATCTTATCCTTTTTAATGGCCAGATAGTATTTTCCATCCATTAAATCGGTTATGACAGCTTCAAAAACACTGGCTCTTAAAAATTCATACAATGAAACAGAATGTTAAGAAGAATCAATAAAGGTTTCTTTCAAAATTAGAACTTACTTGTTTCCTTCCCCATCATACACCCATCTAGTAGAGCCAATTCCTTCATAGTTTGAAGCCCAATAATAAACACAGGCATTAACGTGCAGAATGAACAGCAGGTATCCAGTCGTTCGAATAACTCTGTCAGAGGCAATAGATGCAAAGTAAGAATTCACGTTGTTTCTGGAATACAGCCTATTTTAGCATTTTCTTTTTCTTAAAGTCTCCAGTGAACCCCTTGCTTTGGATCTGTGAACTGTTAACTCTCATTAGTACAGAATAAAGTGATGGTACCATTGCATATTTTCTGATGGCAATGTCTTGACTGGGATTGACAGAGTGTAAAAAAAAAAACTTCCTCTCTTTTCACAGATGTTGTGAGTCAACTCCGTGAAAGACATGCCTCAAGGGTCACCTCTTCAGTTTAAGTCCCATAAAATACACTATGCTGATTTAACTAAAAAAGGCTCATGAGACTTTATGCTATGATGAACAGCAACTAGACGTCTCAGTGCAAGTGAAGTTTAGAACAACAAATGAATAAAATTCATATTAGGAATGAATTATCATGAGAAAGGTTTAAAGTCAATTTGCAAAGGAGTATGTTTTTCTGTACCTGTTTTGACAGAAGCAGATACTAAGTCCTATTTTCTTAGTCTAGTACTATTCTAAAATCTGATATGAATTTCACTTAAAATATCCACATCTGTTCTAGAACATAGTCCTATATTTTATATAGCCAAAAGCTGAAATTATACCCTTTACTTGAAGAGGGAAGTATATTACTGCCAAATTCTGTAAAAAATGATGTACCATTGCTTTTTCCCCTTCCCCCAAGTATACTGAGTTATACTTTACCTGTAGATATATGCTTTGTCCATTCTAGACTCTAGGTGATGATTAAATTCAAAAAATGAAGTGTACTAAATAGAAAAGCAAAAGAAGTCCAAAAGCATGTTAGTCTTAAATATATCTATTGAAATAAAACTATATGAAATAGATTTTATTCATTACTGAAAATAATTTTATTCATATGTCTTTTTAAAAAACTAAGATCTCATTTAGTGGTATTTTCCTCTGGGCAGTACATTTTATAGCATGCTATCAGACTCCCAGAGCTTCTTGCTTTATTTTATTGCTACCCTTTAGTTACAGTCTTATTTTTAATGTTTGTTGAAAATGAAACTTAAAAAACATTTTTTGCTTTTTCTTTTGAAAGCATATAGTAGAACTCTATTTCCCAACAATTAAAATCACACTCTCCAAAAAAATAAGAGGGAAACTATAGTGCATTAAAGTTATAAATAGATGTTAAGTCTTATTGCTCAACACTAGCATTATTTTTCAGTGAATTGCATTAAATGTGTATTTGTTTAAACAAAATTTAAAGTTCAGTAAGTATTAGCATTGGCCGTTCTTGACATTATTCAAAGATACAATGAGTTTATGTGCATTGAATACAAGCAGGGCTACTATTTACCGCCAGGTTTTTTCCTGCTTCCTTCCACCTTTATCTCAACCTTTACTGCCTGCATGCCTTCCTACCCACTACTACCCACTACTTCCTCTTTTATTTCTACAGGCAGAAAAGTATTGAATCCAGAGCCAAATGCCAGTCGTATCTCTGCCACTTACTACTATATAACTGTGGAAAAGGCTCGGTGTTTCCATGCCTTGGTTTCCTCCTCTGTAAAATGAGGTCAATAAGAAAAGATGCCCCCCAAAAGGGTTGTGTGCATATGTGAGTTAATATATTTAATGTGCTTCAAATCATAGACTCTTACAGATAGAAGGGACCGCAGAGATTACTTAGTTCAAAATTTTGCCCAACGTAGATATGACTACAATGTAACATTTAGAGTTAAAAATAGTGAGGGTCGGGCGCGGTGGCTCACGCCTGTAATCCCAGCACTTTGGGAGGCCGAGGCGGGTGGATCACGAGGTCAAGAGCTCCAGACCATCCTGGTCAACATGGTGAAACCCCGTCTCTACTAAAAATACAAAAATTAGCTGGGCATGGTGGCGCGTGCCTGTAATCCCAGCTACTCAGGAGGCTGAGGCAGGAGAATTGCCTGAGCCCAGGAGGCGGAGGTTGCGGTGAGCCGAGATCGTGCCATTGCACTCCAGCCTGGGTAACGAGAGCGAAACTCCGTCTCAAAAAAAAAAAAAAAAAAAAAGTGTATGTTATAGTAATGACTATTTAACTAGAAATATACACAAAAGATTTGTTTTTACAGAGTTCCTAAGTAGGAAAAAACTTCTTCACTCAGATTATGATAATTTTGACGTGTGGTAATTTGTTTATTGTGCTCTTTATAGAAGTTTGCGCAAAGGCATGATTTTAAATTTAGCTTAAATGTTCACTAAAAAGAAAACGTATATTCTTCATTTGTTTTCTCATTTATAACTTGGAGACATCTAGGTGTTAAATATTTATCCTAGAGAATTGTGTATTAAAATGACACCCTTGTAAATGAGTAAAATGAATGGACTATGAAGCTTAGAAAAGAAGATTAATGCTGACCGTCAGGATCTCCTGTAATTAAACGTCTAATGGATAGAGAGGCCTTTTGGACATTTTAGGATTACAGAGATGGGGAACGAAGAGTTGGCATTTTATAAACTTTTGTCATAATGCCCGATAAACTCCTAAATCTATAGAAACCTAAGCATTTCTGAAAATTGGTCATCTCCAAGCAGGTAACTTCTGAAATTTCCATGTGAGACTGGAAATTTGATAAGGGATGGCCTGACCGCTAGATTATTTGGAACATTATTGTGTTCTGCCTTAATTTATTTTCACATTCCATGGTCAAACCAGAAGTCTCTAGAGTGGTCTCAGATGTTTGGGAATGCGGGATAAAGATGTTTCGGAAGTTGAAAATATCATAGCAGAGAAAGAAACCCTTTCAGCCTGAGGCCTATCCGGTCCATCTGATTGTAATAAAGAATTTAGAGTTAGATATATATGTGGTAGAGTTAAGACACTGCCACTCATCTGCAGTGTGTCTGGACAGATTTCTGCACCACGCTAATTCTTATTTTCCTTGTCTCTAAAACGAAGTTATTGGGAGGAATCAGGGAGATAATGAATATAAAGTTTTAGCAAAGTATGTAGCCTTTGTGTGTATTCAACAGACAGCTGCGACTGTTATTGTCATTGTTGTGGTCAAGATCCACTGGTGGTAGAGGCTATGTTATCTTGTCTTCCCAAGATGCAAAAGAGGTAATTAACTAAAATTTATAAAAATCTTTTGTGATCCCTTTAAGAAGGTTGTTTTTAGAAATATATTGTTGCTATTGTTAAAGATTTACATGAAATTTCAATTTCTGACTCTCCTCAAATTCTTTTTAGGTATCCAATGAAGCGATGGGTTATAAAGTATTTATGTCTTATAATCTTTTTGAATAGATAATACATTCACATAGTCCAAAAACAATATGAAATATATACTTTCAAGAGTCTCATTCTTACTCTTGCCCCTGTCCATTTTGATTTTCCTTCCTGCTTTCCCTTCCCACCTCAGGTAACCACTTTATACCTTTTCAGTGTTTATGTAAATATAGAAAAATTGAATATTTTTCCTTTTTGTTATACAGAAGGTAGCATTGTTTTATAAACTGTTCTGTAACTAGCTTTTTAACTTAACAATTTATCTTGAATTTTTTTATATCAGTACATAAAAAGTTTCCTCTTCTTTGTTTAAAAGCTACAAAGTGTTCTATTGTATAAATAATAAAAATGTATTTCAGTATATTTAACTAGTTTCCACCTGACAAACATTTGAGTTGAATTCAAGTATGTAAGTAAATGTGATGTGAAAGTAGGCACTCACTTGTGAAAGCATGTATGTGATGTAAAAGTACGTTTGTATTTTTTTGAATTACGGAATTTAAGATGAGTAAGATAATTTAGGGTATTCTAACCTAACCTCTTAATTTTACATCCCATATACCATGCATTCAGCAACTGAAAAAGAACAAATAGAACAAAAAAACAAAATGTATAAAATATTCATCCATAATTATAGTTAAATTCAGAAGTACAAAAGCCTCCCCTATTTTAGATTATAAAAATGCCTGTTATGAGATATAAAATGAACACAACCGGGAGCAACTTCCACCAGTAGACATTTTTTCTTCATTCATTAAAAAAATCATAGCATTGATGAGGGCAGAAAGATGGAGAAGAGTTTGGGAAAAATTAAGAATATTGGTAATTTTAAGATACTTTATTTCAAGATTTCTATTATTATAAGTAAAAGTCAATTAAATATATTTATCTTACCTTTAACATCCTATTTGCTCTAAATATTGGATTAAACCCAAAGAAGAGGTAGCAAACATCAAATGGTATTATTGATGCAACATCCAACTGTTGAAAGAACACATTCACAAATACACTGTGTTTACATGCCTTTCTAGGAATGGATGGATTTACATTGATGTATGTAAAAGTTGACCAGTCACAATGCATTATTTGTTGTTTAATCCAACACTGCTTTCAATTAACTATGTATGGTGCCATTTTAAGGCATATTAGCACTGTGAAAGCTATTTTGTATCCTCCTTCCAATGTATTTCACTTCTACCTCCTTGCCTCTGATGTCTCTTTAGGCACTGCATTTACTGGGATTTTTATTGAGCTGTCACATATGCAATGGGAATAGTTGCCAATGTTAAAATACATTTTAATGGTGTTTTTAGCATGGGGCTCTTGGACTAAAAATCAAGTCCATTCTTGATTTTATTTGAAAGCATTGTGCTTTCATTGCAGTGATATATTTTTATGTTTCAGCCAATTCTCCAGTGTTCAGAGTTGATTATATTGTGGTTCATTTAGGCTCTTCAATACTTTCTACTCTTGTCTACTTTGAACCATTTTGTACCAATAAACTGCTTTAAAAGTATCTATCAGAGCCTGTGCAGGCTGAGAGAGGAGAAAAAAGAAATCAATAATGTTTGCAATTATTCTGCAGATCCAATGGGAGAAGGTATTGAAAGTACTTTTACAGTTAAGAAATTTAAAAAGATTGTCGTGCATTAAAATTATTTTGGCCTTATGTTACCCTGGTCATTATGAAATGACAATGTCATGCTTCATGCTTTCTTGATGGCAACAACAATAAGAAATTCTTTTATGTAAGATAATTATTCATTTTTATTAAATTTTACATGGTCTTAATAGGGTATATTTTAAAATGTTAAGATATCTTAAGACAATTAAGAGCAGTTAAGAACATATTGTAAGCCCACATATATAAAATAGAGAGTTGAGGAAGTCCTAGCCAGAGCAATCAAGCAAGAGAAAGAAATAAAGGGCATTCACAGGTAGAAAGAGGAAATCAGACTATCACTGTTCACTGATGACATAATCGTATGCCTAGAAAACCCTAAAGACATCTCCAAAAGACTCTTAGATGTTATAAATTCAGTGAAGTCTCAGGTTATGAAATTAATGTCCACAAATCAGTAGCACTGCTACACATCAATACACATACAAAAATGTCCAAGCTGAGAAGCAAATCAGGAACTCAATCCCTTCTCAACAACTATAAAACAACAACAACAACAACAACAATAACAAATCTGTAGGAATATACTTAACCAAGGAGGTGAAAGATCTCTACAAAGAGAACTACAAAACGATGCTGAGAGAAATCATAGATAACACAAACAAATGGAAACACATCTGATGCTTATGAATTGGATGAATCAATATTGTGAAAATGACCGTACTTACAAAAGCAATCTACAGATTCAATGCAATTCCCATCAAAATACCAACATTATTTTTCACAGAATTAGAAAAAACAATTCTAAAATTCATGTGGAGCTAAAAAAGAGCCCTCCCAGCCAGAGCAATCTTCAGCAAAAAGAACAAATCTAAAGGCATTACACTACCAGACTTCAAGTCTGTAGTTAGCAAAACAGCATGGTAGTGGTATAAAAGTAGGTACAGAGACCAATGGAACAGAATAGGGAACCCAGAAATAAAGTCAAATACTTGCAGCCAACCGGTATTGAACAAAGCATACAAATACATAAATTGGGTAAAGGACATCTTGTTTAATAAATGGTGCTGGGAAAACTGGCAAGCCACATGTAGAAGAGTGAAACTAGATCCCTATCTCTCACTTTATACAGAAATCAACTCAAGATAAAGACTTAAATCTAAGACCGGAAACTATAAAAATGGTCAGATCAAAAGAGGCAAAGAAGGACATTACATAATGGTAAAAGGATCAATGCAACAAGAAGAGCTAACGATCCTAAATATATATGCACCCAATACAGGAGCACCCAGATACTAAGTTCTTAATGACTTATAAAGAGACTTAGACAATAGTAGGAGACTTTAACATCACATTGTCAATATTAGACAGATCAACAAGACAGAAAATTAACAAGGATATCTAGGACTTGAACTCAGACCTGGAACAAGTAAACTTAACAAACATTTATAGAACTCTCCACCTCCCCCCACAAAAAATTGTAGAATATAACCATGGAAAAACTCTTCTGGACATTGGCCTAGGCAAAGAATTTATGGTTAAAGCCTAAAAGCAAATGCAACAAAAATAAAAATTAATAAATGGGATCTGATTAAAAAAGCTTCTTCACATAAAAAGAAATAATCATCAGAATAAAAAGACAACTCACAGAATGGGAGAAAATATTTGCAAACTATGTATCTGACAAAGGTCTAGTATCCAGAATCTACAAGAAACTCAAACAGCAAGGAAAAACCAAATAATTTCATCAAAAGCTAGGCAAATGCCATAAATAGACATTTCTCAAAAGAAGTTATATAAATGCCCAACATCAATAGTCATTAAGGAAATGCAAATTAAAACCACAATGAGATACCACCTTACTCCTGAAAGCGCGGCCATCGTTAAGAAGTCAAAAAACAATAGATGTTGGCATGGATGTAGTAAAAGGGGAACACATATACACTGATGGTGGGAATGTAAATTGGTAAAACTTTTACGGAAAAGAGTTTGGACATTTCTTAAGCAACTAAAAGTGGATCTACCATTTGATCCAGCAATCTCACTATGGGTATCTACCCAAAGGAAAATTAGTCATTATATGAAAAAGACACATGGTTTATTTCAGTCCAATTCATAATTGCAAAAATATGGAACTAACCTAAGTGGCCACTGACCAATGAGTAGGTAAAGAAAATGTGGTATATGTGCACCATGGAATAATACTCAGCCGTAAAAAGGAATCAATGTCTTTTGCAGCAACTTGAATGGAATTGGAGGTCATTATTCTAAGTGAAGTATTTAGGAATGGAAAGCCAAACACTGCATGTTCTTAATTATAAGTGGGAGCTAAGCTCTGAGTGGGCAAAAGCATACAGAGTGATATAATGGACTTTCAATACTCAGAAGGTGGGGTGTGTTGGGGGGTGGGGCAAAAACTGCATACAATGTATACTACTCTGGTGATGGATGTACTGAAATGTCATAATTCACCACCAAATAATTCATCCATGTAACCAAAAACCACTCGTAACCCGAAAGCATAGAGAGTTGAGATAATTAATTGCCTAACAATTTCAAAGCCTGCTTCTATTGAACAAGAATGGAACTTCTGGCTTGAATTAACCAGATTAGCTATTATAAAGAAATTACTTACTAAAATATTGGTTTAGAAATTGCATCACATCATCAAATCTCATTGATTTTACCATACAAGTATCGATCTTTGCAGCAAGAGGTGTACAGAACAGTAATTAAAATAGTGTATCTAAAATAAAAAAAAACAGGCACACAGAACTGTTGACCCATCTAATGCTACTCTAAAACCTATAGTTTTTGGCTCAAATCATAATGATCTTTTTACCTGCTTTCTATTCAATTGCTCAATTCCCCTCTCAACTCTTCTATGCAGAAAGTCATTAGTCATTAGCCATTTTAATATTAACACATTGGCACAGATTTTGTAGACAGAGATAAATTATTTCTCATTGAACTGTAGAAAATTGAATTGAAGAAGTATTGACCAACACTAAACTCTGTGCCAGGCAATTTGCAAAGCATGTTGGGGTTGAAGTAGGAGTAAGTTATTGTTTCTATTCACAAGAAGTTACCAAGATAATAGTGGAATGGCCAAGTACAAAACTACAGTCATGTGTCGCTTAACAACAGGGATATATTCTGAGAAATGCATTAGGTGATTTCATCATCTGAATATGATAGTGTGTACTACATAAATATAGATGTATTGCCTGCTACACATGTAGGCTCTGTGGTATAGACATAAAAGCCTAGGCTTCTAGGCTACAAGCCTAGGAACATGTTACTGCACAGTATGCTATGTATGTTGCAGTATATTATTGTATGTTACTGTATAGCATGTTACTGTACTGAATACTGTAGGCAATTGTAACACAATGGTAAATATCTGTGTATCTAAACATATTTAAACATAGAAAAGGTACAGTTAAAAATATGATATGAAAGGTAAAAAATGGTACACCTGTATAGGATACTTACTATGAATGGAGTTTGCAGGCATGGAATTTGCTCTGGGTGAGTCAGTGAGTGGGTAGTGAGTGAGTGAAGACCTAGGGCATTACTGTATACTACCGTAGACTTTATAAACACTGTACACTTAGGCTACACTAAATTCATTGAACAATATTCTCTCTTTAATAATAAAATAAACTTAACTTACTGTAACTATTTTACTTTATAAGCTTTTGAATTTTTAAAAACTTTTTTACTCTTCTGTAATAACACTTATCTTAAAACACACATCGTACAGTTGTAAAAAAGTATTTTCATTATATCTTTATTATATAAGCCTTTTTTTCTATGTTTAAATGTTTTAATTTTGACTTTTAAGCATTTTTGTTAAAAACTAAGACAAAAGCACACAAATTAGCCTAGGCCTAAACAGGGTCAGGATCATCAATATCACTGTCTTCCACATCCACATCTTGCCCCACTGGAAAGTCTTCAGGCTCCATAACATGGGTGGAGCTGTCATCTCCCATAATAACAATGCCTTCTTCTGGAATACCTCCTGAAAGACTTGCCTGAGTCTGTTTTACAATTAACTTTAAAAAAATTATAGCAGTACATCCTAAAATAACAATAAAGAGGATAGTATAAATACCTAAGCTAGTAACATAGTTGTTTATTGTCATTATCCCCAATATTATGTACCATACATATTTGTATGTACTATACCTTTATATGACTGGCAGCCTAGTGGGTTTGTTTACACCAACATCACCTGCAAACAGGTGAATAACCCATTGCGCTATAATGTTCAATGGCTATGATGTCACTAGGCAATAGGAATTTTTCAGCTCCCTTATAATCTTATGGGACCATCACCATATATGTGGTATGTCATTGACCAAAATGTCATTACACTAACACAAATTAAATATATAAATTAATTTAGCTCTTATTCAAACTCAGAAAATTAAGAGTTTGGAATAAGCTTTATGGCATTACAAAGAGTATTCATCATCTTTGTAGAATTTGTCAAAACAGTATAGAGATCTTTTATGAATATGCCTATGCGGCAATTTTTAATAAAAAGAATTAGTTGGAGGTAAAAAAATTAGAAAGGGTTATTAATCATTGTAGATTTCCAACAAGGATCGTTTCAGACCTAAACCCGGATTTGTATTTTTAAACAAACTTTGAGGCCACTAAAGAAGTGTGTTTGAAGTGGAAGGCTAGAGTTCACTATTTCTCAGAGTTAGAGAAGGAAGTACTTTGAAAACATAAAACATATGTTTTATGGGCAATAAAACATATGTTTTAGGAAAGGAAGATTCCGTGTTATCCAAATAATTGGCTCTCTTCTAGTAATAATTTTTGTTTGAATATATGAGAACAAGAAAGACGCAGGAGTAGAAATAAATTTGCAAACCTTATAAACATCATACTACATGAATTGGGGGTTAGAATTTTGTAGACAAGACAAAGTATACAACCCATATTTATTGATATGAAAATTAGATTTAAATGTGGACACTAACTTATTTTTGTCTGCTTAATCTTATGTTGAATTACCCATTTTACCCATTTGCACATACAAGGAAATGTATCAAGTAATTGTTGAGAGGCAAAAACTTCAGGCTTATCTTTGTCTCATAAAACTTCATATGTATAAACTTTATTTGTAGAAATTTATAGATGGGACTTAAAGTCAAAATGATAATAAATTACTTGAGCAATTTTGAAATTGTTTATGAGTCACCTACCTGAAATTTTGTAGAACTCCTGTAGTGTTTCCTTAGCTCATTTGAATCCACCTGAAACACATTTGTATTTTAATTAATTTTAGCCAAGTTCATCAATTTTTTTCCTGCCTTGAAATTTATATTTATAACTATTCCTCTCTGCTGGTTCCTTCCAATCTTAGCCAATAAATACTCTCCATATTTCACATTTTAAAACAAAAAATGTTTGGCTTTCGTTTTCTTCTTCTTATTGCCCTATTGTTTGCCAAAGTCAAGCTTCTCAAGAGAGTTGCTGCCTACCTGCCATACTCCATATCCTTCCCTCATATTTATACTTAACTCATGGCGATTTGGTGGCAGTTTGGCTTCTTCCCGCTTTTCTCATTTCAGCAAGGCTAACAGTGCAAAGCCACCAACGACTTCCTAGTGATCACACCCAGAGTATCCTTTATGGCACTTAGCACCCTGTTATGGCACTAATCCTAATTTAAAATGACACATATATTTCTTGGTTCATTTATTTAAAATTAGTCTACTCCATTAAATGGTAATCTATCTGAGGACAGGTTTGATTTTGTTTAGCAACTATATTTAGCTAGTGCCTGAAATATACTAAGCGCCCAATAAATATTTATTAAGTGAATGAGTAAAGAAGTGAAGAGATGAATAAAACCTTTGAAGCATTAAAATTTTTTTTTGGACATTTTTTTGTCCTTGTAGCTTTTTCTTTTCAAAGAATCTGTAATGCCACTTTTAGTTTAATTCTTTACTTCCGACTTTTCAATGTTCTTCTTGGATTCTTGGGCTAGTCATTTAAAAGCCAACATTCCCCAGGATTTAGCTCTCTTCTCTTTTCTATTCATACTTGCTTCCTTGGAAATCTGACTCACATTTAGTTTCAGAGATTACCATGTGGGTTGATGCTAACCAAATCTCTACTTCTACCTCATATCACTGTCTTGAGCTGTTGATGGGTAAGCAACTGCCCATTGTTTTCTTCACTTAGCAAATCCACTGCACCAAACCTGAATTCATCATCATTCTTCATTTCCCTTGAGCCAAACTGTGCTCCTCCTCCTGCTTCTGAGTATGCTATGAACATCCTCATGTACACTGCATAGTGGTCCCACACTGTGTAGTCTCCCTCAGCCCTCATCCAACCAGGGGAGGCTTACTTTAGGAAGGAGATGCTAATTCTGATTCTTCTTCCTAAAATTTTCTCATGTCCATTCTATCCTTTCTGTCACTGCTCTCTGCCTCTAGTATTGTTCCCCTTGATCCATTCTACAGTGGCAGCCAGATGATCCCTATAAATCAGATCACTTAAAATCTCCATTTATGTCAAATCCTGCAACTCCACATGATTTTAAGAAAAAAATGCAAGTGCCTTTTCAGAGTTTACCAAGCTCTACTTTCTGTTTCCCACTCACTTCCTGGAGCAATCCGGAACAGAACCCACTCTGTTTAACAGTCCCTCAAATGCATCAGAGTGATGACTTTACCCATGCTGTCCTAGAGCTCAGAACATGTTTTTCCTTTTTTCTTATGGAGGTAAAAGGTGCAGATAACTCCAACTCATTCATCAAGGTTTGGACTAACGGTCCTCTCTGTCAGATGGTTTTCTCTGAACCTCATAGCACCCTGGACATGCCTTTTCACAACATAAAATATCATTTTTCTTTTGTTGGTCTATCCTAAACATTCTGAGCTATGTAAGAGAGCAGGGTCCATCTCTTTGTCCTTTATTTCCTCAGTTCCTAACACAGTGTCTAATACAGAGTAGGTATTCAATAAATGTGTGATAAGTGATAGATGACTAGAGTTTTCAGACCTAATATTATGTAGCCATAAAGAAGGATGAGTTCATGTCCTTTGCAGGGACATGGATGAAACTGGAAACCATCATTCTCAGCAAACTGACTCAAGAACAGAAAACCAAACACCACATGTTCTCACTCATAAGCGGCTGCTGAACAATGGGAACACATGGACACAGGGAGGGGAACATCACATACTGGGGCCTGGGGAGGAATAGTAGTGGATGGGGGGATTGGGGAGGGATAGCATTAGGAGAAATACCTAATGTAGATGACTGGGTGATGGATGCAGCAAACCACCACCATGACATGTGTATATCTATGTAACAAACCTGCACGATCTGCACATGTACCCCAGAACTTAAAGTATAATGAATAAATTTAAAAAATAAAAGCAAACAAAAGAATTAATGTGAATATTGGACTTATACGTTTCACTTATATGTAATAAGGGATTTTCTAAGTGCTCTTAATTAATTGAACAAAGCATTATAACTTGGGCACATGGAAGTAGCATCTTCTAACAATTATCATTCAGGTGTCTGGAAGTTTTAAACTGCTGCTTGAGCAATGTTCAAGATTGGTTAGTCAACTCCCCAGTTTCTCACCACACTACTGACTTTTTTGGCTATAATTTTTACCCATATACACATAATAAATTTTACAGAAATATATTAGAAAATATATGACATGCTTATTTAATGATTTTTACTGTGAAACAAAATAGCTTACTGAGCCACAGGTAGACATAGACACAGATTCAAATAAATAGCCTTATAAATCATGTAACACATGAGTAAAATCTGTCACTTCCTTCAAAGCTTATATGGGACAGCCAGATTCATATCAAGTGCTAGACAGTTAAGTTAAAATGCCACCTCCACCCCACACCCAGGAAGAATGTTCTTAGCACATTTGTCTGTTTACTTTCAAGGTTGTCTATGATACTGTGATTGAATAAATGTAAATGCAACTAAAACTTGCTACATTAAATGAAATGCCATACAGAGATTCTGAAATCTATCTTGTTTAGAGCAGTAAATAAATTTGGCCTCATTAGCCTTATGAGGATCAGCATGCTTACCGGTAACAATTAGGTGCTTATTTTTGAAATGTCACCGCACTTAATTCTCTCTCCCTTTTTTAAGCCTCATCATTATGCCAGCAACATTTCTTCAGGGGAGGCTTACTTTAGGAAGGAAGTGCTAATTGCACCTAAATTCTTTTCCAACATATAGTTTTTGAAGAAGATCTACTCAGGTGTTAGTGTATTTAGGTAGTATTCACCTCTTCTTTTTTCCCTCCTATGGCTAAATCCATTTATTCCAAAATAAAAAGCAAAATAAACAGGAGTTGCATCACCAGGCCTTCACGACCCCATCCCTCCCTCCTTTCTCTGTCCCATGCTATCAATAAATAAGTTTCCCAGCCACAAATAATCATTAGAACCTCCTCCCCATGTGCCAGCTCCAACCTCCTCTATGTACGATACAGTGGGTGGCCCTACCCCCGGAATATACAAAATATTATGCAGATATGATATGTACACTGGGAAAGGGGAGCCACCCCCAGCAGCCCATTCCCTTGCCGGGTCTACAGTCAGCCCATTGTCCTGCCTCAGCTGCCTCTCTGAGTAAGAAAATGGAGCCCCCATGAGGGAAAAGTTGCTTTAGTGAGAGTAAGGCCATTAGGGAGGCCACCAGGCTTCCTCCAAATAAATAAACTCTATGAGCCTCTGGCTCTTAAATAACAACAATAATCATCCAGAAATTAAGGACTCAGCCCTGGCCAAGGTGGCAAAGGGTCTGCACTTGTTTGTCTCCCCCCATTACGTAGGGGTCTTATCTTGCTGCTCTAAGGGTAATGGGGTGACTGGGAAGGGCTGGTGTGGAACTGGTTGGGGCGGAGCCTCTGGCCCCACTTCTCCAAGCTTTGCTGACAGTGGCCAGCTTTTGGATGATGGTAATCTTCATCTCTTTTTTCAAAAATGGAATGCAGGGGTTTCTGCCCAAGCCTGGGCACTCTTGGGGGTTCTGCATCTCAGGAAGCAGCTGCATAATGTGTGCAGTGGGATTGTCGCGAGGTGGAACCCTCCCGGGCCTCTACTTGTGCAGGCTCCACTCTGTGGGCAAGGCCATCTGGCAACGATCACCCAGAGCTGGGACTCCTGGAGCGGGCTCATCAGCAGTGTTCTGGGCAGCTGCCAGGAATTTGCCATGCCACTTGCTGTGGTCGCCCACAAGCCGCAACCCCAGCTCCTGCAGCTCCAGCAGCTTCACCTTCATATCCTCATTGTCCTGGGCCAGCCTGCGAATGTACTTCTTCCAGGGCCACAACTTCAGCACTGGCCTCTGGCTCTGGTACAGAGTGATGTACTTTCTTGCGGAAGCGCAGGGCTCAGATGCTGGGGCCGCTCTGACTGCCCTGCAGCTCCCCCTGCCATGCCCTGGCCTCCCCCTCACTGATGGTATCTGTCTCTCCAGACAGCTGGATGCGGCGACATTCTAGTCTCTCTGCCCACTCCTTCAGGTCCATCTTCTCTTGCATGAGCTCCATAAAGTGGCTCTGCAGCTTCTCCATGGCCCCCTACAGGGCCCAGTGGGTCTTCCCACACACAGAATCACCTTCGGTCCCTGGGGCTAGAGCTGCTGCTTCTGGCTCCTTCTAGGCCAAGGCCACTAGGTGAGCCAGGCACTGGCAGCGCACCCTTTGCTCCTTCAGCTGCCCACATGGCCGTGCCTGCTTCTCCTCGCACTGACTACAGCTGAGTTAAAAAATGCCACCATGGCCTCCCTACTCTCCAGGGCCTCCAGGATGCTCAGCATGAGCCGAGGTGCCATTTCCTCCTCCTCCTCACTGTCTAGTCCATCTCCTTCCTCATGGGGAGCCATGAGGCTCAGCTGGGCTGGTAACTGCTTCTTTTGCTGGGTGGCAGCTTCCAGGCACTCCTGGGTCTCCTGCAACTCTTGGCAGGCCATCTTGGGCACCACTTTGCCCTGAGCTTCCTCCTGCAGCAGCTGGTCTACAAGCCGGGTCTACAGCAGTAACTGCTTGTGCAGCTCCTCCTTTTCAGGGGTCACCTGCTGCAGGTGATCCAGGTACTGATCTTGCTACTGCTTCAGACTCTGAGCCTCTTGGCTCTTCAGCTCTACCACCTCCTTCAGCTCACCCAGCTCCTTCTTGACTTGCTGCTCCAACTGCAGTGTTCTGGTGATCTCCGTGTTCTTATTGTTCAGCTTCATGAAGCTGCTCTGCAGCTCGGCCAGCTGCTCCTTGAGCTCTCTGTTCTGGGAGACCACATGGCTGATGATGGTGAGGTCATTCTGCATGGTCTCCAGGGTTTGACTGCACACCTCCACCTGCTCCTCCCAGAGCTTGGCCTTCTGCTTCAGCTCCTGCTCCAGCAGCCTCTCTTCCTGCTCTCAGTTCAGATGACCCAAGCCCTCATTTTCTTGCACATGGGCTTGGAGCTGTCCTTCCAGACCCTGCAGCTCCTTCCACAGGCGCTCAGCCTTCACTTAAAGCTGCTGCTGCACCTCAGAGGGCCCTGCTGGGGGATCCACGGGGAGGAGTTCACCCATCTGGCTCCTCAGTTCAACCAAGTTCATCTCTAGCTCCTGTACCCGATTCCTGCTGTGTTCCCTCTCCTCCCTCAAATGTGTGCACCTGCTCTGACATTGGCTGCATCCTCTGCCACCACATGGCACTCCCTCCTTTCAGATTTTCAGCATACTGATCTTTCAGTGGCTCCATAACCTTCCCCAGGTGTGCTTCGAGCTGTGTCTGCTCCTCTATGGCCTGTTGTAACTGCTGGTTAGCATCAGGGGCTTCACACTGGCTTGAGGGCTGTTGAAGAAGGAGCTTGGCCCTCTCCAGCTTCTTTTGCAGCTCCTCCAAGTTGAGGTGGATGCCTGACTTCTCCATCACTAGGTCTGGAAGCTTCTCATTTGGTTCTGAGCTCTGCTGCTTCAGATCCTCATTGCTTTTGTTGTTCTTGTATAACTCTAGCATCTCTCTCTTTGTTTAACTCTGTTGTACCTGTCTGCCTTCCTTTGCTGCACAGAGACAGCAGAGAGAGCCGGCTCCAACTCTCCCATATGCTGCTAGGAATACTACAGGCGGCTGGTCAGATCCTTTGACTCTCCTTCAGACTGCCTGAGAGCATGCTGAGAGTGATACAGGGCTGTCCATAACTGCTTTCTTGGACATGAGGATCCCTATGGACTGAATTTAAACCTGTAACTGCTCCCTTTTGGCTCCCTGCTTTTGGTTGCTTGCTTTCTTTTCTTTTTCCAGCTGATCCAGAATTTCTTGGTTCTGCTGTTTCTCCAGATCTTTCAGGTAAGCAGATGATGCGGGGCCTTCCTCATTGAAAGGATGTAGACTCAGAGGCACGACCATTGAGCTGTTGGGAGAGTTGTCACAGACTCTTGGTCAATGAGAAAGTCTTGGTTTCATCCATGAGATTGGGACCAGCATCAGCATCATGGTTGTGAGGTGCCGCCAGGCTAGTGAGACTGGCACCGGGAAAGAGACACCACCAGCTAACATGGTGTCATGAACAGACAGTTGTAGGGGACAAGCATGGTCTTTGGGTGTATCCTCAGGTGAGTGGCAACCACCAGAAGTGGTTGCCTCAGGGTTACTACCATTTTTTAACTTTTTCCTGTTTTGCTCCTGTACCTACACCAGGGCTGTTTCTGTGCTGATATTCTCACACAGCCACAGCCAATTTGCTCTGTCAGATTTCTTCTAAAATCACAGGGCAGGGAGGGAGGTGGGGCTGGGGCCACATCATCATGATCCTGGCAACCACTGCTAAACACATCCAGTCATCTGCCAGGCAGCTGTGTGACTGAGCCAGAGGGGAGGTAACCAGGGCCACACTAGAATGCAGAATAGGGGTGTGGCCTCAATGCTCTAAGCATGGCCAGGTGGCAGCATGTTCAGAGGGATCATTTTTCTCATATATCTGTACAATGGAATTATAGGATTGTCGGGCTCTTGCAAGATTATATTGATTCTTATTTCCTCCAAACTGCACTCTGGCTTTGCCTCTGTCTAAGATGGCATTTATTTGCCTGATGACTGATTCTATTGAGTAGGCACTGCTACAGTGCTGTTTTGTGAGAAATTCCATACATAATGCTCCCTCACCCAATACATACCCTCCTGAGAGAACAGGTAACACCACTCGAACAAATGGAGGATCAAATGGAAAGTTATCCTGCTATTCTACAAAGTCTGCAAATCCTGATACTAATAACTTGGTAATTAAGTTTAAGGTCCTCTTCATAAGGACAGTTAGCTCAAGACAATCACATTTTTCCCAGGCCTGTTAAGAAACACTCCTAACCCAGGGAAAGCCCTTCTTTCTGGTATCAAGAGCCATGGTCCAGAAACACAAATCTAAAAGAATTTCAGCCATTTACCTCCTACATCATCCCCTCCCTGAAGTTCTACTTTCCTATTTTTTTGTGTTTTGTTTTTGGTCTTGGTGCTTCATTCATTCCCCCATATGAATCAGTAAAAATGTAGCCATTAGCAACTTCAGTCAATACATACCAGTTTCATTCTTTAGAAAGATAACCCAGTTGACAACCACAACAGTTTCTTCAAAGAGAAGCTAAACAAAATATATTCTATGCTTCCTTTTTCTTTTAAGATCTGAAGATCACTATGAAAAGGACTATCAGGGCCAAACTTCCAAAGTTCAACATGCCAGTCATGTACTGTCATTTATGAGTTCCACTGAGAATAAATGCTTCCAACAGACCTAGTTTATAACTCTGTGATCTGTATATGTCCCTGAGCTCTTTCATAAGTCTACCTGAAGCGTACACTGACCCAAACACCACACCACATTTAAATGGTCTTGCCTTTGACTCTTCCTAATTTTCTCTAATATTGCCAAATTTTCTTTTTCAATTCCTTCATCCTCTAACTTTTTTCAACTAATAGGTTCTTCTTGCTTCATCTTGTAGTGATTTAAATCTTCTATGGCTCCAGACATCTCTTGTTCTGTTTTCCCATTCTGACCCATGGGTAATGGTGATCTAGCGTCTCAAACATCCAGGTGCTTAGGAAGGTTATGTAATCTGCAGAGTTCACATATCAACTACTTTAATTGCTGATAAAGGTAATTGTTGTCCTTAGTATCTTCTAGATGTCCCAGAACTGATGTCAGGTTTGGGTCATCAGAGTCCACAAATCATATTGGTGAAAAAGATGGATAGAATTTTTGGAATCTGCAAGGGGCTCAACCCATCATGGGACAGTCCTGGCCTCCATGATGGTTTGTCCACAGGAGATTTGGCAATGTGTAAATGTTCAGGAGATCGCCGCTGTCCCCATCCCACCCACCACTGCGAACTCTGCCTGCAAGGCTGAGCATGGGGTTCCACTGAAGCTCTTTGTGAGCTTGTGCCACGCTGCACAGCGCGACCAGTATTCACTTCTGATAGGCAATATATAGAAACTTTATAATTTTTCACAGGACAGATAGAAGAAGTGTTTTAAAATAATGCTACCTGAAACAGTTATAATGCCAATTAGATAATCATTCAAGGAAATAAAATCCTTGAACTGAGATTACCATTCATTCACTCCTTCAAACATTTCTTGAGTGTACTCTGAATTCCTAGGATAAAGAAGTGAATCGAATATGGTCCCTACTCTCAAGAAACTTATCCTTGGGTAAGAAAGAGAGATACATAGACAAATAGGAGATAAGAGGGAAAAGTGAAGTGTGTGGACATCCATTCATTGAATTCCCTTAACAATCAACTGTGTATTTTCTTCATGCCCGACCCTGAGCTCGGTGTCTTATTCAATCTTCATAATAGGTTTATGAGGTGGGTACTGAGATAGCCAGGTGGGAGTGGGTTGCTGGAGAAACTTCAACCAGCCTGCCTATTGAGGTGGAGCTTTGGAAAGTTCCTGACATTTGCAGTAGGGAGGAGCCTGGCCCCTCGTCTTCCTGTGTGGAATCTGGAATTGGAACAGTGTGTGGGAAGCTCTCTAGCAAGGGCTCCAGCCTTGTGGAGGATCCCTGTATCCGCCCCCCCACCCCACTACCCCCGCTTTTAACCTTTCCACCCAGTAAAACCCTGCTTCACTCACCCTTCAATCTGTCTGTGAGCCTAAATTTTTATTGCCATGGGTCAGACAAGGACACCATCTTTAGCTGAACTAAGGAAAAGTCCTGCAACAGTGCAAGTATTCCCATTTTAGGGGATGAAAAAGATTGTATTCAATGAAAGGGTAAGTTTAGTTTCTTCAAGTTAACACTATTAGCAAATTTCAGAAGTGAAATTTGGCCCTGGTCTGTTTGTTTCTACTGCTTCATAATTAGCCTAATCAATATTTAATAAAATTAAATAATAGAATTATGAGTAAAGTGTATGAAACACAAAGAAGAGAATGGTTAATTTTCTTCAGATTGGTTTATAAAGAGCAATTGAGAAGATTAAGTACCAAAAGCATTTGATTATAAAGGAAGACCTAACTGACATTGTAACTAGATGAAACTGAGGATTTCTGTGAATTTTGTGATTGGTAGGTTTAGCAAAGGGTTGTGGATATGTCTCTTATCTAAATAACCTTCACTGTCATTTCCAACTCAATTTCTGCTATCTATAAAGGAAATTACATACAAGAGACATTTTGTTCGACTTCGTTTCAAAATTCTGTTCTCTTTGTAGCATTACTTCCAGGAGACAGATTTTATAAATAAGTGTTGTGAAAAACTTGTAAGCCCTACTGGTTTCTAGTGTGGCTGTTAGTATCTCAATCTGTTGTCTGTTACTTGTTTGTTTTCCTTGGGCAGTTAATAGTTCCATCCTCCAGTTATGGTGCATTTATTTAATAAATAAATAAAGTAAGTAGATGTATCTACCTAGCAACTGTAGGTATTTAATAAATGTTTCTTGAATGAATGAATGAATGAATGAATGATTCAGTAGTGTATACCAATGGTGGCATAGATAGCTAAATAGATAACTCAATATGCATAGTCTTCTTAACAAAATGGAATCAAATTTCAAAGGCAGCAGCTACTTACTCTAAAGAAACCATTAAATTTCTTTTGAACAAACAAAGCAATCATTTCCTGCTTTATATTTGTAGCTTATGATAATGCATTTTAAAAAGAGCCCATTGAGTATGTTTTTTGCTGGTTATTTTTCTTGGTTTTAACACTTCATTGTGTGCAAAGACCTCTTAGAAAATTGAAAATAAAAGTCTCCCTTTACTGGTTTTGTCATTTTCCATTTATCAAACATTGATTTTCTCCCCCCTTGTGAGTCTAATGGAGGTTGAAATTAGTGTTCCTTTTTTTGTTGTTGTTTACTTCTTATTTGTACACCATCATCATCATTCATCAAGCTGCCAGGGAGCTCTGGCTCTGGGGATGGTGCTGGTGAGTTAACTGATGCTCTAATGTCCGCACAAAGAATATTTTGAAGAGACTTCTGCTACAGCCTTGGCTTTTGCCTTTAGTATTTCTTTATAAGAATGAGTTCAATAGAGAAAACACTTTCCAGAAAATAAAAATTTTTAAGGAAGAAAAAATATCAAAACTATTCCTTTCAGCTTTTTGATAATTTAAGATCTTCTGAAGATTCAACAGAAAATATTAAGATTAAGCAACCTAACTGTCTTCACTAAAGTTCTACATGAACCTAAGGTGCCATATATGCACTCAGTCTTCTCTTCCCATTGTGACATTGCAGGACATACTCTGTGCAGCCCTTGCTGAGCCTTGCGGGGAGGATGGCACACTGGCCACAGTTGGAAAGGAGGCATCCTTCTAGTTAGCTGGGGAAGGGGTTTGGGGTAGTGGTTATAAGACTTGGGTTTGTGCTTGTGAAAATATATTTTTCTGTTTCTTAGATTGATTGGATTGACAATAGAATTCCTTCAACATTGAGAATAAATCCAGGAGAAGAGAATTTCTCCTAAGGGTAAGAATGCTAAGTTCTTAGGAAGGGCACTGCGTTTGATCATGAGAAATCGCAGGTGATAAATTTGGAAATTAAAGAATAAAAAGAAGATAGACCCATACATGCCATATTCATTAAAAAACAAAACACCAGTGGAGGCGTTCTATGTACTTGTGATTTGCTCGTATCTGTGAGGGGTGTGGCTACCTCTCTGTGGCTTGGCTGTATTGATGGAGATATGGATGGCTCGTTGCTCTCTCATTCTCTCACCACATTGAATAATAGTATATTTTGCAATGGTGGAAATCTTCTGTGCTGTCCACTAGACACATGGGTGTTGAGTGCTGGAGATATGAACAATGTGGCTGAGAAACCTAAATTTTTAATGTTATTTAATTGTAATTAATTCAACTTTAAATTTGAATAGATGTATTTGCCTAGTGGTCACCATATTGGACTGTGTGGTGAATCTACATTGATTAAAATGGTCATGACCATACAACAGCCACAAAACAAGTGAAAAAATCCTCCACATCACTAATCACCAGAGAAATGCATATCAAAACTCATACAAGTCAGAATGGCTATTCTAAAATGTCAAAATAACAGCTGATGCTGGGAAAGGCTGCAGAGAAAAGGGAGCACTTAAAAGTGTTGGTGGGAGCGTGAACTAGTTCAGCCACTGTGGAAAACAACTTGGAGATTTCTCAAAAACCTTAAAACAGAACTACCATTTGACCCAGCAATCCCATTACTAGGTACATATCCAAAAGAAGACAAATCTTTGTAGCAAAAAGACACATGTATCTGCATGTCCATTGCGGCATTATTCACATTTGCAAAGACATGAAATCATTCTAGGTACCTATCAATGGTGGACTGAATAAGGAAAATGTGGCATGGAATGAGATCATGTCCTTTGCAAGCACATGGATGCAGCTGGAGGCCCTTATCCTAAGCAAATTAATGCAGGAACAGAAAAACAAATATAGCATGTTTTCACTTATAAGTGAGATATTGGGTATTTATGGACATAAAGATCAGAACAATAGAAACTGGGGATTACTAGGGGGAAAAGTAAGGCAACGAGGAAGTGGGAAAGGGTTGAAAAACTAATTATTGGGTACTGTGTCCAGTACCTGGGTCAAACCTCAGCATCACCCAAGATAACCAGGTAACAAACCTATATGTGTATCCCCTGAATCTGAAAAAAAAAAAAAATTGAAAAAAAAAAAAAGGGTCATGAAAGCTTTGCTTTTTAAGTTAGGCTTTCCCAAAGTGTCCAGGCCTAAAACCCTGTGCTTAATTACTCTGCTATATGCAGGCACTGCACTCAGTTCCAACTAAAAGTGATAAACAAGGCACAGTCTGTGTCCTAAAGTCTTACAGCCTAGTACTTTCTCACAACACTCGGCTATCTGCTAAGAAGGTTGAGTAGGTTCTAAGGAGTGAAATAATACCTATCTTACTTTAAAAAATATTGAGGTGAATAGTAGACTGTAATGTGATAGAAAACAACTACTTCACAGACTGTTTGAGGCTTGATTACCAGAGGAATATATGCTATATGTTAAATGGTTTCTTCTTTTAGTACTGACAATTGATACATTTAAAAAACATTTAGTTCTGGCAGAGTGTGGTGGCTACATGTGTGTAATCCGAGCACTTTGGGAGGCTGAGATGGGTGGATCACCTGAGGTCAGATGTTCGAGACCAGCCTGGCCAACATGGTGAAACCCCATCTCTACTAAAAATACAAAAAATTAGTGAGACATGGTGGTGCATGCCTGTAATCCCAATTACTTGGGAACCTGAGGTAGGAGAATTGCTTGAACCTGAGAGGCAGAGGTTGCAGAGAGCCAAGATTGTGCCATTGTACTCTAGCCTGGGCAACAAGAGTGAAACTCTGTCTCAAAAAAAATTAGGTAAAATACATGTATAGTTTCAACATTTCAGATTTGGCACTCTCTTTGTATGTTCAAATATTGTCAAATTCTGAAAGACTTGCTAAAATGAACCTGTGTGATTATAGAGGCAAGGCCTGGGTTAGAATCCTGGCTCCACTACAATCTAGCTTTGTCCTTTAAGCAAATAACCTCCCTCTCTAAACCTGGGTTCCCTCATTTGTAAATGGGGCTAATGACATCTTTTTCATAGTGTCATTGAAAGGATTAAGTGAGATATTATAAATAAATTAACTAAAACAATAATAATAGCTGACATTTAATACTCATTCACTATGCACCAGACACAGTCTAGGCACTGCACGGGCCTCAATTTATTTAATCTAACATTATGAAGGTGTTTTTGTTATTTTCACTTTAAAGATGAGGAAGGTAAGACACAGGGAGGTGCATGTTCTCCAGCACATTGTGAACACTCAATGGCTGTTTTGTCATTGTTTTATTATTATTATTGCTCATGATTTCTTGCAGTTATCCATGCAGATAGCCAGTCAAACATTAAATAAAACAATGCTGTTAATTTATTTTTTGTAACCCAATTAGATGTTATTCATTTTTCAGTTTCTACCTTTCCCGAGCCCCACTTACTATTATGTCTCCTCCTCTTATAAACTGGATTCTGGGCTGGATTAATAGTATATCATAAAGGTAGATGATGTCACATATGATGTCCACAATAAGCCAGTAGTGTATGTTGTCCGGAGTTTGATATGGGAAGACGAGGCGCAGTGGTATAAACCAGCAGTTCCAGTTATAGGCAAGGGTGACAAGCAAGAGCCACAGGAGATAGAGTCGATCTGGAAAAACAGCAAGTGGGGCAATCCAAATGTCATAGAGCAAACACAAAAAGAATTCTCTGGCTTAGTTTGGTGAGCTTGGGGCACTACCCTCTAGAGAGTGATTTGCCACAGGAGGATCTATTAAACATTCAACACGATTCTGTCTCTGGAGCATGAGGCCCCGGGCTTTAAAAGAGATGTTAAATGTTCTTATCAGTTCTTCCAAAAGTGGACAGTTTCCTTCCAGTCTCCTGGAGAAGTGGCTGCTCTGAGTCTGTCCCCACAGGCAACTGCGTTATTTGGATCAGGAAAGAGGAATTTCAAGAAAAGTCAGAAGGACTTCACACAGGCATCACTGCAGCCACAGATCTTTAGTTCATTAGCAGTTAAGTTGCAGGATTGATCGCCCGGAGCAGATGGCAGAAAGACCGCCTTCTACCAGAAGGGGTATGACACTGAATGGGAGGGCACAGGATCAGCCCATTAACGTAGCCCATGTCCCTTCATGCATAGCCCTTCTCAGCCTATGGGAGGCCGCAGGGAAAGCTTTGTTCCATTAGAAGAATCGACAATTGTGAAACCATGGAAGAAGACTGACACTTCATTATAATGTGTGTGAATGTCAGTGTACATATTGTAACGTACTTTGGGGTCTTAATTTCAAAGGTAATCAGGAACGGGACAGGATCTGGACTGCTTTTTAAATATAGGCAGGAATATTGTATTTCTTGTCTTCACTAAAGATGAGCGAATGATCCTTTGCATGTTATATAATTTCAATTCTCCTTTCTAGTTAGATCGAGAATATGAGGTAAGGAAAATAGAAGCTATCTGTGACTTTGAGTCACAGGGTTTCTTGGTGATAATCAGCCCTCCCACTCTGATAGTTCACCCTTTGATAATACCTGTGTATGAATCTATACTTTCTGGAAGTTTAAGCTGCTTTAAGTACTCTGTTAAAGGCATTTTCTTGACTTTGAAACATAACAGCCTGTAGTAATGTTCTTCTGTTGGCTTATCACTTTCTTTTACTGGTGGTACAGCTGTAGGCTTTGCTTCATAGGAAAAAAAAAAAGATGAAACATTTAAAGAGGTTGAGTTAGCTTAGTTAAAAACTTAACTTTCTTAAACACCACATGATCTCACTCATAAGTGGGAGCTGAACAATGAGAACATATGAGCACAGGGAGGGGAACATCACACACTGCAACCTGTCGGGGTGGGAGACAAGAGAAGGGACAGCATTAGGACAAATACCTAACACAGATGATGGGTTGATGGGTGCAGCAAACCACCATGGCACATGTATACCTATGTAGCAAACTTGCATGTTCTGCACATGTGTCCCAGAACTTAAAGTATACATATGAAAACTTGAATTCCTTAAAGTCAGAACATTCATGAATCTTCCTTTTTTGATACAGACAGATGAAGCAAAACCTTCATGACATTTAAAGTAATGACATTTATTTCACTCTGTGTATGTGTGTGTATAAAAAATCATCTTAAAATATTGCATATCTTAAAGTATATGATAACAGAATAAAATAGTAACATTTATGGAAGTATACAGGTAATGAAAACACTGGAATTTGGAAATATGTAACAGATTTAAAGCTCACTAATAAAGTGTCACAAAGGTGTTACAAATAGAATATTTTAAATACAAGCTTGATTTTTACATACTTTGGAGCATAAATGAAGTCAGAGATCAGAAACACTGCAAATGTACATCAATTCACAGGTTTTTGTTTGCTGCTTCTTTACCATCACACAGATCACAAACAATATTCTTTTCAATATATCTTTACCAGACTATAATTACTATGATTTCTTTTAGCTTCTTCTGTTTAAAAAGGAATTGTTACACAATACACAGTGTATTTTGAAAACCCACATTCTCTTATATAGAACTATAAGGAAGCTCAATTCAATCCCCTGTAATTATCAACTTGATTTGCATTTATACGTTAAACAACCAAGCTTTGATCTATTATTTTTCTGTACATATAAAAATATTTTACACAGATGTAATCATAGTATATATTACTGCTGTGCTCCATGTTATCATATTGATTATTTTTTCATAAACACATTTTTGTAATTATTAGGGAGGTTGATAACAGTCTCTCCCCTTATGTGATTAGTGTGTTGATGTCCTTTGATCTGTCGGATACCCAGGTAATATTCCTGTATTTTTATAATACGTCCTTTGCATAATATGGGTATTTTAAATATTTACAATAAAATTTGCTATAGAAGATACTGTTTGTGACCTACACATATGTACTAAGCCTTGAGGTCACCTGTGGCAGAGTTTCCTGCATCTTTTGGAGGATTTTCTCCTGCAGGTTTACTTAAAGTGCTGGGGAGGTAACAGTATCAAGCCCCAGCACCAGTCAGTTTCCTCCTCTTCCATTCAGATAATTCTCAAGTATGATCCACAGTTTTTCAGCTGTATAAAGCCCCAATGGCACAGCAGTGATCCTCTTACTTTTTTTCTTTTTTTAAAGTTTTTAAATAAATTTAAGAGGTCGGGTCTCACTGTGTTGCCCAGGCTGCTTTCAAACTTCTAGGCTCAAGCTATCCTCCTGTCTTGGACTCCCAAAATGCTGGGATTATAGGTGTGAGCCACAGACCCCTGACCAGTGGTCCTCTTATTTACCCATCTGTACTGTCTTGACTTTCTTCTCTGTCTCACCACTCTCACCTTCCTGGATAACTCTCAAAATAAACTGTACATAAATCAATTTCACAGGATGTGCTTTTGGGAGATCCAAACTGAAACATCTGCAAAACACAGGTCCCCTCATCACTTCCTTCTTCCCAGTACATGAAGAGAACAATGCTTACCAGGTTTTGGGCTGGCTTCGGGTGAGGAGAGATCTCCCTCTATCAACTTTCTCTTGTAGATGGCTGTTCTTTGACGCATTCTTTTCACTAGGTTGTGTAGTTGAGCATCAGCATACTCATTTATAACAGGAGGTTCAGGCGGTTTGTTTTGTGGGCTAAATGAGAAAAAAATGGCAATAGCGATGGGCCCACGAAGAGATAGATACAGTGAAGGATTAAGTCTTTTCACCTTACTTATATATTCAAGATTATTAACTGCCCCTTTTTGCAATTGAATAGTACAATTCAAACATTAGGTTTACTGAAAATAGTGCTGGTTGAACACAGATTTGTTATTATAAAAATTAGAATCCACAAATAGCAAGTGGTCACTCTTGACCGTATTGGATCTTGATGATGGTGATTCTGTCATTACATTGTATCACTAGAACAAGTAAAGCTACAGTTGGGGGTGCAGGCAGATGCCTAAGATGGCCCCAAGATTCCCTGATCCTTGGTATATGTGCCTGCATAATCCCAGGGACAATAAATATGGTGGTTTTAATCCCATCAATAGTCCATGTTATAAGGCACAGTAGATAAGGAGATTACATAGGTGGGCCTGATCTAATACCAGGCCTTTTAAAGTAGAGTTTCTCCAGCTACTGACACAGCATGAAGGCAGAGATTTGAGGCACAAGGGAGATTTTACTTGAGAGAAATCCTCCATGGCTGATCGTGAAGAAGAGGGTCACTTGGTTAGAATTGCATGAGGGCTCTAGGGGGCTGAGAGTGATTCCTGGCTATCTGTTCACGAGAAAACAGGGACTTCAAAGGTACAACTGCAAGGAACTGACTTTGCCAATAACCTGAATGAGCTTGGAAGTAAATTCTTAACCAGAACCTCCCAATGAGAGCCTAGTCTGGCCTGGTCAACACCTTGATTTCAGCCTTGTGAGACCCAAAGCCGAGAACCCAGCTGAGCATACCCAGACTTCTGATTTGGACCCATTTGCTAATAACTGGGTGGTTTTATTTATTTATTTATTTATTTGTTTTATCTTTAACTTTTATTTATTATATTAAATTACTTAAGTTTGTGGTAATTTGTTATGCAGCAATAGAAAAATAATGTAGCTGCTGTGCTTCAATGAACTACAGGTATGTACCACCACACCAGCTAACTTTGTATTTTTAGTAGAGACAGGGTTTCACCATATTGGTCAGGCTGGTCTTAAACTGCTGACCTCAGGTGATCCACCTGCCTTGGACTCCCAAAGTCCTGGAATTACAGGCATTAGCCCCCATCCCCAGCCAATGAACTTCCTTTTTGAGAAAATATACAAAAAAATGAGCATGGAGTGTAGAGTAGACATTAGGATACTTCATCAAGACCTGAGTTTCCTCACAGATTTCCCTCAGAGCTCTCACACTTTATCTTCCTTCCAATGTCTGACATGGGGTCTAATGGGCCCACATAGGCTCCATTCATTCTCATTTCCGCCCTTCTCATCTCACCTCCAAGTGATAGCCCATGAGGTTCACGGTGGATCTGGGTAACTTGTAGATTCCACTTAAGACAACCTTAGTATGAGTATGAGCCTCTCTTCATGAACCTCTTTCCTACATGGCCCACAAATATATCACATCTATAACTGTTTATAGATTCTAAGACTATCACAAAGGATTGCTGGTGACCTAGGAGAGAGAGAGAGCATGGAATACATTCTTCCTCAGCTCTTTCAGAAGGACCAACCTTGAAGTCAGGCTTCTGGGCTCCAGAACTGTGAGAAAATAAATACCTGTTGTTTTAAGTCACACAGTTTGTGGTAATTTGTTATGGCAGTCCTAGGAAACTAATGGAGTTAGCAAAACAGATAATTATGATACCATATGGGCAACTCATATGGAAGCATACATTGTAAGAGAAATATTAATATATTCAGTTTAGTAAATGTTAAACTTTAGTTGTAAATTAAGAATCAAGATCTCTTTCAATCGTTTGGTAGAGAAAGCAGTTGAGAATTGGGTCTGGAAATTGGAAGGGAGGACTGAGCGGTAGATATTGAACTAGGTCGAAATCCCCTGTTGAGAGGATATGGTGAGTGATATAGTGGATGAGATTACCAGTAAAAGCCTGCACTGAACAAGAAAAGATTGGGAAGTCACAACCTTGGAATTTACTGACATTTACAGCATATTTTAAAAGGAATGGAGAAGTAGCAATTAGAGAGATAGATCTAAAAGAGAAAAATGTCACAAAAATCAGGGAAGGTAAGAATTTGAAAAAGGAGGCCAGTGGCATCTCATGCTGCACACAAAGTGAGTAGGTAGGGGCTGCAGGATATGGGCAAGTAAGAGTTCACTGGTCATCTTTAAGAACACTGGTTAGAGAGATGTGTAATGCCAGCAAATGCTGTCATTTTCTCCCCATTTTTCTTAACCAGTATTTTGTAAAACAGGTATATAAAATCTGTTTGCTTTCTAAATAGTATTTTGAATTTCTATTCATTATTTTTGTTTGCAAACTTCGTTAGATTTCTTTTAATTCTTAATTAAGAATTAATTCATTTTTCAGCAACTTAACTAATTTCTCAAAAATCCCAGTTGGTTCAAGTTTCTTTAAACCTCCTTTTTCTATCTTGTTGAATAACAGATAGGAATTAGGCAAAGAGCATTATATTCTAATTTGGGAGGTTTTTAGGGGAGAAAGGAGCAGGCCCTTTTTCTTTTCCCATGTTTAGGCAATAATTAATAATAAATTCAGAGAGCTGCCCTCAAAAGTAACATCTAAAAAAAAATCCCACTTTAAGTACATGAATATTTTTGGGGGAATACCTTTGAGTGCAAATAGCACAAAATTATGATTGTTGCTAAAGTATGTGACAGCCTACCATAAAGCCTATACATTTTAGGCAAATTTGAAAAAGTATAGATATAACTCAACCAAGTCTCACTTCACTCCCTTTTCACATTCACCCCTAAATGCTGTTAAGATTTTGAGTTGTTTACCACATTTCACTTGCTCATTATGGTATTGTTTGTACACATCAGTTTTTACATATGGCAATGTACATATGGATGTTATGATGCACAATTTCCTAACCTGACTTATTCATGATCTGTATAGAATATGCTGCAAGGAATTTATGGTACCAACTCTTGTTTCCACACTCTCTGTTAATAGCCTACTCTCTAGAGCATTTCTTTTTGTTAATCTGGAAGTGCTAGAGATGTGTCTCTGTTCTTTATTTTTGTTACTAGTGAATCATATTCGATTGGCCCAAAAATGTAATGGTACCTAATCCTGTTAAAAGTTAGGTAACTATTTTAAGCCTAAAGTAACAAAAAATATTCCGTAAGTTGTGAAATTATATTATACACCCATATGTACACATACATGCCTATTTACACAAAAAGCAACACACAACCAATGGCAGTGCTTCCCAACTCTAAATGCAATTGAAAAAAGGATGAATAAACATATCGGCATAAACATAGTCATAATACTAATACATTTCATTTCAGGAAGCACTTAAAATTCCCCAATGGCTTTAGATATTCTTTTACGAGTAGGGAATAACAAGTAGAGTGACTGTGATTTTACCATTTTTTTCTCCGTAGAGTAGCAGCCTGAAAGGGCCAAAGAATGTTTGACTCAATGTTCCTGAAAATTGGTGTCTTGGGGAAGTTATGAAGTTGTTTTGAACATCTCATTCATTTATTCAACTAATATTTATTGTGCACTTAATTTGTACCAGGAAAGGTCATCATACTCTGTATTCACTTTAAAGATTTTTACTTAACATTTCTCTCATTTTGCACACACTCTTACATTTGTTCTTACTTATTAGTTTGTTTATTGATGTTTTCTTTATTTAAAACTTATTTCATTAGAATGTGTTGTGAACTAAATTTTGTTTCCCCCAAATTCATATGTTGTAGTCCTAACCCCTAATGTGATTGAATTTGGAGATACAACCGATAGGGTGGTAATTAAGGTTAAATGAAGTTATAAGGATAAGGCCCTAATCTGATAGGATTGGTGTCCCCCTCTTTTTTTCTTTTTCCTTTTTTTTTTTTTTTTTTGAGCTGGAGTCTTGCTCTGCCACCCAGGCTGGAGTGCAGTGGCACGATCTTGGCTCACTGCAACCTCTGCCTCCTGGGTTCGAGGAAATCTTCTGCCTCAGCCTCCCGAGTAGCTGGGACTACAGGCAGGCACCACCACGCCTGGCTAATTTTTGTGTTTTTAGTAGAGATGGAGTTTCTACTAAATTCCTGTTGGCCAGGCTGGTCTTGAACTCCTGATCTCAGGTGATCAGCCCACCTCGGCCACCCAAAGTGCTGGGATTACGGCCGTGAGCCACCATGCCTGGCCAGGATTGGTGTCCTTATAAGAAAAGGAAGCGACACCAAACAGCACTTTCTTTCATCTCATGCACAGCAGAAAGTCCATGTGAAAATACAGCAAGAAGGCAGCCATCTACTAACCATCTACAAGGAAGAGATGTGGACTCGCCAGAACTGAACCTGACAGCACCTTGATCTCAGACTCCTAGCCTCCAGAACAGTGAGAAAATACATTTCTGTTGTTTAAACCTGTGATATTTCAGTCTGTGATATTTCATTATGGAAGATCAAGCAGACTAACCCAGAATACATATATATCAAGAAAAAAGGGATAAATCTATTTTAAGAAGCAGATGAAAAATTAGATCAAGATATTAGGCCAAATGCCATAAAACTTGATATGACAGAAAAATGTGAAAAATCTACAATGCTGGAAAGCAAGGCATTGCCAAGTGTAAGCCAGAAAATTTGAGACATTTCTGAAAGATAGAAAGCATATTGGTTCATCTGTTAGCTCATTTAATGCTCACAAATTGTAAAGTACTCAGAACAGTGTTGATGTTAATGAAAAAAAAAATCTGTCATCTAAAACAGTCACAGGAGATTTTTTTTTTGCAAAGTGAGAGGGTTCTGGGAGAGTTCTACTCTTGGAGGAATTGAATACAAGGGGCCAAAAGGACCATGGTCAACCATTGGGGTGATTCCACACCAACTGCATTCAGAGTAGTGAAGTCGGTTGTTCTCCTTTTGACCAAACCTGCATTCAGTTGATAAGAACAGAAGCAGCATTTCCTTGAGGCAGTAAGAGGGGATTTGGACTAGAGAAGCGGAGCTATATCTTAAGAGGATGGCAACAATCAAAAGGAATGGGATATTCTATGCCCAGATGATGAACTAGTGTTATGCTACTCTTGACAGTGGTTTTCACTCACAGTGTAGAAAAAAATACGGTTAACTGACATCATCTACAGCAATGGCATACTAAGTTATGGGGTGAGTAGGGGAGGTGGGGTGAGAGGAGGTTGGTGGGGCTAATCTTCCCCAGGTGTAGGCAGTAAATGGGGGCATTGTCTTTAGGAAGTTTAAAAGAACTCCTAAAACAACTAAAAGTTGGTTTGATTTTTATTATCACCATGTGCTAATAATTCTTAAAAACACTGATAAAATGCTTCCACCCCCAAGGTAAATCTACTGTTTTCTCTGTGTCCACTACAGTTCTACACAAGTTATAGGAGTAATTTTAAGTACAAAGATGATCACACAAACCCAAAATTACCAAGCAATTGCACAAAATCAATACTGTGAGAAACACTGAAGAAAACAAACAAACAAACAAAACCCAGTATCTAAAGAAACAGAATTAACAAAGCTGATGATATTTTAAAAAAGCTTGATATCTTCATTAAGGTAAGAAAGGCTATCTAGTATATGTTGATTGGGATATGAAAGAAAATAGACAAGAGACATGAAGAGAAAAAAATTTGACTATCCAAAAAACAAAAATAACAACAAAAGATATGAGATTAGCTAAACTGCAGAATGAATACAGCAGAAGAGAAGATGAGTGAGCTGAAGAATTCTTCCAGAGTATAGCACAGGACAATGGGTATAAAAGTATGCAAGGGAAGTAAGACAGGACTGAAGTTACGTCAGGTGAGAAAGGTGTATGGAGAATAGATCTAGAAATTATAACACCTGTATAAATTCCCAAAGGAGAGAATAGAGGAAAAAGAGAAGACAAATCAGACAAAGAAACTGTCGAGGCCAGTCGAGGTGGCTACCTGTAATCCTAGCACTTTGGGAGGCCAAGGCAGGCAGACCACCTGAGGTCAGGAGTTCGAGACCTGCCTGACCAACATGGAGAAACCCCATCTTAACTAAAAAAAAAAACCCACAAAATTAGCCAGGCATTAATGGCACATACCTGTAATCCCAGCTACTCCTGAGGCTGAGGCAGAAGAGTTGCTTGAACCCGGGAGGCAGAGATTGTGGTAAGCCGAGATTGTGCCATTGCACTGTAGCCTGGGCAACAAGAGTGAAACTCCTTCTCAAAAAACAAACAAACAAACAAAAAAACTGTAGAGAAACATTATGCAGAGCTGAAGAAATGCACAATCTTGATTCAAAGAGGCCACCGACGGTGAATGAGATGAATAAGAGAAAACTCAAACCTGGTACACTGTCATCAATCTCAGAACACTAAAATTAAAAATAAAAATTCTAAAAGCTTCCAGAGATGAGAAAAAAAATCAACCTTATAAAAACATTAGGTTGGCATCAGATTTCTCACTGACAACACTGAACACTAGAGGCTAATGGAGCAATATCTCAAAATTTCCCAGGGAAAATGAATTTTCTTTGAATTCCATGTTGCCAAACCCTAAATAAGATTATCTCTTTGCTTTGCTCAGGAAGACTTCACCTTTCAAGCACAACTCTTCCTTGCTAAGAAAGCAGCAAATTCAATTTCTCTGTCAGCTATTCAGTGGTGGCTTCTTCCTCTGACACTAGGAATATAATGTAAAAGGTAAAAATGTTTAAAAAGATAAAGCAAATGAAGGATTTAGAATTTTTCTTAGTGTAGAATATAGATCTTTGTAAAAGTTTTATTGAGAAATTCAGTATAGGTCTTGAGGCTAAGGTTGATCTGCTGACCTTTTCCTGAATCTAAATTTTGGAACCATATGTGGAAGAGAAATATGCTATTTCTGCAGGTCAGGCTGTGGGCCTACTTAGCCACCTACCTATCTTGAGTGAGGACCTCCTCTAAGAAGTAATTCATGTCCAGATGGACTTACTGCATGACAGAAGGAAATAGCTAGAGAAAAGGAAGTCCTGGCCGGGCGCCCTGGCTCACGCCTGTAATCCTAGCACTTTGGGAGGCCAAGGTGGGCAGATCATGAGATCAAGAGATCAAGACCATCCTGGCCAACATGGTGAAATCTGTCTCTACTAAAAAAATACAAAAATTAGCTGGGCGTGGTGGCGTGCACCTGTAGTCCCAGCTGCTCGGGAGGCTGAGGCAGGAGAATTGCTTGAACCCGAGAGGCGGAGGTTGCAGTGAGCTGAGGTCCCGCCTCTGCACTCCAGCCTGGCGCCTGGTGATGGAGTGGGACTCTGTTTCAAAAAAAAAAAAAAAGAAAAGAAAAGAAAAAGAAAAAGAAGTCCTGATTTTCTGGCCTTGCGGTGAAGCAATTCCATCAAATACTAGAGTGGTGGATGAACGTCTTGGGTTCTGACCAATTAGGTCAGCAACTTCTCCAGCTGTGAGTAAATTGGGAATGAAGCAGAGGATAGCAAGAGGCCAGTTTGATAGGGGGATTGTAGAGGTACTTCAACTCCCCAAAATAAGTATCAGTGTTTCTGAGGTCGATTTGTCATTGCTTTGGTAGGAGGATGTGTGACTGAGATCTGGAGATGAAAGCAGATGTACATGATGTAGAGATTGACTTTTTTCCTAACGACGCCAATGGAGATGTGCGGAGAGCTCTTGGAAGGAAGGGGTTCCATTCAAAACAATTCAATTATCTAAATGCAAATGGAGGACATTTGTAGAAAGAGGGAAACCAAGAACGTTCGAGTCAATAAAGCAAAATGGCATGCGAGCATTAAAGAAACCAGAAAGCACCGACAGAAGGAGATCAGACTAGGGAAGGGAGAAGTCAGGGTCTAATAAACAGAAATGTGGAGTAAGATCCTGCTTCTGCATGTTGGGATTCAGACTGTAAGACAGAGGCCTAAACTCTGGTGACCTGTTTGTGGTTGGGGTCAGCTGTTAGAGCCCCGGAGCGCCAGGATCCCAGTTTTTGACCATCTAGAAATTAGGAGTTTCAGTACCTGGCTGGGAAAATTCTTGGGTAGATTCTTCTTTAAGAGTGAGTGGGTAGTAAATGGTTATCAGGAATATACTTCCTTGACTGGAAAATATTTACACAGCTTCTTTCTCTGAAAGCATAGAGAAAGACATCATTTTTATTCCAGGTAAAGAATTAACAGCACCTAATAAAGAAAGAATGGAGAATGAATATTCAGTTTGATGTTGAAATAAAGGAGAGTGCAGTGCATACGTTTAAGAGATACTCTGGGTGCCAAATTAATGGCTGCTGTTTTTTTTCTTCTTCTAAATAAAAGGCTAGGAAGAGAAACTGAATTGAGAGCCAAACCAAACATATCCAAGCCGGTGGCTGGGTATGTGGGTGAAATTTAAATGATTTTTGACCTTCAAACCACGAAATGAAGGATGATGGAAGTGCCTATTAGAAGTAGATTAACAAAAAAGAGTAAGATGAAATTAAACAAGTTGTTAATAACTGCAGAGACTTAGCAAGAGAGCTATACTGGAGTCTGACTCTATATTGAAACTTCCCGTAAGATGCAAATGGATGATAATAACTTTTCTTCTCTTTTAAGGAATTATATTTACATAGACATTTATGACTAGGTCACTGACAGATCTGCAGGATATTAATGTACCTTTAAAAAGCTACTGAGTGATTTTTAACAAAGGTGCAATAGCAATTCAAAGGAGAAAAGATAGCCTTTTCAACAAATGGTGCTGGAGCAACTGGACGGCCATAGGCAAGAAAAGTAAACTTCAACCTAAACCTACGCCTGAAAAGAAAAAGAAGAAAAAGAAAAGGAAAAAAACCTCAAAATGGATCATGGACTTAAGTGAAGAACATAAAACTGTGGTTTTGTTTTAAAAAAAAAAAAAAAAAAGAGAAGGTCTGGATCCATGACTGGCAAAGAGCTCTTAAGTTGGATGCTAAAAATACAGTCCATAAAAGCAAAAATCAATTAGATTGCACTTGGTCAAAATGGGAAACTTTTGCCTTGTGAAAAATATTGTTATGTTAAAAACATGAAAAGGCAAGCTATAAGCTGCAGAGTGGGAGAAAATATTCACAGACTACCTATCTGACACAGATCTAGTATCTAGAATATAAGGAACTCTCAAAATTCAACAGCAAATATCAAAACAATCTAATTATGGAGTGGGTAAAAGACATGAGCAAACATTTCACAGAAGGTGATATGCAGATGGAAATAAGTACATGAAAAAGTGTCTAGCATCATTAGCTATCAGGAAATGCAAATTAAAACCACAATGAGCTATAATTACACATGTATCAAAATGGATAAAATAAAAAAAAATAGTGACAACACCAAATGTTGGCAAGCCTGGGAAGAAACTGGATCACTCATACACTGCTGCTTGGAATGTAAAATGGTACAGTCACTCTGGAAAATAATTTGACAGTTTCTTATAAAGCTAAACATGTAATTATCATATGACCCCTACAATTGCACTCCTGGGCATTTATCCTGGAGAAATAAAAACTTTATGTTTGCACAAAAACTGTGCACACATATTCATAGATTTATTTATAATCCTTTCAATAAGTGAATGGTTAAACTGTGGTACATCCATGTCATGGAATACTTAGCCAAAAAAAGAATGAATTCTTTTTTTTTTTTCCCATTTATTTTATTGCATTTTAGGTTTTGGGGTACATGTGAAGAACATGCAAAATTGTTGCATAGGTACACACGTGGCAGTGTGATTTGCTGCCTTCCTCCCCATCACCTACATCTGGCATTTCTCCCCTTGCTATCTCTCCCCAGCTCCCCACCCCCCACCGTCCCTCCTCTATTTCCCCCCAACTGACCCCAGTGTGTAGTGCTCCCCTCCTTGTGTCCATGTGTTCTCATTGTTCAACATCCGCCTATGAGTGAGAACATGTGGTGTTTGATCTTCTGCTCTTCTGTCAGTTTGCTGAGAATGATGGTTTTCAGGTTCATCTATGTCCCTACAAAGGACCCAAACTCATCATTTTTGATGGCTGCATAATATTCCATGGTGTATATGTGCCACTTTTTCTCTGTCCAGTCTATCGTCGATGGGCATTTGGGTTGGTTCCAGGTCTTTGCTGTTGTAAACAGTGCTGCAATGAACATTCGTGTGCACGTGTCTTTATAGTAGAACGATTTGTAATCCTTTGGATATATACCCAGCAATGGGATTGCTGGGTCAAATGGAATTTCTATTTCTAGGTCCTTGAGGTATCGCCACACTGTCTTCCACAATGGTTGAACTAATTTACACTCCCACCAACAGTGCAAAAGTGTTCTTATTTCTCCACATCCTCTCAGCATCTGTTGTCTCCAGATTTATTAATGATCACCATTCTAGCTGGTGTGAGATGGTATCTCAATGTTGTTTTGATTTGCATTTCTCTGATGACTAGTGATGATGAGCATTTTTTCATATGTTTGTTGGCCTCATGTATGTCTTCTTTTGTAAAGTGTCTGTTCATATCCTTTGCCCACTTTTGAATGGGCTTGTTTGTTTTTTTCTTGTAAATCTGTTTCAGTTCTTTGTAAATTCTGGATATCAGCCCTTTGTCAGATGGGTAAACTGCAAAAATTTTTTCCCATTCTGTTGGTTGCCGATTCACTCTAATGACTGTTTCTTTTGCTGTGCAGAAGCTGTGGAGTTTGATTAGGTCCCATTTGTCTATTTTGGCTTTTGTTGTCAATGCTTTTGGTGTTTTGGTCATGAAGTCCTTGCCTATGCCTATGTCCTGAATGGTTTTGCCTAGATTTTCTTCTAGGGTTTTTATGGTGTTAGGTCTTATGTTTAAGTCTTTAATCCATCTGGAGTTAATTTTAGTGTAAGGTGTCAGGAAGGGGTCCAGTTTCTGCTTTCTGCACATGGCTAGCCAGTTTTCCCAACACCATGTATTGAACAGGGAATCCTTTCCCCATTGCTTGTTTTTGTCTGGTTTGTCAAAGATCAGATGGTTGTAGATATGTTGTGTTGCCTCCAAGGCCTCTGCTCTGTTCCATTGGTCTGTATCTCTGTTTTGGTACCAGTACCATGCTGTTTTGATTACTGTAGCCCTGTAGTATAGTTTGAAGTCCGGTAGTGTGATGCCTCCCGCTTTGTTCTTTTTGCTTAGAATTGACTTGGCTATGCGGGCTCTCTTTTGGTTCCATATGAAGTTTAAGGTCGTTTTTTCCAGTTCTGCGAAGAAGGTCATTGGTAGCTTGATGGGGATAGCATTGAATCTGTAAATTACTTTGGGTAGTATGGCCATTTTCACGATATTGATTCTTCCTAACCATGAACATGGAATGTTTCTCCATCTGTTTGTGTCCTCTCTTATTTTGTTGAGCAGTGGCTTGTAGTTCTCCTTGAAGAGGTCCTTTACGTTCCTTGTTAGTTGTATTCCTAGGTATTTTATTCTCTTTGTGGCAATTGTGAATGGCAGTTTGTTCTTGATTTGGCTCTCTTTAAGTCTGTTATTGGTGTATAGGAATGCATGTGATTTTTGCACATTGATTTTGTATCCTGAGACTTTGCTGAACTTGCTTATCTGTTTCAGGAGATTTGGGGCTGAGACGATGGGGTCTTCTAGATATACAATCATGTCGCCTGCAAATAGAGACAATTTGACTTCCTCCTTTCCTATTTGAATGCCCTTTATTTCTTTTTCTTGCCTGATTGCTCTGGCTAGAACTTCTAATACTATATTGAATAGCAGTGGTGAGAGAGGGCATCCTTGTCTGGTGCCACATTTCAAGGTGAATGCTTCCAGTTTTTGCCCATTCAGTATGATATTGGCTGTTGGTTTGTCATAAATAGCTTTTATTATTTTGAGATACGTTCCATCAATACCTAGCTTATTGAGGGTTTTTAGCATAAAGGGCTGTTGAATTTTGTCAAAGGCCTTCTCTGCATCAGTTGAGATAATCATGTGGTTTTTGTCTTTGGTTCTGTTTATGTGGTGAATTACGTTTATAGACTTGCGTATGTTGAACCAGGCTTGCATCCCCGGGATGAAGCCTACTTGATCATGGTGGATAAGCTTTTTGATGTGCTGTTGCAATCAGCTTGTCAGTATTTTATTGATTTTTGCATCTATGTTCATCATGGATATTGGCCTGAAGTTTTCTTTTCTTGTTGAGTCTCTGCCAGGTTTTGGAATCAGGATGATGTTAGTGTCATAAAATGATTTGGGAAGAATTCCCTCTTTTTATATTGTTTGGAATAGTTTCAGAAGAAATGGTACCAGCTCTTCTTTGTATGTCTGGTAGAATTCGGCTGTGAACCCATCTGGACCTGGGCTTTTTTTGGGTGGTAAGCTCTTAATTGCTGCCTCAACTTCAGACCTTGTTATTGGTCTGTTCAGGGTTTTGGCTTCTTCCTGGTTTAGGCTTGGGAGGAGGCAAGTGTCCAGGAATTTATCCATTTCTTCCAGGGTTATTAGTTTATGGGCATAGAGTTGTTTGTAATAATCTCTGATGATGGTTTGAATTTCTGTGGAATCTGCGGTGATATCCCCTTTATCGTTTTTTATTGCATCAATTTGGTTATTCTCTCTTTTCTTTTTTATTAACCTGGCTAGTGGTCTGTCTATTTTGTTGATCTTTTCAAAAAACCAGCTCCTGGATTTATTGATTTTTTGAAGGGTTTTTTTGTGTCTCTATCTCCTTCAGTTCTGCTCTGATTTTAGCTATTTCTTGTCTTCTGTGAGACTTTGAGGTTTTTTGATCTTGCTCCTCTAGCTCTTTCAGTTTTGACGATAGGGTGTCAATTTTTGATCTCTCCTTGCTTCTCATGTGGGCACTTATTGCTATATATTTTCCTCTAGAGACTGCTTTAAATGTGTCCCAGAGATTCTGGTATGTTGTGTCTTCATTCTTGTTGGTTTCGAAGAACATCTTTATTTCTGTCTTCATTTCATTGTTTATCCAGTCAACATTCAAGAGCAAGTTGTTCAGTTTCCATGAAGCTGTGCCGTTCTGGGTTAGTTTTTGAATTCTGAGTTCTAACTTGATTGCACTGTGGTCTGAGAGACTGTTTGTTACGATTTCCGTTCTTTTGTATTTGCTGAGGAGTGATTTACTCCCAATTATGTGGTCAATTTTAGAGTAGGTGTGATGTGGTGCTGAGAAGAATGTATATTCTGTGGATTTGGGGTGGAGAGTTCTGTAAATGTCTATTAGGTTTGCTTGGTCCAGGTCTGAGTTCAAGTCCTGGATATCCTTGTTAATTTTCTGTCTGGTTGATCTAATATTGACCATGGGGTGTGAAAATCTCCCACTATTATTGTGTGGGAGTCTAAGTCTCTTTGTAAGTCATTAAGAACTTGCCTTATGTATCTGGGTGCTCCTGTATTGGGTGCGTATATATTTAGGATCGTTAGCTCTTCTTGTTGCATTGATCCTTTTACCATTATGTAATGTCCCTCTTTGTCTCTTATGATCTTTGTTGCTTTAAAGTCTAATTTATCAGAGATGAGAATTGCAACTCCTGCTTTTTTTTGGTCTCCATTTTCTTGGTAAATCTTCCTCCCATCCCTTTATTTTGAGCCTTTGTGTATCCTTGCGTGTGAGATGGGTTTCCTGGATACAGCACACTGATGGGTTTTGTCTTTTTATCCAGTTTGCCAGTCTGTGCCTTTTGATTGGGGCATTTAGTCCATTTACATTTAGGGTTAATATTGTTATGTGCGAATTTGATACTGCCATTTTGGTGCTAGCTGGGTGTTTTACCCTTTAGTTGAGCTGGTACTTGTTGTTCCTTTATATGTGTAGAGCCTTTTTCAGGAGCTCTTGTAGAGCTGGCCTGGTGGTGACGAAATCTCTGAGTACTTGCATGTTCCCAAAGGATTTTATTTTTCCTTCACTTATGAAGCTTAGTTTGGCTGGATAGGAGATTCGGGGTTGAAAGTTTTTTTCTTAAGAATAAATTCTTGATGCACACACAACTTGGAAAGATCTCTGGAAAACTATATTGATTAAAAGTCAATCCTAAAAGATTATATACTATATGATTCACTTTATGTAACATTCTTGAAATAACAATATTGTAGAAATGGAGAATAGATTAGCCATTGTCAGGGATCAGGTTTGGGTGTGATTATAACTGTGCAACATGAGGGATGTTTGTGGCATGGAATTTTGTATTTTGGCTGTGGTGGGGGTTATATGAACTTGCACATGTAATAAACTTGCACAAAACTAAATATGCCATATACAAACACACACGCATGGCTGAGTAGAAGTAAAACTGGAGAAATATGAATAAGATCAGTGGATTATCATTGTCACTATCTTGATTGTGAGATTATCATACTATAGTTTTGCAAGATGGTGCCATTGGGGAAACTAGGTAAAGGGTCTATGGGATATTTCTATATTATTTCTTACAACTGCATGCAAATCTATCCCCAAATTAAATTTTTAATTCATAAAAAAGGCCTCACTAACCTGAAAGCAGAATGTTTGCTTATTTATGTTGAATATACTTAGGCAGAACCTGGAGCTCTGTAATTGTGCCACTCTGAGTGGACCACAGACCTATCACATTGGCACCCCCTGAGAATGTGTCTGGGCCCCACCCTAGGCCTATCCAATCAGAATCTGCATTTTCACAAGCTTCTCACTTAATTTATATGCACATCAAAGTTTGAGAAACATTGTTTCATAAGAGTAGTCTTGCAATTTTATATTGTAAAATGTTAGCAGGAGCCACACTTTTTTCCCACCAAAGCTTAAGCATCCTTTCTCTTTTCTTGAGAGAAGGGTAAAAAATCCTGAGTTTTCTGAAATGCTAGCTGTGTCAATATCACACATGATTCTCACAAAACTCAATGACTTTATCAGATCCCTTTCAGATGAATCAACTAGAGCCCAGTCTATCTTATTGAAAAATCATATATGCAAATAGGTGATAGAAGGTTATAAACAAATTATGACTGAGCTAACAGAACAGAGAAGTGAAAATAATTAGAACTCAATGTTTGTTGAGCTTTAAATAGGGAGTATTTTGATTTTAGGAGGAGAATTAGTCTTATAATGAATGTCTTCTCATTAAAAAATGGAGAACATTTAGAATACATGGAACACAACTAAATAAGAATATAGTTATTAGGATTTTATTTTAGCAGTATGTGCCAGAAGGTAAATTTGTTAATACTTAAACTGAAAGGCACTAACTTAGTTTGCTTGTATGTGAAGTAAAGCTAATATAAAGCTAATATTACAGAGGAGAACAATGTATTAATGATAAACTATGGGAAAACACTTTGAAGCTTCAGGAGGAAAATGTAGAAACAAAGAATACCATATGGTACTATAACATAAATTTCTAAGGCTATTCAGAGAGACAGGCTACTCTCCTGATGAACATTGTCATCAAATTTTATGGTCCAAATTACTTACCACATCTTGTGCAAATAATTTGTATAGTCTGTCACATACTGTATTACGCTGAATATTCAATTCAAATAGCTTAGTTTCTGAAGGGCATAACAGCATATAGCTGTAAAGCTTACTCATAAATCATCTGGGTGTGGTTGATGGAGCTTACCTTTTGACGTATTTGTAGTCAGTACAAATCTTGGATGTGCATCGCAGATTTTTATATAAATTGAGGACATCAACAGTCATATAAATTTGCATTTGCAACTTGATTTCTCTTAGTGAATGTGACAGAATCATCCTATTGGCTACAAGTAAACTACAAAAGCAGTGTAAAAGAGATTACATTCTTAAAGTATTGCAGACACCCTATGGATCTGTTCGTTTTAATTTTATATTTAAGAAAAAGAGGTCATTGTAAGCAAAACTGTAATCCCAGCACTTTCGGGGGAGGCTGAGGTGGGTGGATCATGAGGTCACAGGTTCAAAACCAGCCTGGGCAAGATTGTGAAACCCCATCTCTACTAAAAATACAAAACATTAGCCGGGCATAGTGGTGAGCACCTATAATCCCAGCTACTTGAGAGGCTGAGGCAGAGAATTGCTTGAACGCAGGAAGTGGAGGTTGTAGTGAGCCTAGATTGCACCACTGCACTCCAGCCTGGGTGACAGAGTGAGATTCTGTCTCCAAAAGAAAAAAAAAAGAGAGAATCCTTTTTGAAACTGAAATTTGTACTTGGCTTTCTAGCAGTAACCTGAACACAGGGTGTTCTGCAATTGATAAGAGGCTACAGATTACTGTGTTTCCTGCCATGCTATCTGTGGTACTAGGTTCATAAGCTTTTTACTCCGGTGATAACATATTTGTCATGAAGGCTTTAAGTGTGGCTATGGTGACACTGGAAGTAAGAGATGACAATACCACAGCTGGAGAAAGGTATATTGCTGTTATATTCATGAACACTAGGTATTTGTATTTGCTTGCAGGGAAATTCAAGTTTTGTAGTTCCAGGAACTACAAATACATAATTTTTATGTCTCTTTTAAATAAAGAGAACAGAAAATTATAAATTCTAATTTCAACATAGAATCTTCAATAAAAGAATCTGAAGCTTAGGCTTTATTAGCTTTATCATAAAGGCATCTCTGTAGATGTTAGAGATTATTCAGAACACCACAGTGTTTTAAAACCTACCATCCAGAGGTACCACTTTACACACACTAGGATGGCTATAATAAAAAAAAAAGGACAATAAGTATTGGTGAGTTTGTGGGGTAATTGGAACCCTTGTACCTTGTTGGGAATATAAGATGGTTCAATCACTAAACTATAATTCACCACTTTGGTAGTGGTGAGTTCGGTCAGCATTTGTTTGTCTGGAAAAGACTGTATCTCTCCTTTATTCATGAAGCATAGTTTCACTGGATACAAAATTCTTGGCTGATAATTGTTTTGTTTATGGAGGCTAAAAATAGGACCCCAATTTCTTCTAACTTGCAGAGTTACTGCTGAGAAATCTGCTGTTAATCTGATAGGTTTTCCTTTAAGATTATCTGATGTTTTTGCCTCATAGCTCTTAAGATTCTTTTCCTCATCTTGACTTTAGATAATCTGATGACTCTGTGCCCAAGTGATGATCTTTTTGCTATGAATTTCCCGGGTGTTCTTTGAGCTTATTTTATTTGGATGTCTAGATGTCTAGCAAGACTAAGGAAGTTTGCCTCGATTAGTCCCTCATATAAGTTTTCCAGACTTTTGGATTTCTCTTCTTACTCAGGAACACCAATTATTCTTATGTTTGGTTGTTTAATGTAATCCCAATTTTTTGGGAACCTTTGTTAATTTTTTTTTAAATTGTTTTTTCTTTGCCTTTGTCAGATTGGGTTAATTCAAAGGCCTTGTCTTTGACCTCTGAAGTTCTTTCTTCCACTTGTTTGATTCTATTGTTGAAACCTTCCAGTGCATTTTGCATTCTCTAAGTGTGTCTGTCATTTCCAGATGTGGTAATTGTCTTTTCTTTATGACATCTATTTTTCTATAGACTTTTTCATTCATATCCTTTTTAAAAAAATTTCTTTAAGTTGGTGTTCACCTTTCTCTGGTGCCTCTTTGAGTAGCTTAATAATCAACTTTCTGAATTCTTTATCTGGCAGCTCAAAGATTTCATCTTGCTTTGGGTCCATTGCTGGAGAGCTAGATCTTTTGGGGGTGTTATAGAATCTCATTTCATCATATTACCAGAATGACTTTTCTGGTTCCTTCTCATTTGGGGAAGATCTTAGACTCAAGGTCTACTGTTCAGAGTCTTTTGTCTCATGGGGTGATCCCTTGATTTTGTGCTCTCCCCCTCTCTTAAGGATGGGGCTTCCTGAGAGCCAGACTACACAGATTGTTATTGTTCTTCTGAATCCAGTCACTCTGTAGGGCTACTGGGTGCTAGTCTGGTGCTGGGGAATGTCTGCAAAGTGTCCTGTGATGTGATCTATCTTCAGGTCTCCCAGCCATGGATACCAGCACCTGCTCTGGTGGAGGTGACAGGAGAGTAAAAGGGACTCTCTAGGAGTCATTGGTTGTAGTTATTTTTTGGTGTGCTGGTTTTCTTGAATGTTGGTTACGCTAGCAGTCAAGTTGTTATGTGGATGAACTCAGGACCTTTGATTAGCCAGGGTGTTGCAGGCACTGGAGTTATCTATTGTTTTCTCCTTCTTTGGAGCAAGGTTGTTCTGTTATGTGTTGCTGTAATGGCTTGAGTTGATTGGCCTCCAGCCAGCAGGTGGCACTTCCAAGAGAGTACCAGCTGCAGCAGTAGAAGGGGGATATAATCTTGCCCTAAGTTGGATGGGATGAGTACTCAGGTTTCTCAGGTGTTGAGTGGGACTATAGAGCTCCCAAGAGCTTATGTCATTTGTCTACAGCGTTTTTTAGCTGTTTGTTTTGGCATTTGCAGAGACAATGCACTTCTTTCAAAGGGTCTGTGAATTCTGTTTTTTTTTTTTTTTTTTTTTTTTTCTGGTATGTTCCTACAGTGGTTCTTGAAGCAAAAGTTCACAATGTGAGTCTCTAGACACTGTTCTGTCCATCCAAGTGGGAACTGCATATTAGTACTATCATCTATCCACCATTTTTCCTACGGTTGTTATATTCTCTTGCTGAATTGACTCCTTTATCATTATATAATGACCTTCTTTGACTCTTTCTATAGTTTTTGTCTTGAAATTTATTTTACCTTATATACATATAGCTATTCCTACTTTATTTTGGTTTTTAATGGCATGGAATATCTTTTTCCTCTCTTAATTTTCAGTCTATGTGTGTCTTTATAGGTGAAATGTATATCTTTTAATCCATTCAGCCAGAGTATGTCTTTTGGTTGAAGAGTTTGGTCCATTTACATTCAATGTTATCATTGAATATAAAATAATGAGTTATAATATATTATTTGCAACCTCATAAGCTCAAATCAAAAAACATACAACAGATGCAAAAAAAAATAAAAAAGCAGGAAATTAAAACATACCACCAGAGAAGATCACCTTCACTAAATGGAAGACAGGAAGGAAGGAAAGAAGGAAGAGAAGACCACAAATCAACCAGAAAACAAATAACAAAATGGCAGGAAGAAGTCTTTCCTTATTGATGATAACATATTTTGGGTGGATAATTGTTCAATTGGTGTTCTTGTAGGAAGTAAGATTGCTGGAGCCTTCTATTTGGCTACCTTGCACTTCCTCCCAAATCTGGTTGCATTTGTTTTAATCTGTTATTTCAGTCTACTATTCTTTTTAACCCATGACAGATATATTAACTATCCTATCTTATTTTATTTATGGATTTGGAACTGTATTACCTATAACTTTATCCTGGTTCTGGCAAAGAATTGTTGATCTGCACAATATACAACATAGATTCTTTAGTTATATCATTAAAGATAAAGTTAACACTCTTAATATAGGGTCTGTAGTTACGCCATTAGAGATCAGGCTCATTTATTTAAATTCAGTAGGTACAATTGTTCAACTTCATGTGAATTCACTGAGTACACTTCTCCAACTGTATAAAAAGATATTGTATTTTCAAATTCTTTAATAAAATGCTATTAATTGGACTTTAAAAAAATTTTAACAAAACATTTTCTACCTAGGAACGCTTTTATTTTCTAAGTGCTCAAAAATCACATTTAGCCATTGATTCTGGTATTTTGCCAAAGATCTGATAAAGTTGTGTGCCTTATAGTTTCCAGATTCTACATCATATTCCTCTGTGAAAATGAATTCATTTGTTCGTTTGTATACAGCAGATTCAAGTTATTTGTAAATGTAGATTCTTCTAAATGTCATTTGTTATTTAGATATTCTTTGAAAACCAAATATAAGTATCATTTTCATTAGGGCAAAATAACAGATTTGAATATACCTGTGTATGAATGTTATTATGGGTTTATAGTCTAGGGTAACTAATTCTCTTTAATGAGTGGAATAAAAAGCACATTTCAAGCTTGTACTTGGTGGAGGCTTTAATTGGGGCAAGGACATCTTTGTACAAAGATAGAGAAAACATTCACCTATGGAATTTGATTTCTTGCTCCATTCCCTTCCTAGCACCTCTCCACAAGCTTGATGATATTTAAAATTTCTTCATAGGGAAAAAGCTTTTCATCCCACAATTAGAACCAGGCTTAGCTTGCTTTTTGAAGAGGTAGTATGTAATTTGTGTTGTTATAAATTACCAAGATTTTTATGTCTTGAAACAGATTTAGATGATAGAGTGGGGTAAGTGGTGGTGGTTAGTGGAAAAGGGTAGTTTGTTAGAGAGGGTAATAAGAGGTGGGATTTTCATGTGAGAGAGGTGAAGTTTTCAAAATAAGTAAGAGAAGCACTAAAAGGATGAAGTCAAGGGCCTCTGAGAGCCAGGACGATGGATTCTATTTCACAGTTTAACACAGGATCACCATAAACCAAAGCAAGTTTATAATTAAGGCAATGCAGATCATCTGTCTCTTCTCTTCCCCATTAATTGTGAACTTTAGTTTTACAGACTCCTAGGAGGCAGAACACAAGTCAGAGACCCATAATCTATTTGGGAGTATATGGCATATATTTATTGTCCTAGGTCTGGGCTTTTTTTTTTTTTCAGCTAATGACAGTTTTCTTACAATTATTAATCAGTGATGGAGGAGGTGATCATTTGAGTACACTTTTATATTTTGAAGGTCAGTAAAATACTCCCACAACTAGATTTGTCTTCTGAAAGCATGTCTTCAAGATCCTTACAATTTGAACTTCTTTTATTAAACTCCATCTATTGCACTTTAGTGTCATATTGGAAATTATAACAGAATTTTAAAATCTTCTTCATTATAATCTTATATAACAATTAATAATTTAAATATAAGTTAATTGGCCATAATTTTATAAGAAAACAATAAAATCAAAACTATTGAATATTGGCCAGGTTCAGTGGCTCATTCCTGTAACCTCAGCACTTTGGGAGGCCAAGATTAAAGTATTGCTTGAGATAAGGAGTTTGAGACCAGCCTGGGCAATATAGGGAGACCCCATCTGTCTCTCTCTAAAAAGTAATAAATAAATAAGGCTATTGAATGTTAAGATATTGCATATAAGTACCATCTCCAAAAAGCCATCCATTGGTACTTATGGATTCTTGTTGAATATTATATATGATTACGGCTCATGATAATTCCTGACATCCACAGCAATCAGTGAAAGGAAAAATTGCTGAAAGCTTTCAAGTTTTTCATTGTCTGAAAACTACAGTTAGTTTGGATAGAGATTTAATTGCCCATATTTTCAATCTCATTGTATTAGATATCTTTTGCTAAATTTGTTGGGTTGTCCAAGTATTTGAACAATGCTCACAATTTCCAATCTCTGCAGGTGGTGAATTCTTTAATCTTTCTTCTTAGCCTCCGTTAAGAGGAGAGACAATTGGAACCTAACATACAGTTTATTTCCTTTCCTATTTTTTTCATCCTTCCTACTCTTCCCTCCTCTCCTCCCTCTATCATTCAGTCTCTTTCTTCTTTTGCTTTCAATCCAAATCAAGCCAAAATAAATAAATAAGGCTATTTATTTATTTGTGAGGGCAAGACCCTCACAAAATCTTGTTTAACATGTTTAATTTCTTGTAATAATACAAAGATACTAAATTGCTATTTTTTTTATTGCAACTTCAAAGAAATGAGGCCTAAGCATGTCCAAACTAATTACTGCAGATTAAGGAGAAGCAATGGTTTTTATCCATTGGTTTAATTCAGTTAAATAATATATACATCTGAAACTCTTTATGATTTTTCCCTTTCTATTTGTCAGTGATAAACTCAGCTCTATCTGAGGCATTTGTGTGACATCTTTGGAATTATTAAAATATATTGCCTGCCATTTTCAATTTTTTAAAAATACTCAGAACCATTCAATTAAAAGTAAAATTTACCACTAGGATATTTTCAAGAATGAAAACTTTCAACTAGTTGCATTTAAGTGATAGCCATGGTAAACCTAGAAATTTTTCTTAGAGTAAGACTTGTTTTTCTAATGTTATTTTATATTTACAAAAATTCTCTTGGTTACAATGAACAAGATTAAATTGTTTAAATTCTACTTCCTTTTCTCCTCACATCTCCAATACTGTCAGGTTAGGGTATGAATCAAAACCAGTGGACTGAACTGAAAGTAGATGGACTGGTAGACTAAAGGGAATAAACTTTTTTGTGTGTATGTGAGACAGAGTCTTGCTCTGTCACCCAGGCTGGAGTGCAGTGGCATAATCTTCACTCACTGCAACCTCCATCTCCCAGGTTCAAGTGATTCTCATGCCTCAGCCTCCTGAGTAGGTGGGATTACAGATGTGCACCACCATGCCAGGCTAATTTTTGAATTTTTAGGAGACACGGGGTTTCGCCATGTTGGCCAGCCTGGTCTTGAATTCTAGGCCTCAAATGATCTGCCAGCCCCAGTCTCCCAAAGTACTGAGATTATAGGGGTGAGCCACCATGCCTTTCTGGGAAGGCAGGTTTTTGAATCCTTCCCAATCTTAATAGTTTCTGGATAATTATCATGGTCAATATAGTTTAAAATATAAACAATATTGCAAATATTGAATCTTAGCTCCACTAAAATCCCTGCCTCCCCAGACTAGAATGAATGCTGTAATTTTTTACACTTTGGGAAGGTATGCAAATGAACCTGTTTTTTCTATTTTAATAGCTATGAGCTCATAATTCTTTCAATTAAAATTTATGTACATAGTACCTATCCCTCTCATCTTTTAGATTCAGCTGTTCTTTGGCTATAGAAAAATCTCTTTGGCAAGCAGAAGGATAGAGAGTATAAACTGGAACTTCAAAATTTGAAGTTTAAATTGGCAAAATATGTCAACATTGGTAATATTACAGAATTCATGGAATTTAATTTCTCTCTGTGTTGAAGTATTTCCTGAAATAAATATGGGGCTCTAACACCAATAATAAGCCATAATTTTTGTGAAGTGGGGCACAGAAGACAAGCTTTGGAGGACATCTCAGAAATCTTCTAATTCAATTCCACTTAAACAAGAATCCTGTCTACATCATATTTAGATAAATAATTACTCAGTTTTTGAAGATAGGCTCTCTGTGGACTGCTTGAAGTAATTTAAAAGATTAGAAAAACAAGAAGATAACAGTGTAATAATATATTTGTTTATTTCTTTATGCTTTCCTAATGAAAGCCCTAACAGTGCAATAATATATTTAAAACATAGCTCTGTTACTGGGCAATCACTATTATACTATCTCATGGTAGATTTTATTTTGTAAATGATTCAATAGATAACTACTAGGAAATGGTCACTGCCCCTGCAGTATTTTTATACTCATTTGTTATGAATTTTTCCATTAAGGACCTTAAAAATTACTTTTTAATGATCAAAAATGAGTAATTATTATTTGGACTTAGAAAATACCACAAAGGGTTGGGCACAGTGGCTCACACCTGTAATCCCAGCACTTTGGGATGCTGAAGCGGGCAGATCATGAGGTCAGGAGATAGAGACCATTCTGGCCAACATGGTGAAACTGTCTCTACTAAAATACAAAAAATTAGCCGGATGTGGTGACATGCACCGATAATCCCAGCTACTCAGGAGGCTGAGGCAGAGGAATCACTTAAACTCAGGAGAAGGTGGAGGTTGCAGTGAGCTGATATCGCACCACTGCACTCCAGCCTGTTGACAAAGCAAGACTTCGTCTCAAAAAACAAAACAAAAAAAATCCCAAAAGGTGAAGGAAATGAAAAATATGAGTTTTAAGTCTACTATTCAAAGGAAGTCATTATTAAAATTTCGGAGCGGCCGGGCGCGGTGGCTCAAGCCTGTAATCCCAGCACTTTGGGAGGCCGAGGCGGGTGGATCACGAGGTCAAGAGATCGAGACCATCCTGGTCAACATGGTGAAACCCCATCTCTACTAAAAATACAAAAAATTAGCTGGGCATGGTGGCGCGTGCCTGTAATCCCAGCTACTGAGGAGGTTGAGGCAGGAGAATTGCCTGAACCCAAGAGGCGGAGGCTGCGGTGCGCCGAGATCGCGCCATTGCACTCCAGCCTGGGTAACAAGAGTGAAACTCCGTCTCAAAAAAAAAAAAAAAAATTTCGGTGCATATTCTTTAAGTCTTTGTTTTATGTATCAATTTGAAAATATATATTTGAGATTTGTTGATATGGACAACACTGTATTCTTTTTGTTACTAACAAACATGTTTTGTTAACATAATTTTTTGTAAATATTTTAATGGTTGTGTAATACACATTTAATAATAGCTATAAAAAGTTATTTACCTTTTCTTCACATTATAGCACATTGGAAAGTAACTATTTTTGAGGCACCAGAAGGTAAACAGATGAAGGTGTTTGAGGCTAGAGGCAACTGTCTTGTGGCACTGGTTGAACAGACAGATCGTGTTATCATTTTTGAAGGCTCAGAAGATCAATGAATCAGTAATCTGTTCTGCAGCATGGCAGAATCCACTAGTGGGACAGCTCTTCTTACGGGCATTCTGTATTGTTCTATTACTGTGCATTTAAGATTAATACACATTTTATATTATTATAGATAATTATAGATAATGATATATTTCTTATTAATGTAGATACTGTAACAAAGATGTTGTAATATCATCTCTGACCATGAAAATTTTATACATTTGAGATTATTTCCTTATAATAAATTCCCTCAAATATTAGCATTGAATATTTTTGGACATAGATATTTCTAAGAATCCTGATACCTACTAATTGGTTTTCTCAAGAAGTACCATCTACATTTGAGAATGTCTATCTTATCTCCCCTTCTCTAACATTGAGTAGTATTTTAAAAACATTTCTGCTAATTTGGTAGCCAAAAACATGGCATGTAATTTTAATGAGCATTTTTTGGGTTACTCTCAAGGTGAATGCTTGCACATTTACTTATAAGTCACTTTTTTCCAACTTGTAAATTGTTGATTTTGAAGTCATATTCTTTTTTTCTTTTCCTTTTTGAGACAAAGTCTTGCTCTGTTGCTCAGGCTGGAGTATAGTGGCTGTGATCTTGGCTCACTGCAACCTCTGCCTCCCAGGATCAGGCAATTCCCTTGTGTCAACTTCCTGAGTAGCTGGGACTACAGGCCCATGCCACCATGCCCAGCCTATTTTTTTGTATTTTAGTAGAGATGGGGTTTCACCAGATTGGCCAGGGTGGTCTCGATCTCCTGACCTCATGATCTGCCCACTTCAGCCTCCAAAAGTGCCGAGATTACAGGCTTGAGCCACCATGCCTGGCAGTCACATTCTTTTTTTTAAAAAAATCTCTTTGTGTAAGCTTTTAATATATATGTATTAAATATTTTTTTTCACGTCTTGCTCTATTTTTTAAATTAGGAGAGTTTTTATTTTGATGTAGTCTAATTATTCACATTTGCCTTTGTCATTTCTTCCAGATTAAAAATTCTCCATAGATTTCATGAAGATTAATTTTTATATAATTTTTAAAAATTGATTTTACTTTTAACTTCATCTATATGAAATCTGTTTGGCTTGTTGTCATGCCATAAGGAGCTAAAAATACTTTTCTTTCTTTTTCATACAGTTGTTTACTATCTAACACCATTTAAAAATAATCTTTGATTTTCTTGTGATTTATGATGCCATCTTGATTTTCCTTAGTATGCCATTCTTTTTCTATTAGAGTCCTATTTAAAACAAGACTAATTAATTTTTCATATATATCCACATATTTATAATAATATGAAATTCTTTATTTATAGCTTTATTATAGGGACTCTTTCCCTTCCACTTACAGGCATGGTTAAAATGAAAAAAAAAAAAAAGGGTCTGTGGCTGCATGATGTCTAGTGGACTGGCACTAGAGGGCAGTGTGAGTGCATGTTTATGGGTATAAAACTCCCAAAGGCCGTTCTGAGCAGAGTGGAAGCTTTGTTGTAACTGATTGCTGCTGAGCCTCTTTTTCTTAACTTAATCCATGCTTTGGTTCAACAGCCTGTACAGTAGGAGCCAGTACTGGGGAGACTACTGCATGTTGTCAGGGAGCTTGTACAACCAAGTGAAGCCTTATTTGGGTCTTATACTGTGAATTTATTCATTCAGTGATTTGTATTTTTAACAAAGAATCAGTAGCTATAGTGTTATATCTGAGTGATTATAAGTCATTTTTACTTTTATTTTGTGTTCTTTTTCAAATTTCCTACTGTGGACATGTAAAATATACTATGAGAAATAATAAATATTATAAAAACGAATATTTCTTTTTATTTATTTGTTATTGTACTTTAGGTTCTGGGGTACATGTGCAGATCATGCAGGATTGTTGCATAGGTACACACATGACAATGTGGTTTGCTGCCTCCATCTTCCCGTCACCTACATCTAGCATTTCTCCCCATGTTATCCCTCCCCGACCTCTCTACCCCTGCCTACTGTCCCTCTCTTGGCCTCACCCAACAGACTCCAGTGTGTGATGCTCCCCTCCCTGTGTCCCTGTGTTCTCATTGTTTAACACCCACCTATGAGTGAGAACATGCGGTGTTTGATTTCCGTTCTTGTGTCAGTTTGCTGAGAATAATGGCTTCCAGATTCATCCATGTCCCTACAAAGGACACGGACTCATCATTTTTTATGGTGGCATAGTATTCCATGGTGTATATGTGCCACATTTTTCTTCTCCAGTCTATCGTTGATGGGCATTTGGGTTGGTTCCAGGTCTTTGCTATTGTAAACAGTGCCGCTATGAACATATGTGTTCATATGTCTTTATGGTAGAATGATTTATAATCCTTTGGGTATATAACCAGTAATGGGATGCAAAAATCAATACTGGCAAGTCAATTGCAACAGCGCATCAAAACGCTTATCCATCATGGTCAAGTAAGCTTCGTCCCAGGGATGCAAGGCTGGTTCAACATATGCAAGTCTATAAAAGTAATGCACCACATAAACAGAACCAAAGGCAAAAACCACGAGATTGTCTCAATAGATGCAGAGAAGGCCTTCGACAAAATTTGACAGTGCCTCATGCTAAAAGCTCTCAATAAACTAGGCATCGAAGGAACATATCTCAAAATAATAAAAGCTATTTATGACAAACCCACAGCCAATATCATACTGAACGGGCAAAAACTGGAAGCATTCCCTTTGAAATCCAGCACTAGACAGGGATGCCCTCTCTCACCACTCCTATTTAATATAGTTTGGAAGTTCTAGCCAGAGCAGTTAGGCAAGAAATAAAAATAAAGGGTATTCAATTAGTAAAGGAGGAATGCAAATTGTCTCTGTTTGCAGATGACATGATTGCATATTTAGAAGACTCCATGGTGTCAGCCTAAAATCTCTTGAAACTGATAAGCAACTTCAGCAAAGTCTCAGGATACAAAATTAATGTGCAGAAATCACAAGCATTTCTATACACCAATAACAGACTAACAGAGAGCCAAATCATGAGCGAACTGCCATTCACAATTGATACAAAGAGAATAAAATACCTAGGAATATAACTGACAAAGGATGTAAAGGACCTCTTCAAAAAGAACTACAAACCATTGCTCAAGAAAATAAGAGAGGACACAAACAGATGGAAAATATTCCATGCACATGGTTAGGAAGAATCAATATGAAAATGGCCATACTGCCCAACGTAATTTATAGATTCAACAGTATCCCCATCAAGCTACCAATGACCTTCTTCACAGAACTGAAAAAACCACCTTAAACTTCTGTGGAACCGAAAGAGAGCCTGCATAGCCAAGACAATCCTAAGCAAAATGAACAAAGTCAGAGACATCTTGTTACCTGATTTCAAACTATACTACAAGGCTACAGTAATCAAAAGAGCATGGTACTCATATCAAAACAGAGATATAGACCAATGGAACAGAACAGAGGCCTTGGAGGCCACGACATACATCTACAACCACCTGATCTTTGACAAAACTGATAAAAGCAAGCAATGGGGAAAGGATTCCATGTTTAATAAATGGTGTTGGGAAAATTGGCTAGCCATGTGCAGAAAGCAGAAACTGGGACCCTTCCTGACACCTTACACTAAAATTACCTCCAGGTGGATTAAAGAATTAAACATAAGGCCTAACACCATAGAAACCCTAGAAGAAAACCTAGGCAAAACCATTCAGGACATAGGCATAGGCAAGGACTTCATGACTAAAACACCAAAAGCATTGGCAACAAAAGCCAAAATAGACAAATGGGACCTAATTAAACTCCAGAGCTTCTGCACAGCAAAAGAAACAATCATTAGAGTGTACCGGCCACCAACAGAATGGGAAAAATTTTTTGCAATCTACTCATCTGGCAAAGTGCTAATATCCAGAATCTACAAGGAACTAAAACAGATTCACAAGAAAAAAACAAACAAACCCATCCAAAAGTGGGAAAAGGATATGAACAGACACTTTTCAAAAGAAGACAGATATGAGGCCAACAAACATATGAAAAAATGCTCATCATCACTGATTATTAGAGAATTGCAAATCAAAGCCACATTGAGATACCACCTCATGCCATTTAGAATGGCAATTATTAAAAAATCTGAAGACAATATATGTTGGAGAGGATGTGGAGAAATAGGAACACTTTTATACTGTTGGTGGGAGTGTAAATTAGTTCAATCATTGTGGAAGACAGTGTGGCACTTCCCCAAGGACCTAGAAATAAAAACTAGTATTTCTTATTATTTCTAGCCATCAAAACTTATTGCAAATTACAGTTGGCCCATAAGTGATGTAGAGGTTAGGGGAACCTGCCCTCCTGTATAGTTGAAAATTCCGTATGATTTTTGACTCCCCCAAAAGTTAACTGCTAATAGCCTACCGGTGGCCAGAAGCCTTACCTTATTCATACCAATGGGTACATATTTCATGTTATATGTATTGCACACTGTATTCTTACAATGAAGCAAGCTAAAGAAGATAAAATGTTATTAAAATCATAAAGAAGAGAACATGTATTTACTATCCCTTAAGAGGAAGTGGATCATCAGAAAGGTCTGCATCCTGTTGTCCTCATGTTGAGTAGGCTGAGTAGGAGCAAGAAGAGGAGAGATTGTGTTGTGTCTCACAGATGGAAGACAGGAAAGGAAGAAACTCCGGGGATAAATGTAACCACAGTTCAAATTCTTGTTGTTCTAGGGTCAACTGAATTAAATATTGCATTTATGGTAGGAATAGAAGAGAAGAAAAATTCATTAGGCTATAGTTTCCTATACTGTTAACCTGGAATGATAAAAACGTGGCTGTAATAGAAATGGAAAATCTTTTAGTTTTTCCCACTTCTCTTAAGGCATTGCTCTGAAGAACTTCCTACCCAGGCTTTGGGAACTGCATTAGGGACTTGGAGGTTTCTTTCTAACTGATTGGCACTTGGTCCACTGTGGGACGCTGAGACAATGATTTTCATGTCAGAGGTACTGTAGCAGTCATGTGTTTCAAGCTGGCCCATAAATGATGTAGAGGTTAGGGGCATCTGACCTCAGAGTGCAATTTCTCACAGATTAGTTCCATAGTTCTTTTCATACAGCACTGGTCATAAATAAATTATAATGTAAATTAAATTCTTTTGGCTATCTTGTCATCTGACTGTCATTTTAAAAATTGTCACAATGGAAAAATGCATTAGGAGTTTCAAACAACTAGTGACTTTTAAAGTGCCATCTACTTTTTTCTTTTTTTGAAGTGTCATCTGTATAATCAAATGACAGAATGGTAGTACATCTCTTTCATTCAGAGGTCAGCAACAACTCACCAACTAGAAATGTGGTATTAGACGCTGTAGTTAAGGGCAGATTGGCACTAAAAATTAGATTTAGAATTAATGTAAATTAGCATGTCCAAGCATTTAAAGCTGACAGTCAATAAACTCCTCCCCACACCTCCCAAAATACATCTTGGGAGAAGCAAATTGCCTAGGAATTCTAATTAACTGCTGAAGTCCTTTGCCAATATTTCACTTTAAGTAGAATTCTCATATGTATTTCTGTTAGTGAGTAGGCAGCTTTCTTCTTTGGCCAATTAAACCTAAGGTCTTGGAAGTTTCCATTTTCATCGTTTAAGTTTTGTTTAGTTCTTTACTGTGTTTACCAGTCCAAATTATAGTATAGACCAGTAAACTATTTAAATCCTCCAGAGTGAATAAACTTCAGGTGTGAGTAAAAGAAAAAGGCGCTGGCAGACATCCCCCACCCCTACAAATGTCCATGCTCTCATTCCTAGAGCCTGTGAATATGTTACATTACATGGCAGAAGGAATGTTGCAGGTTACAGAGTTTAAAATGGGGAGATTATCCTGGATTATTTGGACGGGCCCAATATAATCATGGAAGCCCCTAAAAACCGACAATATTTTCTGGCTATAAGCAGAAGAGATGCTGCGGACAAAACGTTGTCAAACCAAATACCAAGGATAGGCTGGATATCAGAGACATGGCTGACATGAGCATCGGGGGTTCAGAGAGGAGTTATAGCCTGAGTTACATCCTTCTGTGGTGGAGCTGCAGGTGGTTTACATATAGCAGCATAGGCTTCGACTTTAGGTGGACAGTGTGACAGTAAGTTGCTGGGTTTTGTACATTTATATTTGCACCAATGCATGGAGTTAGTTAAAACGATGTGGATTATAGTAAGACACAGACTAAGAATAGTGAGTGATACAGAACCAGATGCTGATTTTAAGAAACCAACACAGAAACGTTTTGCTGCTGCTGTTACACTTGGCTAAATTTTCAGCTGGTCATTGATGAGGAAGACTTACTAACTTCAGAACTTCCTTTATTGAGGCCCTACACCAACAGTGAGCTAAGTATGGTAATTTAATTGTAGTTGCTTATATAAATTATCTGTTAATAAACAAAACACAGTTCCTTTCATATTGTAGTTTATATCCTTTAGTGAATCTTTTAAAAATATATTCTTAAAGTAGGGAGTGAAATACTTTTCCAGGTGTCATTAAAACCCAATATGCTGATGTAAGACAAATAGATTGATGATTGAGTAAAGATTGCTGTACCTAAGGAGGTGAACTAGGCAAACTCTCTTCCCCGTAGATTAATGTCTGAACAAGACCTATTTAAGTCTACATGAACCATATGTTACATTTTCAGTTCCTTTCAAAACACATGTTGGTACAGTTTAAGCAAAACACTCATTACTTTAAAAAATACCCTCTGCTTCTAATTTTAAAAGCATGTGAGTAAATGTATTGCTCATTAGAGTGAGAAAAACACTGTATTGAGCTCCAAGTAGGTAAAAGTGCAACAGCCTTGAGAGCTCTTTCATGTGGCCACCAGTTGTAGCTTAATCTGGGGGAAGTAAAACCTTTCTCCAATTAGCTTTGCCCTGAATAGAAGACTTGCTGTGTCTCTCAGCCTGGTACTTTTGTCATGTGGACTGATGCCTACTGAAGTCCAGACTTTAGACTATTGTTTTCCTTTCATTCAAGTCTTAAATCATGTCCTAGACTCTGGAGGTGAACACTTAGTGCAATCACTCCCTGATTACAGTGCTTTCTCCAAATCTGGTTATCATATGAGTCATTAGAGTAATTGCAGTTGAAACCAACAATTGTAGAGAGGAAGTCAAATGCATAACTTCTACTTCTTGTACTTGTGGAATCATTTAAGCATGAGGGTTCAATTTTGTTCTTGACCTCAAATACCTTAAAAGTACATTAAATTGTGAATTTTCTATGAACCATTCAAAAAGACTTGGTGGTATTTTGTGATAAAAATATGATAAAATCAGACATGAAGCTTGATCAGATAAATGTATTCATGGAAGATGCTCAGAGTTACTTAAGAGATATTAACTTGACAATATTTTACATTTAATAATTTATGAATAAAATCACACATTTATGGTAAAAAACATCTTCCCTTCAAAGTTACATAATTCAAGGCTGTCATGCATCCATTCACTCATATATTCATTCAGCATTTATTTATCATAGGCCTATAATATGCCAGAAAATCTTTTAGAAATTGATAATATAGAAATAAGTATAACAAAGTCCTATCTTTATATTTGAAGATACTTTACTTTTTCGTTAAAGAGAGACAGATAATATAAACTTAAAAAATATAGAATATGTCAGGTGATGATAAATGCTATGAAGGAAAACAAAGTAAGGAAGACAGAGAGTTAAAGGTACCAGTATTTTCTAGAGTGGTCAGAAAAGGCCTCTCTGGTAAAATAACATTTGAGCAGAGACCTTGAAAGGAGTGAGGGAAGACTTATGTAGCTATCTGGGGGAAGATTGTTCCAGAGAGGTTGGGTCAGAGTGAGAGGGTGAGAGTGGTAGAAGCTGAGGTTAGGGAGACAGTGGGGGGTTAGTGGGTCAAAGGCAGATAATGTGGGGCTCTGTGGGCCATCATGAAACTTCAGCCTTTACCTTGAATGAGATAGGAAGCCACTGGAGAATCTGGAGAAGAAAAGGATGATCCGCCCTTCAACAGGATCATCCAGGCTACTCTGGTGAATATAGACCATAGGATGGCAAAGAGTGGAAGCGAGGTGATCAGTTAGAAGGCTTCTGCAATAGCTACGTGAGAGACATGAACTAGGACAATAGCAGTGGAGGTCTGAGATGTGGCAAAGTCTAGCTATAGAGCAAAGGACTAGCTGACAGAATTTGCTATTGGATTGGCTGCATTGTAGGAGAGAAAAAGTAGGGTGCATTTTGGGGTTGAGCAAAGAGAAGATGAAGAATGTACTGAGATGGGGAATACTGCAGGAGGAGTAGATTTGAAAGAGGTAAGGGAAATTAAGAGTTGGTTTTGGACACATACATTTTGATATGTCTGATTCCACCAAGAGGAAATTTTAACTCAGCAATTGGTTATTCAACTCAGGGTTCTGAGCAGAAATACCAATTGAAGATTTAAATTTGGGAATCATCAGGGTGTCAATGTTGCCTGCAACCATGGGACGGAATAAAATCACTTGCCAACAGAACCCAGGTAAAGAAGGGTCTGAGGATTGTGCTTGTGCCCTTTCAAGTTTAGAAGGTGGGGAGGTGAGGAGGAGCCATTAATGACTGGGGAGGAAGAGTGGCCAGTGAGGGAGGGCAGCGGTCAGAGGAGTGGGATCTGGGAAGCTAAATAAAGATAGAAAGGAGTGGGAGATCAACTCTGAATAATTACTGATAGGTGGAATAAGTAGAACTGAGAAATGGCCATCAGTATACACTTGTTCTTAGCCAAAAGGCTGAGAAGCAATGGTCATCAATATAGAGGGCATTGTTAACCCTGGGAAAAGTGGACAGAAGACAATAAAAGCTTTCTTTTCTTTTCTTTCTTTTTTCTTTTCTTTCTTTCTTCCTTTTTTTTTTTTTTAGAATGAGACAGGGTCTTATTCTGCCACTGAGGCTGGAGTGCAGTGGCATGATCACGGCTCACTGCAGTCTCAGCCTCAACCTGCTGGGTTCAAGTGATCCTCTTGCCTCAGACCTCCTAGTAGCTGGGACTGCAGGCACATGACACCACGACAGAAGAATTTATTTATTTATTTTTGTAAAGATGGAGTCTTGCCATGTTGCTCAGGCTTGTCTCAAACTCCTGGGCTCAAATGATCCTCTTGCCTTGGCCAATGAAAACTTTCATAATAGTAGATAAAAGCTGTGGAATATGGAACAAAATCCTGGCTGAAACAGATTCAGAACATGGGAGTAGAGGAAGCAGAAAAAGTGAATATAGGTAACTGTTTTGAATAAATTTGCTGTAATGGGGAATAGAGAAATAGGGTATGGCTGGTCACTCATGTGCAGCCCAGGGAGACATTTTGTTGCTATTGTTTAAATGTGGAAAATGCTACCACATGTTTACATCCTTATAGAAATGATCCAACAAAACAAACTAGGTGTTGTGGGAGTGAAAGGGCGCAATTGCCACAGTGGTGTCTGTGACTAGGCCAGAGGGGATTATCACACTAATAAAGGAGGTGCCTTAGATGCAAGTATGTTCGGTTCATTCATTGTTATAGAAGTAGAAGCTGATAAAATGGGTGCCGACACAGACACTTCACATTTGCTGGTGGAAGCACATGGAATTTTTCTTCTAACTGTACCTATTTTGTCAACTTGTCTCCTGGCTACTTTTTCCTCTAGCACAGAGTAACACAGTTCTTTCTCTATTGTCCGTCAATGTTTCACAATCCCCAGCGCTTGGCTGAGCTCAAACAGCCCTGTTCTGTGAGCCTGCTGCCCACATAAAGGGCATTGGTGAACAGTTGCATATGAACAGCTGCAATGAAATGAATCATTAGGCTAGGTAGAAGCAGTTTACCTAGCTGATTGTTGGCACGAGCTGCTGGTCTATTACTTGTCTCAGCAGAGTAAGAGTGAACATTTATTGATATAGAATTATTAGACATTTAAGCTCTCAGTTTTGTGTTTTACCACACTGCATGAAAAACTGTCCTGATACTGCGGGATGCTGGAGAAGTTAAAAAAGAAAAAAGAAAGAAAGCATTACCTTTCATATAAAGGAAGAATGATCAAGACATTTTATGGCTAATGAAAGCAGCAGCCATATTTGAAAAGAAATTCCTATATTTAAAACAAGAACACTATTTAATGCTAAAACTGTATTCATAAAATTTCTATAAGAAATTCAAAAACTATGTATATGTTTCCACTTTGTGATTCCTCTGCTAGGAATCTACTAGAATAAAGACATAATGTTTTATTGACAATGTGATTACCTTCAAATGTATGTATTAAGTGCCAGACCCTGAGCTAAACAGTTGAAATAACTGGGAATTGCCTCACTCTGGCAAATGAGTTAACCCCCATACCTTCATTAGCTAACTTGCAAGTCTCTTCCTTGCATGTAAAAGAAAGGACAATATGGGGGTGCTTTGTAAACTGCCATTCTCCACCCTGGCTGCCATAAGCTTAGCTTACTTTTAGGTTACTTTTAAGTGCTTTTCTCAACTAATCTGCATAGCATTTGTGCTGCTTCTTGAAAATCTGTGAACTGTAAATCAATGTACTAGTTTTGCTATTTCCCATGCCTGAAGTTATCTCTCACTAGGTGGAAATCTGCTTTTTTCTTCAAAAGACTCAACTTCCTTGTCTGCTATTGTCACCAGGTAGGGAGATCTCCCCACGCCCATCGCTATGTTTTCCTCTCACTTGGTTCTTGTCTCCTGCTAATGCCAGTCCTAGGCAGACCAATCACTTTCCTCCTCCCAAGAGAATGAAGATCTTAAGAAACAGTAGTCATCCATTTATTCTCTCACCTTGCGGAGCTTGAATTTTACCTGTTAGCCAGATCTTCCAGCTGTCATCAATCAATTAACTTTCAAATAGATTCAGCCAGACCTCTTTTCTAATTAGCTTATATTTGGGCTACTATGAATGAATTAAAGAGGTTGGCTACAAAAACATTCTATTACCATGGAAGACTGCTTATTAAATACTGTCAGACAAAAAAAAGCCTAAGATATAAATATCTAAAAAAATTACAATGTAAAACAAAACCCTAAAATCAACACTTATAAACTGGAAGGAAATACAATAAAGCTAAATATAAAAATTATTTTTCATATAATTTTAATTCTTTCTTCCATAACTGCTTTATATTAGAAACAACATTAATGAATATTTTTCCTGTTGACCACATGTCATATTTTATAATGAAATTACATGGTTTGACAGTGAACTTCTTTAGAACTTTTCTATTCTTTCAAGGCAAAAATGGTAAACTGGTGACCTGTAGCTGTATTTTGTTTGACCTATCATTTGAAAGAATTTTAATTTATTTTGGTAGTATTGCAAAATATGTAATTCTAGATATTGGAGTGTTTTTGAATAAAGAAGAGGATATGGCACCACTAGGCTCGCTTTTCCATATGGCAACCCTCAGCTACGTGGGTTCTTTGTGAGAGGAAGGACCTCTTGGTGCACTTAAGTTCACCTCTGTTTCTCTTTTCTACCTCCTGTCTCTTTTGTTATCAGGTTCAATCTATTGTTTTAATATCCCCAGTGTGCTTTATTCATGGATTTTACCTGCCTGCATCATAGAAATCTGAGATTGTTCACTCTTATAATTTTCAAAAACTTTCAATCAACCAACCAACCAATCAGTCATCACCTGGCTCTCCTCACTTTGCTAGGAACACAAGAAGACCCATTTTTTGAAAGTCATAATTTAAGTGCCATAAAACAATATAGGAATTGTCCATATCCACCTTTCTATGCCAAAAGAAAGGAAGGAGACTCAGAAGTTCTGTCAGCTCTGGTTTTCTATGGCAACAGGCAACGGAGCTGTCATCTCTCCATCATAAACAATGAGGTGATTTAAGATAGGTCCACAAACTGTCTGTAGGCTGGTTCCTCTCTCAGGGCCACTGCACACACTCATAAAATTTTTGTCCTTTGTCTGCTGAATCATGTCTAACCACCTACCTGTAAAGCACTCTTCTTGTTTCTGATCCTAGCCAGTTTCTTCTTGGTACAGGTAGTTTTTGGTAGCATTATTAATGACTTTTAAGGATAGAAAGCACAGATGGAGGCTCTAGTAGGTAGTTACCACTCAAAGATATATATGACATGTGATATATAGTATGTGAATATTATATATAATATATACCTATATATGTACTATGAATAATGACTTTTTTTGAGGTAAGGGTGGACTTTCATTGCACTGTTTTGATAGTATTGCACTTTTTTTGAGTTAAGGGTGGACTTTCAGGGTCACTATTTTACTTTTGGGATTACCTGATATATTGGTTTATTTTAAACTATCAATTAAAGTACACTGTGTTTCTGGTATTCAATTTTGTAAAAAGGAAAATGAAATTGTTGGGGTAACATATCAAAGATATCAAAGATATAAAGCTAGCTAAATAGCTAACAATTTTAAAGTATCTTAATGCAAATCAAAATTTAAATGTCTGTCATCAATCCCAAAATAAAATCATCAGTCACCAGGGAAAGTGGCAATGAGCATTTTTATGTCCGGATATTTTGCTGATTCTTTCTTTTTCTTCTATTGTGGTTATGATTTGTTTTGTAATACAAAGTCTTTTTTATTTTTAGGTAGTAAAGTTTACTAAGCTTTTCTTTTATTGCTTCTGAATTTTGAATTTTAGAATTTAATGTTCATTTCTAGGATGTAGAAGAATTGTCATTTTCCCCTTAGTATGTATGGTTTTATTATTTTATATTTAAAACTCTGGCTCATTGGGAATTTACACTGGTTGTGGCACAAGGGACAAATTCAAATTTAGATTTTTCCATATGGCTACATTGTTGCTCAAGCACTACTTACATAAATCTACCTTTTCTCTATAGATTTTAGACGCTAACCTTAATATACTATATTTTAAATGCAATTATATCTATGTATTCTCTGTTCCATGGGTTGATTCATATGCCAAAAATTAGACTCACACACAATAATAGTAGGAGATTTTAACACCTCCACTGTCAACATTAGACAGATCAATGAGACAGAAAATTAACAAGGATATCCAGGCCTTGAATTCAGATCTGGACCATGCAAACCTAATAGACATTTACAGAACTTTCCACCCCAAATCCACAGAATATATAGTCTTCTCAGCATCACATGACACCTACTCTAAAATTGACCACATAATCAGAAATAAATCACTCCTCAGCAAATGCAAAAGAATGGAAATCATAACAAATAGTCTCTCAGACCACAGTGCAATCAAATTAGAACTCAGGATTAAGAAAGTAGCTCAGAACCACACAACTTCATGGAAAATGAACAACTGGCTCTTGAATAAGTAATGAAATGAAGGCAGAAATAAATATGTTCTTTGAAACCAATGAGAATGAAGACACAATGTGCCAGAATCTCTGGGACATATTTAAAGCAGTGTCTAGAGGAAAATTTATAGCAATAAATGCCCACATGAGAAGCAAGGAAAGATCTAAAATCGATATCCTATCATCAAAATTGAAAGAGCTAGAGGAGCAAGGTCAAAAAAAACTCAAAAGCTAGCAGAAGACAAGAAATAACTAAGATCAGAGCAGAAAAGGAGATAGAGACACAAAAAAACCCTTCAAAAACTTAATAAATCTAGGAGCCGGTTTTTTGTAAAGATAAAAAAATAGACAGACCACTAGCCAGATTAATAAAAAAGAAAAGAGAGAAGAATCAAACAGGTGCAATAAAAAGCAATAAAGGAGATATCACCACTGATTCCACAGAAATACAAACCACCATCAGAGATTGCTACAAACAACTCTATGCACATAAACCAGTAAACCTGGAAGAAATGGATAAATTGCTGGAAACTTGCACCCTTCCAAGCCTAAACCAGGAAGTAGTTGAAACCCTGAATAAACCAATTACAAGGGCTGAAGTTGAGGCAGCAATTAATAGACTACCAACCAAAAAAAGCCCAGGTCCAGATGGATTCACAAAAAGTACAAAAGAAATGACACAAAAAGCTGGTTCTCTGAAAAGATAAATAAAATTGACAGAACATTAGTGAGATTAACCAAGAAAAGAAGAAAGAAGATTCATATAAGCTCAGTTAGAAATAAAATGGGAGATATTACTACTGATACCACAGAAATACAAAAGGTTATTCAAGGCTGCTATGAATACCTTTACACACATAAACTAGAAAACTTATAGAAAATGGATAAATTCCTGAAAATATACAACCCTCCTAGATTAAACCAGGAAGAAATAGAAACTCTGAACAGAACAATAACAAGCAGCGCGATTGAGATGTTTGTAAAAAATTGCCAACAACAACAACAACAAAAAGTCGAGGACCAGGTGGATTCACAGCTGAACGCTATCAGACATTCAAAGAAGAATTGGTACCAATCCTATTGACACTATTCTACAGCACAGAGAAAGAAGGAATTGTCCTTAAATCATTTTATGAAGCCAATAACACTCTAACACCCAAACCAGGAAAGGACATAACAACAACAACAACAAAATAAAAAAACTACAGATCAATATCCCGACAAAAAATAGATGCAAAAATCCTTAACAAAATACTAGCTAACCAAACCTAACAGCATATCAAAAAGATAACCCACCATGATAAAAATGGGTTTTATACCAGGGATGCAGAGATGATTTATCATTCATAAGTCAATAAATGTGACACATCACATAAAGAAGATTAAAAACAAAATCACATGATCATCTCAGTAGATGCAGAAAAAGCATTTGACAAAATCCAGCATCCCTTTATGATTAAAACCCTCAGCAAAACTGGCATAGAAGGAACATACCTTAAGATAATAAAAGCCATCTATGGTAAACCCACAGCCAACATTGTACTAAATGGGGAAAAGTTGAAAGCATTCATCCTGAGAAGTGGTATAAGACAAAAATGTCCACTTTCACCGCTTCTATTTAACATAGTACAGGAAGCCCTAGCCAGAGCAATCAGACAAGAGAAAGAAACCAAGAGCATCCAAATCAGTAAAGAGAAAGTCAGACCTGTTGCTGTTTGCTGATGATGTAATCTTATATGAAGAAAACCCTAAACACTCATCCATAAAGCTCCTAAAACTGATGAATGAGTTTAGCAAAATTTCAGGATACAAAACTAATGTACACAAATCAGTAGCTCTGCTATATGCCAACAATGACCAAGCTGAGAATCAAATCAGAAACTTAATTTACCGTAGCTACAAAAAGTAAAATAAAATACTTAGAAATATACCTAATAAGGAGGTGAAAGTCCTCTACAAGGAAAACTACAAAACACTGCTGGAAGAAATCACAAAAACACAATCATGGAAACACATCCCATTGTGTAAATGGCCACACTGCCAAAAACAATCTACAAATTCAATGTGATTCCTATCAAAATACCACCATCATTCTTCACAGAACTAGAAAAAAACAATTCTAAAATGGAACAACAACAACAACAACAAAAAACCCCGCAAAACCAAAGCAAGACTAAGCAAAAGAAACAAATCTGGAGGCATCACATTAGCCAACTTCAAGCTGTATTATAGGGTCTTAGTCACCAAAACAGCATGATACTGGTATAAAAATAGGCACATTGACCTATGGAACTGAATAGAGAACCCAGAAATAAAGCCAAATACTTACAGCCAACTCATCTTTGACAAAGCAAACAAAAATGTAAAGCAGAGAAAGGATACCATTTTCAACAAATGGTGCTTGGATAATTGGCAAGCCACATGTAGAAGAATGAAACTGGATCCTGATCTTTCACCTTACACAAAAATCAAATCACGATGGAAGGCTTACATCTGAGATCCGAAACCTAAAAATTCCAGATGATAACATCAGAAAAACCCTTGTAGACATTGGCCTAGGTAAAGACTTCATGACCAAGAACCCAAAAGCAAATGCAACAAAACCAGTGATAAATAGGTGAGACTTAATTGAACTAAAAAGCTTCTGCACAGCAAAATAAATAATGAGCAGAGTTAACAGACAACCCACAGAGTGGGAGAAAATCTTCACAATCTATGTATCTGACGAAGGACTAATATCCAGAATCTACAAGGAACCCAAACAAATCAGCAAGAAAAACAAATAAACAATCCCATTAAAAAGTGGGCTAAGGACATGAATAGACAATTCTCAAAAGAAGATGTACAAATGACCAACAAGCATACAGAAAAATTCCCAACATCACTAATGATCAAGGAAATGTAATTCAAAGCCATAATGCAATACCATCTTACTCCTGCAAGAATGGTCATAATCAAAATATTAAAAAATAATAGATGTGGGCATGCATGTGGTGAAAAAGGAACACTTTACACTGTTGGTGGGAATGTAAACTAGTGCAATCACTATGGAAAACAGTGTGGAGATTCCTTAAAGAACTAAAAGTAGAACTACTATTTGATCCAGCAATCCCAATACTCAGTATATACCCAAAGGAAAAGGAGTCATTATAGGAAAAAGGTACTTGCACATGCATGTTTATAGTAGAACAATTTGCAATTGTAAAAATATGGAACCAACCCAAATGCTCATCAATCAACAAGTGGATAAAGTGTGGCATATATATACTGTGGAATACTACTTAGCCATGAAAAGAAACAAGATAATGGCAATTGCAGCAACTTGGATGGAATTGGAGAGTATTATTATTATTATTTGAGACACAGTCTTGCTCTGTTGCCCAGGATGGAGTGCAGTAGCATAATCTTGGCTCACTGCAACCTCTGTCTTTGGGTTCAAGTGATTCTCATGCTTTAGTCTCCCAAGTAGCTGGGATTAGAGGTGCACACCACCAGCCCAGCTAATATTTGTATTTTAAGATAGATGGGGTTTCACCATGTTGGCTAGGTTGGTCTCAAACTCCTGACTTCAAGTGATCCACCCGTCTTGGCCTCCCAAAGCACTGGGATTACAGGCGTGAAACATTTCACCTGGCCAGAATTGTAGACTACTATTCTAAGTGAAATAACTCAGGAATGAGAAACCAAACATTGTATGTTCTCACATAAGTGGAAGCTAAGGGTTCTTATGCAGAGACATACCAATGATATAATGGACTTTGGGGACTCTGAGGAAAGAGTGGGAGGTGGGTGAAGGTTATAAGTTTACATATTGGGTACAGTGTACACTGCTCAGGGTAATCTCAGAAATCATCACCAAAAGTCTTACTCATATAACCAAACACCACCTGTTTTCCCAAAATCTATTGAAATAAAAATAAATAAAAAATGATTTGATGATCTGTTGTTTAAAGTGTTTTCAATGTTTAATTATACAAGTATTGCTTACTATAGAGGAAAATTTCAACTTGGGGCTAAAAGTAATAGTGCATTATTTTTATTATTCATCCCACAAAATTGGCAAGTGTGTAGTTGTAGGTTTCCTTTTTTTAAAAAAAATAAGCAAATTATTAAATATAAATTGCATTTTATTTTTGTAAACTTGATAGCTGACATTCCTTTTCTATTTCAACTACAAAGTCACATATGGTTTTTTAAGCATCTTTACTATAGTGATTCTTGCTTTTTCTAGCTACAAGACAATAAACGTCAGTGTTTATGAGTGGTGATAAGATTCTGAATTCTATTCTGCTCTCATTGTTTTTGCTGTGAAACCTATTGATTGCCTATTTTAAAACCACCCAAATAGAGACAGATTGCTATTATGAACAAAGAAGACTGTTCATAGAAATAACATTCCTTCTCAGTATTATGAGTAACAATGGTGATGAAAAGGCATATACTATAGCGTAAAAGTCAGTCTTGCAGCACACCCTAGTCACAGGCACTGAACATTTCACTCACTTGCTTGTTCATCATTTAACCACTTAACCTACCAGCCGTTCAACTCTGTCTCCTTTTTTCCAACATAGCTATTTGACATTTCCAGGCAAAACACATCTTTTGCTTGCTATTCATTAGCATCCATCAAAATATATTTTTTATATTAAAAAATAAGGCTAGTCTGAGACAAAGTGCCAGAAATAAGCTGTTTTTCTTGGTAAGGAGCAAATAACATCAGTGGGACTTCCCAGGGGTGAACCCTGTGTCTTTCAAAAGCTAAGTGTTTCATGTGACAAGATAATGAATTGTTTGCTTTTGAGGGTGAAGAGTGGGACCTATAGAGTTTCAATTCCTTTATGTACATAATGGAGATGTGTCAACTTGACTGAGCCACAAGGTGCCTAGATATTTGGTCAAATGTTATTCTGGGTGTGTCTTTGAGGATATTTTGGATGACATTAACATTTGATCCAGTAGACCGAGCAAAGCAGATTGCTTTTCCTAATGCGGGTGGACCTCATTCAGTCAGCTGAAAGCCTGCATAGTGCAAAGATGTTGACTCTCCTGAGAGAAAGAGGGCACTCCTGCCTGATTGTTTGAGCTTGGACATTGGTCTTTTTCTGACTTCAGATTCAAACTGAAACATTGTTTCCTGTTGGGCCTTAAGTTTCCTGGCTTTTTGGGCTGGACCTTAGATCATTGGCTCTTGGTTCTCAGGCTTTCAGGATTATATTGGAACTACATCATTGGCTCTCCTGAGTCTCTAGCTTACTGACTGCAGATCTTGGGACTTCTCAGCCTCCATAACTGCACAAGTCAATTCCTTATAATAAATTTATTTCCCTCTATATGTATATATCCTGTTGGTTCTATTTCTCTGGAGAACCCTAACAGATATACATAATAATCTCTATGTCTCTGCTCCTCTTGGTGTTCACTTCTGCCCATCTTTTAAGCAGGACAGAAACTAAAGGTGTAATCAATAATATCACACTGCACTTCTCACACACAGACAGCAAAATCCACACTATGCATTCTCCCCAGTACTTATTGATCAGTTCAGACATATTAATCCCTATTTAGCTCAAGGCTTAAGCAAGAAGATAAGGTACTTGCACTTAGAATAAGAAATCTTATTTTAAATTTTCCAAGTTTAATAATTGAGGTGAGATCTAGTCACTTGCACAGCATCTATATTTAGTTCCTGCAATCAATCAAATACTTAATTTTTTTTGAAAAGAAAGAGCTTTTTAAAACCTGACCTTGCTCAAGGTTAAAGATGCTGATATTTAATAACTGAAAATACAATGGTAATCTTTTACTCATCAAAAGCATTGTGAAGTAATAATTTCAATAATTGTTATATCATTGATATTTTCTTATCATGTATGATAACTGTCCCTAGGATTCTAGATGTGGTACTGTTGTTGTTCATGAGATCAGAACAGAAAGCTTCAGTCAGTTCTACATGTTACTGAATGTTAAGATTCCCATTAATTTTAGTCAAAGGTGATACTGGAGCTTCTAGTGCCCCTTTCAAGTTGTCCCTTCAGTGCAACTGGTTTTCACCCAATCCTGAGAAAATGTGTGAACAACCATCTAATAACAAAGCAAGAGCTTTAAGCTAACTGGGGTCTACTCAGTTTGTTAATCCTTCTCAAACCACTCTGCTATCTATATGGCAGCCAAGAAGACACTAAAATGTGCTCTGACAAGATCATGTCATTTGCAGCAACATGGGCAGAGCTTGAGGGTGTTATCCTAAGTGAACCAACACAGGAACAGAAAACCAGACACCACATGTTCTCACTTACAAGTGGGAGCTAAACGCTGAGCATACAAGGACACAAAGGAGGAAGCAATAGACATCAGGGCCTACTGGGGATGGAGGGAAGGAGGAGGCTGAGGGTCAAAAAACTACCTATTGCATACTGTGCTTATTTCCTGGCTCATGAAATAATACGTACATCAAACCCTTGCAACATGCAATTTATCTGTACAATCAAACTGCATGTGTAACCATAAAAAAGTGTTCTAGATTTAATACTTTTGCCATCTCAGGATAGTGATAGTGACGAAAGGCCATGTTAGAAGAGAAGTAAGGAATTGAGAGCTTTACAGCCTCACGTTTTTTCCTCATTATCTTTGCAATCTACTACTGGTTATTCTTGCACTTATCAAAAATTCTGAGCAGGAAAGAATGGGAAGACTTGGAGAGCCACTTGTATCTTGTTCTCTCCTCCTGAAGAAGCTATACAGTTTTGAAAATCTAGAAGTTCAAGTAAACCCATATTTTTGGATCAATCAATTCATTCATTCGTTAAATATTTATTGAGTATTTACCATGTGCTAGGCATTGTTGATGTAGGTACCGGGGATACTAATCATCAACAAAAACAGACATGGCCCCTGCCATCATGAAGCACACAATGTAGAGAATGAGACTGATGGATTTTTTAGGCCGATAATCATATAAAATGCATCAGCAATAAATGCTGTGAAAAAGATCTTATAATAGGGGCACATGGTCTAGTTAGGAAGATCAGGGAAAGCTCAAAGAAAGTAATGATCATACTCTTAGATGAAGAATGAGTAGAAGTTAATTAGGTAACTGGGGAGGAAAGAATAGAACAAGCAGAGGAAGTACCATTTGCAAAAGTCTGCAGCAGGAGGGAACATGACAAATATAAGAGACTGAAATAGAATAAGTGTGACTGGAGCACAGAGGATGGAAAGTTGCGTGCTGGGGCAGGACAAAGTAAAATCAGGTGAGAGACAGACCAGGCAGGCCCTTAGAGGGCATGTCAAGAAGTTTTGTGTTTTTGAGCTATGTGGCTTGACCCCCACTTCTGGTTAGTTGAAATGTTTCCACTTCCACATTTCAGAAGAGTATAAGAAATACTAGAAATGTGCCATGGCTCATGCCTGTAATCCCAGCAGTTTGGGAGGTTGAGGTGGTCAGATCATAAGGTGAGGAGATTGAGACCATCCTAGCTAACATGGTGAAACCCTGTCTCTACTAAAAGTACAAAAAATTAGCTGGGTGTGGTGGTGCATGCCTGTAGTTCCAACTACTTGGGAACCTGAGGCCGGAGAATTGCTTGAACCTGGGAGGTAGAGGTTGCAGTGAGCAGAGATCGGGCCACTGCACTCCACACTTGGTGACAGAGCAAGACTTTGTTGAGAAAGAAAGAAAAAAGAAAGAAAAAAGAAAGGAAGGAAGGGAGGAAGGAAGGAAGGAAGGAAGGAAGGAAGGGAGAAAGAGAGAAAGAAAGAAAAGAAAGGAAGGAAAGAAAAGAAAGAAAAAGAAAGAAAAAAAGAAAGAGAAAGAAAGGAGAAAAAAAAAGAAAGAGAAAGAAAGAAAGAAAGGAGAAAAAAGAAAAGAAAAGAAGAAAGAAAGAAAGACCAGGAATAAATATGAATTAAGAAGACTTTATCTGCCAAAAAATTATGGCTTCAACTTCACTCCTTTGGAAATCTATTAATTTCCATGGGTTATTACAAAAAATAAACATTAAAATTAATGCTAGTAAGGGAGATTAGTTTAGAATGCTAGGAGTGTATTGATGTGAGGGAGGTAAAAGTTCTCTTTGGGAATTCAAATCTTTTGAAGTCTAATATTAGGAGAGCTGACACTATTATAAGCAAATGAATTAACCTTTCAGTGTCTTGGGTTGCTTATCTGTTGAATGAAGATAATGACAATCCACTAATAGGACTGAAAATCATTCTGTAAACAACAATAGTTAAAATATAAATAATTACTTGTCCTGTTGTTAGATTCTAGTCCTTACCTCAGAATTTAAATGTCTCTCTGCCAAAATAATATGTCGTTTTATTTTTGTCAAGTAAATATATGTTTATGTGCACATGTGTGTGTATATCTGTGTGTATGTGTGTAGATGAGCTTGTGTTTATTTTCATATAGGCAAATCTGTGTTTATTGAAAAAGCTTTCTTTCTTTCTGATGCCAATTGTTTATTCAGCAACTTCCTGCGTCCTAGATAATCATGATGACTCCTACTGACAGCAGATAGTTTAACACAGTAGAGGCACTGCTGAGAAAGAAGGTGGGTGGGGTGGGGTGGAGTGGGATGGCCGAATAGGTACTTTTAACTTCTTTATAAATGACAACTCTTTTTGTCTATTAAATAAGAATGTGCTTTTATAGTTTCATAAACATATCACAGTTATATCAACTATAGTTAAGCCATTCAAACAGAATCAGCAGGTACATAGTGCTATGCCAAGAAGTGGCAAAATGAAGGACCTCCTTTGGATTTGTTGCAGATTTAATATTCACATTTACATTGTCAACTCATTTGTGGCATTTCCAACAATTTTATGGGAAGTATTTATAAAGGTGTGTTCCTTCAGTGGCATAAAGATATCCCAGTTCTGTAATTATTCCTGGTTAGCATGCCACATTTTCTTTAGTAGATAAAAGGAAATCATAATCAATCTTTGGAAATAATAAAATATTTACAGAATTGGAATAGCTGTTACTTTGTGAACTTAAAAATTTTTTACCATTTCTTTTTAAAATTCATGCCTAGTAAATATATAGGCTGTTTCCATGATGATACAATGATTCATACGCATAATGTTATGTGTATGAATAGCAATGTTTTTGTTGTTGTGATTTGGCCTATAGCCAAATGGCTGCCTAGAGATACTGGTTAATGGCCATGCCTGGCCAGTGAGGTACGATGAACTGGACAGAACTAACCTTTTAGTTATGATACTGTTCTCTTGTATTGTATGAATATTGACTTTTTTCTGCCTTTATATTCGACTAAAGGGGAGAATGGATATTTGAGCTTTTTAGGGCAGGCTGAGCAATATCTCTAACATGTACTATGTGTTTTACTAAATGTTCACCTGTTTGGACCTTCTTTCCCAGGGTCCACTTCCTTCTCTTCCAGCATTGTTCTGGTTGGTTCTGCTGCATTTTGAGGGTCAGGGTTTGTTGTCAGATTTCCAGAGGAATTTTTCTTGGAGAGTTTGTCTGTGAAAAAAATTCACATAGATAGAATAATGTATGCCACTCTTGACCCAGTTATATTTGACAACCTGAGCTACAAAGATGCTGCTTGTTTTTTAGAATAGTCTTCTCATGAACACCTCCCCTGGGACTTCAGCTAAACAAAGCAGGACTTTATGCAGGAAGAATTAACCTGTAGACACCTTCAGGCCAATGAAAAAAATATGGTCATATGCTATTTAATGACAGAGATATATTCTGAAAAATGCATTGTTGGGTGACTTAGTCATTGTACAAACATCATAAAGTATACATATATTATACGAATCCTGATATTATAGCCTACCACACACCAAGGCTATACAGTATAGCTTCAAATCTTCTGCAGTCTAATATTAGGAGAGCTGGCCCTATTACTATAGGCAAATGAATTAACCTTTCAGTGTCTTGGTTGCTTATCTGATGAGTGAAGATAATGATGATCCACTAATAGGACTGAAAATCAGTCTGTAAACAACAACAGGCTCCTATGCTACAAACCTGTGCAGTATGTTACTCTATATAATGCCTTAAGCAATTCTAACACAATGGTCAGTCGGTCACTCTGTGTCTGTAAACATAAGGGAAAAGGTACAGTTTGAAATATGTCATTACAATCTCATGAGACTGCCCTCTTTTATGCAGTCTGTTATTGACGGAAACATGTTTATGCAGCACATGACTGTAATTGAAGTTGGTGTATTATATAATTAAGAATTCACAAGATATATTTCTTTCTGATATTGGCAAAGCTGAGAATAAGAATTCATCATTCAGAAGGCATGTTTTTTTTTTTTTTTACATTTCTTTTTTTTTTTTTTTCCTATTTATTTTATTGCATTTTAGGTTTTGGGGTACATGTGAAGAACATGCAAAATTGTTGCATAGGAACACACGTGGCAGTGTGATTTGCTGCCTTCCTCCCCATCACCTACATCTGGCATTTCTCCCCTTGCTATCTCTCCCCACCTTCCCACCCCCCACCGTCCCTCCCCTATTTCCCCCCAACTGACCCCAGTGTGTAGTGCTCCCCTCCCTGTGTCCATGTGTTCTCATTGTTTAACACCCGCCTATGAGTGAGAACATGCGGTGTTTGATCTTCTGGTCTTCTGTCAGTTTGCTGAGAATGATGGTTTCCAGGTTCATCCATGTCCCTACAAAGGACCCAAACTCATCGTTTTTGATGGCTGCATAATATTCCATGGTGTATATGTGCCACATTTTCCCTATCCAGTCTATCGTCGATGGGCATTTGGGTTGGTTCCAGGTCTTTGCTATTGTAAACAGTGCTGCAATGAACATTCGTGTACACGTGTCCTTATAGTAGAACGATTTGTAATCCTTTGGATATATACCCAGTAATGGGATTGCTGGGTCAAATGGAATTTCTATTTCTAGGTCCTTGAGGAATCGCCACACTGTCTTCCACAATGGTTGAACTAATTTACACTCCCACCAACAGTGCAAAAGTGTTCCTATTTCTCCACATCCTCTCCAGCATCTGTTGTCTCCAGATTTTTTAATGATCGCCATTCTAACCGGCGTGAGATGGTATCTCAGTGTAGTTTTGATTTGCATTTCTCTGATGACCAGTGATGATGAGCATTTTTTCATATGTTTGTTGGCCTCATGTATGTCTTCTTTGGAGAAGTGTCTGTTCATATCCTTTGCCCACTTTTGAATGGGCTTGTTAGTTTTTTTCTTGTAAATCTGCTTTAGTTCTTTGTAAATTTTGGATATCAGCCCTTTGTCAGATGGGTAAACTGCAAAAATTTTTTCCCAATCTGTTGGTTGCCGATTCAGTCTAATGACTGTTTCTTTTGCTGTGCAGAAGCTGTGGAGTTTGATTAGGTTCCATTTGTCTATTTTGGCTTTTGTTGTCAATGCTTTTGGCGTTTTGGTCATGAAGTTCTTGCCTACACCTACATCCTGAATGGTTTTGCCTAGATTTTCTTCTAGGGTTTTTATGGCATTAGGTCTTATGTTTAAGTCTTTAATCCATCTGGAGTTAATTTTAGTGTAAGGTGTCAGGAAGGGGTCCAGTTTCTGCTTTCTGCACATGGCTAGCCAGCTTTCCCAACCCCATTTATTGAACAGGGAATCCTTTCCCCATTGCTTGTTTTTGTCTGGTTTGTCAAAGATCAGATGGTTGTAGA
>NW_022436943.1:13335405-13583970 GCF_009761245.1 Sapajus apella | reverse complement strand
AAAAAAAAAAAAAAAAAAAAAAAAAACAGGAGTTGCAATTCTCGTCTCTGATAAAATAGACTTTTAAGCAACAAAGACCAAAAGAGACAAAGAAGGACATTATATAATGGTAAAAGAATCAATGCAACAAGAAGAGCTAACGATCCTAAATATATACACACCCAATAGAGGAGTACCCAGATTCATAAGGCAAGTTCTTAATGACTTACAAAGAGACTTAGACTCCCACACAATTATAGTGGGAGACTTTAACACCCCATTGTCAATATTAGACAGATCAACCAGACAGAAAATTAACAAGGATATCCAGGACTTGAACTCAGACCTGGACCAAGCAAACCTAATAGACACTTACAGAACTCTCCACCCCAAATCCACAGAATACACATTCTTCTCAGCACCACATCACACCTACTCTAAAATTGACCACGTAATTGGAAGCAAATCACTCCTCAGCAAATGCAAAAGAATGGAAATCATAGCAAACAGTCTCTAAGACCACAGTGCAATAGAACTCAGAATGCAGAAACTAACTCAGAACAGCACAACTTCATGGAAACTGAACAACTGGCTATTGAATGTTGACTGGATAAACAATGAAATGAAGGCAGAAATAAAGCTGTTCTTCGAAACCAATGAGAATGAAGACACAACATACCAGGATCTCTGGGACACATTTAAAGCAGTCTCTAGAGGAAAATATATAGCAATAAGTGCCCACATGAGAAGGAAGGAGAGAACGAAAATTGACACCCTATCATCAAAATTGAAAGAGCTAGAGGAGCAAGATCAGAAAAACTGAAAACATAGCAGAAGACAAGAAATAACTAAGATCAGAGCAGAACTGAAGGAGATAGAGACAAAAAACTCTTCAAAAAATCCATAAATCCTGGAGCTTGTTGTTTGAAAAGATCAATGAAATAGACAGACCACTAGCCAGATTAATAAAATGAAAAGAGATAATAACCAAATGGATGCAATAAAAACAATAAAGGGGATATCACCACAGATTCCACAGAAATTCAAACCATCAACAGAGATTATTACAAACAACTCTATGCACATAAACTAGTAAACCTGGAAGAAATGGATAAATTCCTGGACACTTGCCTCCTCCCAAGCCTAAACCAGGAAGAAGTCGAAACCCTGAATAGACCCATAACAAAGTCTGAAGTTGAGGCAGCAATTAAGAGCCTACCACCCCAAAAAAGCCCAGGTCCAGATGGATTCACAGCTCAATTCTACCAGACATACAAAGAGGAGCTGATATCATTCCTTCTGAAACTATTCCAAATAATCCAAAAAGAGGGAATCCTTCCCAATCATTTTATGAGACCAACATCATCCTGATACCAAAACCCAGCAGAGACTCAACAAGAAAAGAAAACTTCAGGCCGATATCCATGATGAACATAGCTGCAAAAATCTTTGATAAAATACTGGCAAGCCGATTGCAACAGCACATCAAAAAGCTTATCCACCATGATCAAGTAGGCTTCAACCCAGGGATGCAAGGCTGGTTCAACATACGCAAGTCTATAAATGTAATTCACCACATAAACAGAACCAAAGACAAAAACCACATGATTATCTCAATTGATGCAGAGAAGGCCTTTGCCAAAATTCAACAGCCTTTTATGCTAAAAACCCTCAATAAGTTAGGTATCGATGGAACGTATCTCAAAATAATAAAAGCTATTTACGACAAATCAACAGGAAATATCATACTGAATGGGCAAAAACTGGAAGCATTCCCTTTGAAATCTGGCACTAGACAAGGATGCCCTCTCTTACCACTTCTATTCAATATAGTACTGGAATTTCTAGCCAGAGCAATCAGGCAAGAAAAAGAAATAAAGTGTCTTCAAATAGGAAAGGAGGAAGTCAAATTCTCTCTATTTGCAGACGACATGATTGTATATCTAGAAGACCCCATCGTCTCAGCCCCAAATCTCCTGAAACTGATAAGCAAGTTCAGCAAAGTCTCAGGATACAAAATCAATGTGCAAAAATCACAAGCATTCCTATACACCAATAACACACCTAAAGAGAGCCAAATCAAGAATGAACTGCCATTCACAATTGCTACAAAGAGAATAAAATACCTAGGAATACAACTAACAAGGAACGTAAAGGACCTCTTCAAGGAGAATTACAAACCACTACTCAACGAAAAAAGAGAGGACACAAACAGATGGAGAAACATTCCATGTTCATGGTTAGGAAGAATTGATATCGTGAAAATGGCCATACTGCCCAAAGTAATTTATAGATTCAATGCTGTCCCCATCAAGCTACCAATGACCTTCTTCAAAGAACTGGAAAAAGACACCTTAAACTTCATATGGAACCAAAAGAGAGCCCGCATAGCCAAGTCAATCCTAAGCAAAAAGAACAAAGCGGGAGGCATCACACTACTGGACTTCAAACTATACTATAAGGCTACAGTAATCAAAACAGCATGATACTGGTACCAAAACAGAGATATAGACCAATGGAACAGTACAGAGGCCTCAGAGGCAACACCACATATCTACAACCATCCCATCTTTGACAAACGTGACAACAACAAGCAATGGGGAAAGGATTCCCTGTTTAATAAATGGTGTTGGGAAAACTGGCTAGCCATGCGCAGAAAGCAGAAACTGGATTCCTTCTTGACACCTTACACTAAAATTAACTCCAGATGGATTAAAGACTTAAACATAAGACCTAATGCCATAAAAACCCTAGAAGAAAATCTAGGCAAAACCATTCAGGACATAGGTGTAGGCAAGGACTTCATGACCAAAACACCAAAAGCATTGACAACAAAAGCCAAAATAGACAAATGGAACCTAATCAAACTCCACAGCTTCTGCACGGCAAAAGAAACAGTAATTAGAGTGAATTGGCAACCGACACAATGGAAAAAATTTTTGCAGTCTACCCATCCGACAAAGAGCTGATATCCAGAATTTACAAAGAACTGAAACAGATTTACAAGAAAAAAACAAACAAGCCCATTCAAAAGTGGGCAAAGGATATGAACAGACACTTTACAAAAGAAGACATACATGAGGCCAACAAACATATGAAAAAATGCTCATCATCACTGGTCATCAGAGAAATGCAAATCAAAACTACATGGAGATACCATCTCATGCCAGTTAGCATGGCAATCATTAAAAAATCTAGAGACAACAGATGCTGGAGAGGATGTGGAGAAACAGGAACACTTTTACACTGTTGGTGGGAGTGTAAATTAGTTCAATCATTGTGGAAGACAGTGTGGCGATTCCTTAAGGACCTAGAAATAGAAATTCCATTTGACCCAGCAATCCCATTGCTGGGTATATATCCAAAGGATTATAAATCGTTCTACTATAAGGACACATGTACACGAATGTTCATTGCAGCACTGTTTGCCATAGCAAAAACCTGGAACCAACCCAAATGCCCATCGATGATAGACTGGACAGGGTAAATGTGGTACATATACACCATGGAATATTATGCAGTCATCAAAAATGATGAGTTCGTGTCCTTTGTAGGGACATGGATGAATCTGGAAACCATCATTCTCAACAAACTGACACAACAGCAGAAAACCAAACACCACATGTTCTCACTCATAGGTGGATGTTGAACAATGAGAACACATGGACACAGGGAGGGGAGCACTACACACTGGGGTCTGTTGGGGGGAAATGGAGGAGGGATGGAGGGTGGTGAGTTGGGGAGAGAGAGCATGGGGAGAAATGCCAGATATAGGTGAAGGGGAGGGAGGCAGCAAATCACACTGCCATGTGTGTACTTATGCAACAATCTTGCATGTTTGTCACATGTACCCCAAAAACAAAAATGCAATAAAAAAAGAAAAAAAAATCTAGAGACAACAGATGCTAGAGAGGATGTGGAGAAATAGAAACACTTTTACACTGTTAGGAGTGTAAATTAGTTCAATCATTGTGGAAGACAGTGTGGCGATTCCTTAAGGGCCTAGAAATAGAAATTCCATTTGACCCAGCAATCCCAGTGCTGGGTATATATCCAAAGGATTATAAATCATTCTACTATAAGGATACATGCACACGAATCTTCATTGCAGCACTGTTTACAATAGCAAAGACCTGGAACCAACCCAAATGCCCATCGATGATAGACTTGACAGGGAAAATGTGGTACATATACACCATGGAATATTATGCAGCCATCAAAAATGATGAGTTTGTGTTCTTTGTAGGGACATGGATGAACCTGGAAACCATCATTCTCATCAAACTGACACAAGAGCAGAAAATCAAACACTGCATGTTCTCACTCATAGGCGGGTGTTGAACAATAAGAACACATAGACACAGGGAGGGGAGCACTACACACTGGGGTCTGTTGGGGGGAAATGGGGGAGGGACAGTGGAGGGTGGGGAGTTGGGGAGAGATAGCATAGGGAGAAATGCCAGATATAAGTGAAGGGGAGGAAGGCAGCAAATCACACTGCCATATGTGTACCTATGCAACTATCTTGCATGTTTTTCAAATGTACCCCAAAACCTAAAATGCAATTAAAAAAAAAAAGGCATGGTCTTACTCTGTCACCCAGGCTGGAGTGTGGAGTGCAGTGGCATGATCACGGCTCATTGCAGCCTTGACCTCCTGGGCTAAAGTGATCCTCCTACTTCATGGATCACTGGAACTACAGGTGTGAGCCACCACACCTGGTTAATTTTTGTATTTTTTGTAGAAATGGGATTTTGTCATGTTGCACAGGCTGGTCTTGAACTCCTGAGCTCAAGCAATCTGCCTGCCTCAGCTTCCCAAAGTGCTAGGATTATCAGTGTGAGCCACTGTGCCTGGTAGGCCATTTCTTATAAAGCCCCGTGGATATAAGATGCATCATATACCTCCTCTAACTCTCATTCAAGCTACAGCATATGTATTGCATTTTCAGTATTAACTTTTCTGCTGGGACCAATGGAATGACCAACTGTTCTGCAATAGTTCTTTTTGCCCATTCCTAATAAGAATGTTTGTTTAACGCCATAACATTTGGATTAATTTAATTCTAGGTAGATCTTAGCAACTTACCAGATCTCTAGATATTACCAAGCCTTTCTAAAATAACACTGCCTCTATTTTGACAAGCCTGGGATATTTATACATTAATTTCAGCCTAATTTGATTTGTGGATAAGCATTTAATTACCAAATAAATCCTCATTAATAGCTTATTGATGAAGATAAGAAACCAGTTATGTCCTATTCTTGGATTCAAAGCAGAACAACAACTTAAAAAAAAAAAAACCCATGAAGACTTAAAACAAAAGAATGCCTGTCAACTATAGTTCAGTGTGGGTGTCTTTTTATCCATGCAGCATGTTATTTGTTTGTGGAAACAGATGGTCAGAGTGTTTGCATCATCCTCATCATGAAAGAGAAATCTAAAATACAAGGCAAATCTTGCTCTGGCATCTGGGTAAAGTGTTGTCAACTGCACAATGTGCTTCTTCCCAGCTTCACACATGGACAGCAGGATTCTCAACTTCATAGCTGCCCAAATGAATAGTGTAAGTCTTTCTGCCAGTGGGGCTCTTTGTACAATGTATAGCAGTTGCCAGATCTCATCAGTACACTTGGTCAAATTCTACTCTGGAATGTGTGCCTGTGGCAGATAGTGAAATCTGGAATCAAAGTGTTCTGACATGGTTGCTTTTATCAAATGTGCAAAAATAAGTACTATTGAGTTTGCTCTCCACACGCCCAGCTGATTCCATCTTGAGCCTGGCAGTGTCTGACACTGGGCCTGTGGAATATACTTCCAATCTCCTTGGTCCCTTGTAGCAGCACAACATGCTGTAGCAGCACACACGAGCAGGTGTGAAACATCTGCTTCTCTCTTCAGGTGAGGAAATAAGTGATGTGGAAATCCATTAACCTTCCACATTTTATCAGTGACATTACATAAAGGCTAGAAAGGAGGGATTCAAAGAAAGAACCTAATATGGGAATAAGGTTGTAAATTAAAAAGGCACTCAATTGGCTTGTTTTGAATAAATATAAGAAAAGCACAAGACTTGACAATGCCTTAATTGGTTGAAATCTTTGGTGTGTGGGATGACATTACTTTGGTCAAATGTCTAATTCTTAGGACATCAAATACATGTGGGTTCTGTCTCAAAAATAAATCTTTTAGTAGGAGCCGCCAGTACCTGAGCAGATGTTAGATGCATTAATAAAGACACAGTCTGAGTACTTTGATTAGATGCATAAATGTTACCATTATTTTCATCTAAATGAACATTTGGAGTTAAGGAATAACAGTTTTAAGAAGCGTATGCTTAATGATGATTTTCCAGGGCCTAAGATTGTATTTTTCACTCAGCTTGTGGTTAATTTCAGAGTTGCTGGATTATCTAGTGTGCTTAGAATAATTTTAACTATAATACTTTAATCACACTTGAAATTTTATTATATCTTTGTAGATTGTCAAACAACATGGAGGAAGTTGACAGGCATTACAGCAATGCACATAAAATGGAATCTGAGTGTTTTAAAATGGCATTCATAAAAACAGAAAAATGGCATACTTTATATTAAGAGGCATACATGTAATTTCTAAAAATTCCAGAGAAGGACTCAGAATGGATGAGTGTTCTGGAAACCATCTCATATAAGAAATGCTTTGAGGAACTTAGGCTCTTTTGGTGAAGGATTTAAGATTAGCTGGTGACCTAATAGCTATTTCAAATTCATGGAAAGGCTGTTACATAGAAAAGAAAATAGATTTATTCCATTAGTCTAGAAAGCAGAAGAATGACTTATCAATGAATTAACAAAACAGACATGCAAACCCTTCAGACATTCTAGCAATTAGTCTAAACACAAAATGCATTGATTTGTGATTGCCAAAGGTCCTGTTGGCTGGTGGTACTTAGGAGCCTCCAGCCAATCTAAGCCTGTGCTAAGGGAGCCTGTGCTGAGGTAGGATAGGATCTTTGCATGAGGTCAAAGCTTAGGTGTCCTCTAGACAGCCTTAAAGTGCTCTAAAGTCCTGAAGTGTCCTTTGTATTTAGGAAGATTTTTGACTTAGGATACATCATCACAAGTAAAGAAATGTGCAAATCACCAAAGGAAAAAGAACATGGATTCATCTAAGGTAGCTTGGTTACTGTGTTAGGATGGATGAATCTGGTCCTCTCTCAGTGTCATGCTAGGTTTCAGGGACTTTTTAAAAACTGAGATCTATTCATCTAGAAAACACATTTTTTATATAGGTATTAAGGAGGGTTACCAGTGCTGGATACCTAACGGAGACCTGTAATCCCTACATAACTAATTCTCTGGGTGACTCTGGATAAGTCGCTTTTCTATAACAGTTTCCTCATCCATAAAATGAAAAATACTTTTGTCCTGGGAATTTCTGTGAGGATTAGATAAAGACTCCCTTTGAGAAAAATGCAAACACAAAGTGTTCCATGAGCCAGACTGGAGTAAATTGCTTAGAAGAAAAAGAAAATAAAAGGTACATTAACTCAGGTCTTCATAGCACTGACGTATGTGGGGCATGATGCAATGCCTTTCATTTACTTAACAGAGCCCAGGAACCAGAAAACTGTAATGTAATTTTCCATAAGTCAGCTATATTCTTTGGCAGAAAGAAGCCTAAAAGCACAGCGTTTAATTGAATTATGCAAATATATTTAAATCATGCAAACTACAACAAAAAAGGCATTTTAAAGGAAAAAAAATCCATCCTATCCACATTGGTTAGGGTCTCTTAAGATTTTAGCTTATGAAACACATAATGACAGTAATTTTATCAGTCAGAATCTGTTCTCTATTCAATATTTAAAACAGGGTATGCTTTCTATGCCAAACTTCGCTCTTTTCAGTGAGGGAGCTTTGTGCTGTGTTACATGCAGGAATGGTTACCGATCATGCACGTGCTGGGCACCTAATCTCAAGAGGGTGGCCTGTCCACTGCTGGCTGGCAACCCCAATGGTGGCCTGAAGGGGTCTGTTCAATGGGGGAAAAATGGTGTTTATCCAAGTCAGTCAGACTACTCCTTTTGGAATTTGGACTGGAAAATGAGTAAATGGAAATGAGAGCAGTCCAGAGTAGATACACAGAGAAAACAGCAGTCATGAGAAATGAAGCCCTATTCAGTGTGAGGGAAAGGGAGAAAAAGTAATCAGCTCCTAGGCTGCCTCAGTCTGAAAGCCTCCCCCAAATGGCTTTTCAGCTCCAGTTATCCACAAGTTTTCTTACAGTGAGCCCCTGCCACTCAGGGAGTCCTGATTATGTCTCTGTCCCTTGCCAAACCAGCATACGTAGGAATTTTCTTCATCATTTCAAACTAGAAAGCATGTAATATTTATCTTTTTTCTAGGCTAAATTTTCTGAAATGTCATGCCAACTATATTCATTTCTCAGTTCTTTTATTTATCATCATATCAGGTATCACTTTTTAAGGATACTTGTGATTTTTTGCCACATAAGACTATTTTTATTTGGATGATAGAAATAAATATGTTGAGTCTTTTTTTTATTTAAATTTTTATTTTAGATTCAGGGGATGCATGTGTGGGTTTGTTACATGGGTATACTGTATGATGCTGAGGTTTGGGATATGAATGATCCTGCCACACAGATAGTGAGCAGAGTACTCAACAGTTAATTTTTCTTTTTTTGTTATTATTTTATTTTTTATATCCCCTCTAAGGTGAAACAGTTAGTTTTTCAATTATTTCCCCCTCCCTCCTCCCTCTAGTAGCCTGCAGAGTCAATTGTTCCCATCTTTATGTCCATGAGTACCCAGTGTTTAGCTCCCACTTATAAGTAAGAACATGTGGTGTTTGGCTTTCTGTTTTTGCACCAATCTGCTTAGGATAATGGCCTCCATCTGCATCCGTGTTGCTGCAAATGAAATGATTTCATTCTTTTGTATGGCTGTGTGGTATTCCATGGTATATATGTGCCTCCCTTTCTTTATCTAATCCACTGTTGATGGGCACTTAGGTTGATTTCATGTCTTTGCTATTGTGAATAGCACAGCAATGAGCATACAAGAATGCATGTGTCTTATGGGTGGAACAATTTATTTTCTTTGGAATATATACCCAGTGATGGGATTGCTGGTACAGAACGGTAGTTCTGTTTTAAATTCTTTGAGAAATCTGCTTGAGTAGTTTTGATTAAAAGTTGTATATATTTTTTAGGAGGATGTCTCTATTCCCACCTTATCCTTTGGCTGATAAATAGGACTGAAAGTTACAGGGAGTGGACTATAGAACTAAAATTAGCCATATTAGTACTGCTTATGCATGCCAATTGAACTGGTTGATCTTAGAGAAGTCTTTACTGCTTTTTGTAAAGTAAATTTCAGTAGATGGCCTAGTTATTTTTCTATTCCACACAGGACACATTAAATTGTATTTGCTAATTGTTACTGCCAAGGACTGAAGAGTGATTTCTTATTTAAACACTCACTACCTTTTCTGAAAAACTGGGCTTTATTTTATATTTTTATTTATGGTTTAAGAGACAGGGTTTCTTTCAGTCAGCCACACTGTAATGCAGTAGCATGGCCATAGCTCACTGCAACCACAAACTCCTGGGCTCAAGTAATCCTCCCTCATCATTCTCCTAAGTAGTTGGAACTACAGGCACATGCTACCATGCCCAGCTGATAAATAAAAACTTGGAAGGATAGAGGTCAGGTCTCACTATGTTGTCCAGGTTGGTCTCAAGAAATTCTCCTGCCTTGTGCTCCCAAAGAGCTGGGATTATAGGCATGAGCCACCGTGCCTGGCCAGCTTTATTAATTTTTTTTAGAGCAGATTTAGCTCCAGAGCAGTTTTTAGCTTTAGACTGCTGCCCAAAATGAGAGTTGGCTGAGATGTAGGCTGGGCCAGTTTGGAAAGAGGATAGAAACCTGGGCAAGGCTGGAGGCACCTCTGTAGATCTGGAATTGTGCTAGACTTGGAACTTAGGGGCCTTGGCTGTGGAAAGCTATTTGGCAAGCACTTCCAGGGAGGCCACCCTACTTGCAGTCTGTTTACAAAACAAAGACTAGGATGGAGGTTATGAGCAAAGAGGAATGGAAAAGTAAGAGGATCACTAAAAGCATTGACAGATGCAGAATTTTGCCCAGGGATTTCATTGTTCATAAATACAGACAACATCACATATCTACCATATGGGTGGTTAGAGGTCGCAAAATGGTCTTGTAGACTGAATTTGATAAGAATTCAGTTATTTTGTTCCCAGTAATTCAAGAAAGAGAATAAATATTTAAACACTAAAGAAGTCAACATTTTAAAATTGAGATCTTTCAAATTAACATTTGTGTTTCTGGTTTCTCTTGACAAGTGTAACACCTGGCAGCATTTGACCCGCATCCACATGTGACAGTTACTGGCGGAGCTGAGTAGCCTCTGATCTTTTCAGACAGGGCATGAATGAATGCTCCTCATTTATGCTATCTGGCTTCTATCAGGGTTGGGATTTACCAACCTCCATGAGAAATGCTTTGCATATATTAACTAATTTAATTCTCACTCATAACCCAACACTGATAGCAGTATTGTCCTTATTTTATACGTGAGCAAAATGACATGCAAAGATGTTAAATGCCTCAACTGAAGAGTTAGAAAGTAGCAGAGTTATGATTTGAATTTGGGGGTGTCAAATTCTCAAATGCTCTTTTTTGGATATAGTATACTGTCTTTACTATGAATTTACATTATTGTAGGAAAACTCAATTTCATTTTTTAAATGGTTGCATTTTATATTTTAATTTGGAATTATCTTAAAACTGTATGTGTTATAGTTTTCCATTGCTGCCGTAATCAATTCCCATAAAAGTAATGGCTTAAAGCAACACAGCCCGTTGTCTTGTAGTTCCGAAAGTCAGAAGTCTAAGACATTTGAAGGGCTGTGTTCTCCTGGAAGCTTCAGGAGAGAATCCATTCCTTGTCTTTTCCAGCTTCTAGAGGTCACAGCACTCCTTGGGTCCTGGTCCCTTCCCCCACCTCCAGAGAACATCAATCCACCTCTGCTTTCATTGTCTCATCTCCTGCCTTTGACTCTCCTGCTTCAGTCTTATAAGAACCCCTGGATTCCACTGGGGCTACCTGAATAATCTGTGATAATCTTCCAATTTCAAGATCCTTAATAACATTAGCAACTTTCTTCCATGTAAACTACCAAATTCTTAGATTTTACAGATTATGGTGTAGACATCTTTGGATAGCCATTAATCAGCTTACCACACTGTACTAGCAATGGGCACTCAACTTTGACCCACTTCTACACAAATAATGTCACTTGAAAGCACCACAAGCCACTAGGTAAATTGCTTACATTTCCTCTACTGGTACGGAGAAATTTATTTAAAGAAGCATTTAATGTAATATAAATGAAGTAGATGCCTAAGAAAGATGATTATAATCAAAAGAGGACCTTAGTAAGTTATCTTTATTTGAATCCAAAATATGTTGTGTTCTTCATTTCCATGGTAGATAGAAATTAAACCATGCTCTGCAGAAGATAAGGGTTCTATAATCAGAAATCAACATCTGCAGATTTTATGACATTGCACCTGCATGTTTTGAAGTGAACACAAAAATATCAAGCACATATCAGAGGCTATCTTTAAACACTAATAATTTTGCTTTTTCAAGACAAAATATCTTAAATATAACTGTTATTCCTATTAAAGTCTTTGGAGACATGCTAAGTCTGCAGATTTAAATGAAACTACTTTTTACTTCTACTCAAATAGCTCCTCTGTTAAATGAAACTTCCACAAAACAGTTTTTATTACCAGCTATGAAAAACTTAAGCTTACAAATACACTTTGAAAAAAGTACAACAAAGATAAGAATAAGCTTGTTTTTCAGAGGTGTGATCCTTGGTTTTATGTAAAGTTGTATTTTTCTGTGCAAAGAACTGTAGATTTAAACCATTACTATTACATAGTAACTCAGAAAAACAGAATTGTAGCTTGAATTATCAGAATGTTTCTCTCTTCCTCAGCACTTCCATGTGTTAATCACATTTTGCTGCATGCATTAAAGATTGTTGCATAATCTTCAAAAGAGTCTTCACCTTTTAAACAAATTCGAAGATTGAATAATGGTCTTCAATTACAGATAAAACAAGGCAAGACCACATTTTTTACAATGTCCTCTTGGTATATGATTTTTACTATTTGTGGAAGTTTTATATATATGAATTTGGATCAGATAGAGTTTTAGGATTATTAAGTGCTTTCTTCTTTCAGTGAAACATTATCCTAGATATTTTAAATCAGATAACCTAGCAGTTGAACAGTCTAGCTTTAGTCATCAGTTATGAAGTATTATTATATTGCTTTCATTTTGAACAATGTGTTATAGAACATTTATTTCCCCACTTACTCCTCGGGTAAGTCAATGCTGATTGTCTATTTGGAAAATACTGTTTTCCTATCTTTGTGGCTGAGATAAAAATACAGAAGAAAGATAGTGGCAAAAACACCTGGTCTACGTATGAACAAGTATTCTCTACATTCTAAACTGCACAGTGAAAACACAGACATGCTTTTCAGAATAAGAAAATAAAGTCAAGAAAAGTAAAGTGAATTTTCTTCCCTTTTTAAAAAAAATTATTTGTAAGTAGATAGAAGGCTATAAAAAGTATAAATATGAATTAATTTAGGAAAAATCAATATCTTTATAATATTATCCCCCCAAATGAATACATATTTCCCTCCAGTTATTTAAGTTTATCCTACATATCTCTGTACAATTCAGTTATTTTCTTCATATAGATCCTTTCCTTTTCTCCTGAATAGAAACAGTAAGTAGGAGGGTGGGGCCATTTGTTGAGTGGTCCTTTTTTTTAAAATAAAGCTTTCTTTATTACACAACAGGTTTAATGTAGCATTCCCAAATTAAAGTAAGATAGTACTGAAATTTGGTATTATTTAAAAATTGAAAATTTCAAAAAACCTTTTATTTCAGGTTCATGAGTACATGTGCAGGTTTATTATATAGGCAAGTTTTGTGTCATGGGGGGTTGGCATACAGATTATTTCATCATCCAGGTAATAAGCATGATACCCTATTGGTAGTTTTTCTGTCCTCACCCTCCTCTCATTCTCCACCCTCAACTAGACCCTGGTGTCTGTTGTTCCCATCTTTATGTCCATGTGTACTCAATGTTTAGCTCCCACAAGTGAAAACATACAGTATTTGGTTTTCTGTTCCTGTGTTAGTTTACTTATGATAATGGTTTCAGTACTTTTACTGTGGGGATATTGCTTGACAGGAATTTGTTTATTTGAAACATTTCTTGTGATTTGTTTTTAAATTTATAATCTTGCTTGTAATTTTTGTGTATTTCTTATTTTTCTTCCTTAAAGATGGGACATTTGGGCTAGTAAAAGCTCAGTTGTGCCCCAGTTCCAATATTTGTTTTAGTACAAATAGAAAGTCATTAACAATCATCATACACAGGCTTTGTCTAATGGATGAAAAGTAAAACATTTGTGTTAGTTTTATGGCAATAATTTTATTTTTATTATCTAACAAAACATTCTGTTCTAGTGATTCACCTATCATTTTTGTATTTTTTTGGTTGGGGGTAGTGTTTCTACTGGGGAGAAGTAGGATAGAAGGTCTAAAAAGGGGGGCTGATAAAAGATCACATTAAGTTCTACAAAGTCAGGTAGAGGAATTTAGATTTTGTCATGCAGGCAATATGCAAGCACGTAAGTTTCTCGAGCAAAGGTTGAGATCAAAGTGGTGGTTAATGGACAATAATCTCCTAACAGTGTTTGGGCTGGGTAACGGGGGGAGAGATGGATAAAATAGAGTTCTAAACAAAAACAACCACTTAGCCCAGGAGTAGTGCAGACATGAGCTACTAATAAGGGCCTGAGCCAGGACGGTATTGCTGAGCCTGGAAGGAAAGGAAATGGGTGTCAGGGTCCTTATGAAAGGAGATTTGGTGACTAATTTTCTTTACAGGACATCCTAGATAAAGGAATAAAACCCAAGCGATATTTTGAGGTGGGGAGACTGAAAGAATGATAGTACCTGGGATAGAAATAAATCAGGAGAGGGGGCTGGGCACGGTGGCTCACGCCTATAATCCCAGTGCTTTGGGAGGCTGAGGCAGGTGGATCATGAGGTCAAGAGATCGAGACCATCCTGGTCAAAGTGGTAAAAACCCATCTTTACTAAAAATACAAAACAATTAGCTGGCCATGGTGGCGCGTGCCTGTAGTCCCAGCTACTCAGGAGGCTGAGGCAGGAGAATTGCTTGAACCTAGGAGGTGGAGGTTGCGGTGAACCAAGATTGTGCCATTGCCTGGGTAACAAGAGCGAAACTGCATCTCAAAAAAAAAAAAAAAAATCAGGAGAGGGAGTGTATTTGTAGGGGAAGATAAGGAATTTAATTTTAGACATGCTTTCTCTGTGATGCAGCACAATATACAGGCATGTACATCTAGTGGTGATTTGGAAAATATTGCTGACAGTCTTAAAAAAAGAAATTGACCTGATATGGACTTAGAATCAACCCTGTAGAAACAAGTGTGGTAGCCTTAGGAGTAGATTACCCTTCTAATGGAGAGAGTTTAGCAAGAGGGAGCAGAGGTGTGAGTGCTAAACCTTTAAATGTGTTCAATCCACATTCATTTTAGTGTCTTTATATTGCTTCTCAATGTCTGGAATCATGTTGTTCACAATGTGCTTACTTATCTGTGATGTGTTTCGTTTTCTTTAGACTACAAGCTCCATGTGACCCCAGACTCGGTCCATGTTGCTCACTGCAACTCCAGCCCATAGAACAGTGCCTGGCACATGGCAGCTAATGAAAACACATCTATTGAATGGACAAATGAGTTACTGAATGAGGATATATAGTTTTTGAGACTATTCAGATCTTCAAATAACCTCAGTGTGACCCTAGATAATTTACCTACTCAAGAACAAATGTTTCATTGGCCAACACATTTCAGAGAAATATGTATTTCACTTTCTAGGTTTTATTTGGAGATTGCATTCTGACCTTGTATGTTGGTGTGTGGCTCTTCAGACGTGTCTGGAGTTGACTTGGTTTTGAGAGATTTCTCTTCACTTTTGTTTTCTTCCTTTGAAGAAAAAAATAGAGATTGCATGTGATGAATTTACATAAAAATGAAGTTGAAAGTAAAATGTAACACCATTTTCCACTCAATTGTCAATCGGATCATTAAAATGGACTGTTCATGAGGCACTAAAAGTGATTCTTGCACTTAAAATGGGCGTTCTTGGCCTACTATTGAATAATCAACCTCAGCCTCCACAGCTTGTTAGTCACAGGATCCCTATGGTTTTTTACAGTACGGACTCTGTGTTTCTCACGCTCACATCCCTTCAGTTCTGCTGTTTAATTCCCATAGGCCTAGCATTGGTCTAGGTCTTTAGTGGTAGAACTTAAAACAGTGGAGAGAAGGCAATTTGGTCCCATTCACACATGGCCCTCTTTCTTCTCTCCATGATTTCATCTGCTTCTACTTCATCATTTGTCTGATCATCTAAGCTTTCCTTTGAAATGTCGTTATGTCACTACACATGGCCAGTGTATGCCTCGGGCTGTTCCTACAGGGGCAGAGTGAACCAAAATATGAGATTAGAATATAGAAAGATTGACTCCCAAGCTATGCACAGTCTAGAAGGGGAAACAAACACACAAAAATGTTAAGTGCAAAAAAATGTAGGTGACGAGACAGCGTCTGTAGAGGATAAGGATGGGGCATAAACACGAAGTGGTCAATTCTACTGGAGTAGAAGGGAAAGGAAGGAAACTATTCCAAAGAAAGTGACTCTTGATTTTATGAAGATAAGATTTTTGTTTTCCACATGGAGAAGACTTAGAAAACATTCCAGACAGATGACCCAGGTTTAGCAAAAGCCAAAGGCATGACCCCACATAGGTGGGGAGAAACTACAGTAGGAGCGGCTGGATGGGGCAAAGGGTGAGTAGATGAGGCTTGAGGCTAGGCAGAGACCAGAAGGACATTGAGAGTCTTGTGTGCCTGCTATGGAGTTTTGACATTATTTTTAAGCCCTGTATGTCATAGAAGTATTTAAAACTAAAAAATAAATTAATTGGCTGATTTCACTTAAGCCTCACAATAACCATATATGTTAGGCAAGACAGCTATTATTATTAATATTATTGTTGTTGAATATGAAATTGATTAAGTGGCTAGTTTATATGAACATAGCTAGAAAGGTATAAATCCAGGACTATTTATAAACAGTGAAAAGCCTTCTGACTTCAATCAAGTCTTTTTGCATTGTTACAATGACGATGTTATTCATAAACATTTCCGTTATGGTCTTTATGTGTATACATATGTAGATTTATGTGAACAGTGTCTTATTCTGGGGCAAGAGAGAGAGTTTGGATTAAACTGATTTGCAGTTCTTGAATTATTTTTCACGGATAGGTGGGAATTACCCATGACATTTTGGTTTGTAAATGAGCTCTTTAAATGACTCCTTAAAAAGCACAATATACATTGATATATTTATTCCTAGATATTTTCTATAAGACTCTAATCATTTATTCATAGTTCAGAGGCTTATTGTTTAAATGCCATTTAAAAGATCAAATTTCATGAAAGAAAATAGGATTTTAACTTGCTGTCATTTTTAACATTTGGTATATTTGAAATTGAAGATAACCTACTTTTTCCTATACTCACATGTTCTTGGAAGAACAGATGCAAATAATTCTTCAAATATGAGTTTTAAGATATAATGTGGCAGTGACCCATGCCTGTAATCCCAACACTTTGCGAGTTCGAGGTGGGCAGAACGCCTGAGGTCAAGAGTTTGATACCAGCCTGGCCAACGTGGCAAAACCCCATGTCTACTAAAAATACAAAAAATGAGCCAAGTGTGGTGGTATGCACCTGTAATCCCAGCTTCTTGGAAAGCTGAGGCATGAGAATCGTTTGAATTTAGGAGGCAGAGGTTGCAGTGCGTCAAGATTACATCGCTGCAGTCAAGCCTGGGTGACAGAATGGGATTCTGTCTCAAAAAAAAAAAAAAAAAAAAAAAAAAGATATAATGTGATGCCAGTAGGCTTCATGATTAATACTCACCACATATTAAGGCTGTTAGAATAGCATAGGATATACCTAAGGAGTGCTCTGCCTGTGCCTAATCTAAGTACTTCTCCAGTATTCCTATTTTGAAAGGAAAGACAATTCTTTAATAAGTTACTGTTCTTTTTTTTGCCTTCTCTCTAACATCTTTTTATCCTGTAGGCAAATATCTTAAAGGGTTGACTCAACTAATATCCCTCCTGTTTTGAAGCAGTATAGCCTAGTGATTTGGCTCTCAGGTGCTGAAGTCAGATGGGACTTGGTCCCAATCCAGGATCTGCCATTTGTTACCTGTGTAAGCAGCAAATTATAATAGGACCTGTGGCTGTTGTGAGGATTAAATACAGTAGTACTAGAAAAGGGCTTAGCACCTTGCTTGGCACATGGTAATTGCTGTTAGCTACAATGTTCTCTAAGAGAATAAAATATTAGCTGTTAGCTGTTTTTATGTGCTCTTTGGGAAAATAATCACAGTAGCCAGGAGTTAACCACGAATGTAGTGACTTTCCCAGAGCAAAGTACAGCAATACTAGCTGAAGGGAAGTACCAGCTCAATATTTGTGACATTGTATGAGTTTTTAAACACATAAATAACTTTTAGTGTGTGATTATTTATTTCGGCATAAGAATTAGAAAGAAGTCAAGGGCACTCTCACAAAGCAATACTAACACAATCTGCCTCATCTCCTCTCTACTGCAAAGCAATCAACATTAATCAGAAAAGGAAGGAAGGTTTTCCATGGCCAATGTTAAATAATCTCAGTGTTGTCTATCCTCTAGGCTCATTTAAACACGAACCATTGGACCATGCTCCCCTAGTCCCTGAGGCGCACTCCTGCTTGTACTTGACATCTCTCTTCCAGCTCTTTCAGATGGGAAAATAACTATTGCTCTAAAAATCTTTTGTAGCTCTTTTAGGTAATTCTAGTGAGTAATTCATGAAAATTATTCTCTAGATAGTTGTAAGTAAATATTGCTCTTATAATGACGGCTTGGACTTAAACCTGTCACAGAAACACAAATCATGAATTATAGTAATAATGGCCACTTGCAAAGTACCTACCATGTGCTTTATATATTGTCTCTAGTTCTCACAACAAAGCAGAAATTATCATATACATTTTACAGATGATTATACTTGGAACTTGTGAAACGTTTTGTTTAAAGTAAGGTTCCCCCACTTTGGCAGTACTAAAATTTTGTAGTGTATAATCCTAAGTTGTAGAGGGCTGTGCTGTCCATGATAGGATGTTTAGCAGCATCTGCAGACTTTACCCACTAGATGACAGTAACATCCCCACCCTGGAACGTGGCAACTGAAAATGTCCCCACATTTGTCAAATGTCCCTTGAGTGGCAAAATTGCTCTCAACTGAGAGCCAGTAAGTTTCCTATTGCTCTAGATAATCTGTTGTTAAAATGTGGTTTATTAAAACCGGGATACTTGATGTTTTTTGTTGAAAATCAAGTAACTAATTTAATATTTGAGAAATGATTTCATTTTGGATGATCACAGAAGTGAAAATCAGCAAAGAGAAGTCTTACTTGGCTTTTCCAAATCTTAATATAATCTCCTAAACATTTATTATTCATTTTATAAACAAATATCTACAGAATATATAAATTAATAAAGGTAAGCCCGACAGAGTATATGTACCAGATGGTGCTGGGTGAAACTACTAAGCAATCATAGATTATAGCAGTGATTAAATGCTATTACCAGACAAGAAATGATGAAAATCAAAGCGTACTTAGGAATGTGGAGAACATACCTGTGTTGTGGTTTGCTGAGGCTGATTACTTGGCTGAGAGCCTTGTTTATTCTGATGAGAGCTTTGTTCATTCTCATTGTTCTCTCCTATAGGCTTCACCTTGTTGACTTTTGTCAGCGATTTAAACATCTTCTTTGAAGTGGTTCTGAAAACCCTCTGTATCTATGACTGTATCTTAAGGTAGAGAAATGTATTTTGTTTTCCTTTTCTTCAGTAGACAAGCCAATTAGTTGTTTAATCTGGATTTTGTTCTGGTTAATTCCTACAGGCAACTCCTTAGCTAGCCAGGGCTTTGGCTTAAAAGCAGCAAATTACTTCTGGTCGGGTGATTTGCACTCTGTTTATGAACTTTAGGGAGTTAAAATGCCCTTGTGAATAATTTAGAATAGAGGATAGCTGATTTGAATGATTCAAATGTGATCACATAACACATTGGTTCATGCATTTTCTTTCCTTCTAATTACCCACCTACCTATCTTTATCTATCTAATTTTAGGCAAAGTAATATGTGAAAATGATTACAAAAATAAAACATCCACGAGGGCTTTGGATATGAAGCAAATCATTCACTGCCCCAAAGTCCCCTTCTCTAGCCCCGCAATGTGAGGTCCCTATTTTTAAGCTTCATTTTTCAGTTCTTCTGGTGGTTGATTTCCACATGGCTAAACAAACAAACAAACAAACAAAAATCTGCTTATTCTACTTTTCCTCTGTATGTGTGTGTAAAGTTTGACCCCAAATCTGTGTGAGGCATAGGTATATGATTAAGATTTGTTAAAAATAAGTTTTTTTTCCCCCTCTACCCAGAGCCCAGACAAAGTTTGTTGATGTTCTATTCTGTTGCATGAGACTTTTAGTGTACCAAAGGTGTACGTTTTTTTAAACTGGTCTTGTTTTTGTTTTTGTTTTTAATGCGAGCACTTATCTTCTGCAGTTTCAAATTAAAACCAAAGCCTTTATGCAACAAGACACATACCCACACCCAGGACAGCCTAAGTCAACTTATCAAATACTTCTTGCCATCTGTATTTTTCCAATCTGGAAATTTCCTTGAGATACTAGTTATGTATTTTAAGATATGTTAGATATGTTTATTACAGTTAATACAGAAAAAAAAACCTTTATGTATTTAAAAAGCATTTTAATTTAGGTTTCATATTACCAAAATCATAGTTCCCTTATAGATTTTTTAAATAAATTAGAAGTTTTAATTTTAGATTCAACCATTTTATCAAAAATAAATATGCCTAATAAATAACTTCATTGAATACATGATTTGACTTATATGGCTTAGAAACACAAAGCTATTTATTTTTGTTAACAACTGGTAGGGTGTTTTGGTTCCATTATGGCTTCAGAAATAATTCTGAAGAGATTATCAAATATGTATAGGGTCATTTTAGGAACTTTTCAGATAATCCTATAATCCTACAATTGATTACATTTTGAACTTTGGGTGTAAGCATAGACACTAAGTCAAAAGAAGGGAAGGTGTTAAGAGCTGGCCTTGACTAATTTTTTCTCTTCCTGAGACTTGCAAAGGAAAAAATGACCTCATCAGACTTTGTAATAAATCTCATAGTATTTATCAGTGGAAAAATGCCAGGGAGTCCCTATTGATAATTTTTTTTTTTTTAAGCAGGACATTTCTGATCTGTCTAGATTGCTTTTTGTAAATAAGCCTGGAATTTGGCAGGCTGGCTGGAGAATGGAGACAGAGGTGCTGTGTTAAGCTCTGTAAGAGAATGTGGAATGAGATGTCCCCAAACCAAACTGCCTTCCTTTTGTGAGAAATGTTTTTGCAGACAATGCTCAAAATTTACTTATAAATGCAAAACCAAAATGTGACGACTGCAGGAGAAAATGGTCTGTTTTGGATGCTGGGTCTGACGATTTGGGGTTTTTCCCAAAATGAATGTTTGTTTATTTCTGATGGTGGCTTGCATCCAATGAATCATTAATAAATTTTGGTGCTAGATAAGATTTGTGATTCTAGGTAGTCTGTTTTGACAATTTAACCCTTTAGGATTATCACAGGTCAGAATAAATGGGATCGAGATATTCTTAAATAATTCAGGCACCTTTAAAAATGGTTTAAAATACCTCCAACAACCTGATTTTTGACAACACAGTAGCATTAACATGGGCATTAAAGTTATAAATAAATACTTTCATTTTATCTCGATCGGAGGTCTCAAAGATTGGTAAATGGACAACTAGAAATAATTCTGGAATGAAGGACATAAATTTTGGATCATTCCTTTTTCACTTCAGTAGCTCTGTGGACTAAAGTAAATCTCTTGCCTTAACCTGGAAATAACTAGGTTGGGAAAAAATAATGTTTATTTTCTTCTGATTTTAAATTGTGCAATTTGTGTTGTTCCACAGAGGTGCTCTCCAATCAGCAAGAAGGCAAGGGAAGAAGGAGAGTTGCTTATTCTGGGTGAAATGGCTTACTGGAATTTTACCAATAACAAATTTAATTTTTTTTTTTAACCAAGTTTCCATATTGCTGAAGTAGTGTATGCCAATGGGAATGAAAACAATTTTTCTTCAATATAGCTGTGTGTCTAACTGAAGCCCCTCAGCCACTCCTCCTCTTCTGTGGCGTAATGTCTAAACTCCTTACCAGGACATTCTGGGCCTTATATCTTTGACCTTTGCCTAACTCTGGTTTCATATGTAACCCCTCCCTCTCTTTCAGCTCTTGCTGTAATCAATAATTTAAAATAGCTTTAGCTTCTCTCCTTTTTCTTATCTCTGCCCATGTCGTTGCTCATGTGTACTGTTCCCCAGCATTGTACTGCCTGCAATGCTGTTCCACTCCTTGTCTACCTAGCTTAAGCTTGGTATTTCCTTCGCCCACCTTTCCTCTCTTCTACCATGGACAGCTATACCTATAATCTTGTCTTTTTTGTTGCAATTGTATCTTGAGTCATACAGAGATGTCTACTTTATCAGTTCTCATTTTACAACCATGTCTGGGTCTGTTTTCTCTATTACGCACAGCATAAGCTTCTGCAGGCAGAGACTACACTTTGGCCACCTTCAGAGCTCTGTGCCCAGCTCAGTGCCTGGCATATTTTAGGTACTTTATGAATGTTTGTTGACTAAATAACAAGAAGAAGATGGCATAGACCATCTCTTAGTTCTAGATTAACAATAAAGAGTTTCTCTGTGGTAGATGCAGTATGTAAGAAGAAGTGGGAAAAAAATCTCCCTGGAAGAACACGAATGTTAAAGCCTCGTTGTTTTTTGTTAGTAGTCATTGCAGGCTGAGGTTAGGATAGGCTAAGAGAAGCATGCATAAAATAATGATATGTTTTACAACAAATGGTGTCTTAGATACCATAGATGGTATACAAATGGCACATAGGAATATAACATATAAAATACAAATCCAATGGTAATAAAGCTATGCTAAAACAAAAAGATTATCATCATTAGCACAGTTCCATATCCTTGTTGTGACTATTAAGTTTATTTTCAGCAGGGCATTAGCATCATATTGAGATTGTTTTAATCTTACTGATTTTTAAGTTTTAGGTTAAATTTTAAAATAGGTTTTGGTTTTATAGTCCAATAAAATTAGAAGCAAATGAAGATTATATCTAGTTTCAGGTTTGAACATATTTAAGTATTATTCTTATGAATTATTCAAATCAATGCTGGAGGATCTGTAATAAAGTTTTCACTTAATAGAAGTCAGGTTTGGGAAATGCTATGTTTCTTTGAGGGAATCGTTAGTGATAGAATTTCAGACTTTCCCACTGTGGGTAATTTTGAAGGAGGAGGACTTTCTTCTAGCAGTTCTCAAATCACAGTCTCCGCTGCTTCTGGGAGGGGTCATGGGTTGAAGATTCGTTTTTTTTTCTGGCAAATTATTGGAAACAAATTAAGGTTATAAAACCAATTAAGGTTATATTTTCCCTATGGCTACTAGAAAGAAACATTTAGGCAATTTTCTGGGATCCTTCTGCGTTAAGTTCGAGTAGTCTAAATATTATTTCAATAAGGGAAGAGCAACCACTGGGTATAAAGGGAATAGCTGGTTTACAGTAGAAAACTGAAAGCAGTAATTGAAAAGGGGAGCTCCCAGAAGTCTTCCCCCATCTCAGGTTTGGGGCTGTGTATTTTAGAAGATAATAACCTGGTAACAAATCTGAACACTGACCAAGTCCTAAAAAATTAACTACACTGAATATACTTAGTAAGTCAGAAATAGGTGAGTAAATTATGAGATTTTTTAAAAAATTATAAGACTTTAGAGAAAAAAATTACTAGGAATGTCAGGTTACCTGTGAACAAAGTTTAGGCACTCATCTGTAAAATAGAAACTAGAATAACAAGCTAGATTACACAAGCCAATGAATAAGATGACAGATAAAAATTACTTACTATAAGTTAAATTCTCAAAAAATATTTGCCAATTAATTGAATAAAACACATTGTGTTTTCAGAAGCACTGTAATTTAAAATACGCTCTATATTAAAGCATATAATTTTATTGAGCAGTGAACATTTGGGTTTTCAGTGTGTGTCAGGTGCTCGGCTAGCTGCTGTGGGGTTTACAGAGATGACCAAAATGTGGTGCCTGCCTGCCACATTCACCTTTTGAGAGTGAGAGACAGAAGGTTTATAGTCAATCCTAAGACAACTTCTATAATGGCACTGTGTGAATCATGCTACCTAAGCAGAGAAGAGCAGGTGACCAAGTCTGCCTTTGTGTGAATGGACTGTAAATGGAGAGTAAAGCTCCGTGGATGAGCTAATGCTTATGATAGATTTTGAAAAATGAGGGGCTTTTCAGACAGATTAGAAATGGTCCAGATATCAGAAACAACATCCAGTGAATTATGGTTACAATAGTTAGCAGTTTATGTGGCCAACACAGTGACCTTAATATAATAGATACATAACAAAGATTTGTTAAACTGTTGAATATTAACAATAAACATGAAACATATACAATTTTCTTTACATTATATGTGAGATGTAGACCATATCAGTTCCAAAAGAGACTGATAGCACTGATTTTATGTTCTTTCAATTATTTTAGAATTAGCAAAACATTAATTCTGCATTAAAAAAATAAATATTCAAAGAACATTTCTGAATATATTTATTTTTCTTGAGTTGATGACATTGACTAATGATCTTATGAAGTGGAATTATAGCAACTGATACTAAGAGAAAGTTTTCCCTCATAAAATATGTATAGCATTATTTAGAAATATTTGCCAGTGTGATTTTATGCGATGACAAATTTAGATTATTTAGATTTTTTTTCAGTCATCTGCAGGTGTAATATGACTAGATAATGAAACTTAAAAATTTCTGCAACCCAAGGGATTTTAAATATAGTATTTCAATAAGTAGAAATGCTGTTTCTTTGATTATAATATTTGCATTGCTTTTAACTTATAATTAAAATGCATGAGCAGTGAATGTAACAGATATTAAGGGTAAAAATGCCTTCAGGAAATTGTTAATAACTAGTGGCATCTGTGACTAATGAATACTATATTGGTTTAGTCTGTGACTAATAGAATAAATGTTTTGAAAAAAAATCCTTATGTTAGTATTTTATAAACAGTAATCAGGCCATGATGAATTTGTTCTGTGAATATGGATGGGGTAACTATGAAGTTTCCTCATTCTTTTATATATTTTTTTTTTTTACAAAGTTGATTAGCCTGTTTCAGTGCTTGGTTCCAATTATGAACTATCATTGCTTATTTTTATTTTTTATCATTTAGAGAACTAACTGAAAGCACTTCAGTTAATTGAACATCATGATCTACGGTTATGTAAGGAGATTAATTGTGCCATTTGCAAAGAAGATTGTCTAGGTACAATTAGCTTTCTAGCTAAGCAGCTTTTAATGGCATTTTTTCTGTATTCTAAATTTATCAATGATCTGAATCTAATGTTGTGGAAATTTCTGAGCTATACCAAAATATTCTTAGTTCTAACAAAAAATACATCCATCTGTTATTGTAAGTGGTTGTTGGTTTATGAATAATAGCTATTGGTTATCTCAGTAATAAAAGCCAATATATGTTAATATATGTTAATCCTTGACCCAACACAAAGATGTTATTCCTTTTCGACAATTTAAAATTTCAAATTTACCAGTGGTAAAACTTCATTAGTGCCTTAAATTTGAGAGATGGATATAATATTTAGAAATTTGAAAATTTTGACAGTGATTATTAGTTATTATTTAGAAATTGGAATCTATTTCATCCTTGGGTTTCAGCCTTATGTTTCATATAGTCTGCTGGAAATTTAATTCAAAATGCCTTGTAATCACTTTACAATCAACCTATTTAAAAATAAATTTATCTCCCTTACCACCAATCTAGCAGCTTTTTCTTTCTTTTTCGTTCATGACATGATCATTCCTTTAATTCTCTCCCTTATCTTCATTATATGAATTTGCTACTTGTTTCTTTGATGCTTCCTTTACAAAATGTCATATCCTTATTCCTTCTTCTTTATGCCCATTTTGCCATCATATTCAAACACCTAGAGAACGTTGTACTGTTGTAACAACTTCTGGATTGGCCAGGGGAAGCCTGAGCAATGTGTATGGAAGCCAGATGGCTAACCCATATGTATGGGAAGAGGTAGAAGCCCACCCCTGAGAGGGAATGAGGAATTCAGCAGAGCACTTATTTGAGCAATGTTGTCCATATTTTTCGGTAACGTTGAGGAAGTCACTGGTTTTACTGAGAACAAATTCTGAAATTAATGTATAAATATCTCTCAGGTTGAATCTCCTGATGCACTTGCTTGAAATTAAAAAAAAAAATTACAGTCGTACCTCAGAGATCCTTCATGTTCAGTTCCAGATCACCACAATACAGCAAATATGGCAAAAAAAAGTAAGTCACATGAATTTTTTAGTCCCAGTGCATATCAAAATTATGTTGACACTATGCTATAAACTATTAAGTGTGCAATGGCATTATGTCGAAAAACTGATGTACATATCTTAGTGAAAAAGTACTTTGCTGATAAAAAAAAATGGTAGCATTCATCTGAGCCTTCTGCAAGTCATAATCTTTTTGCTGGTAGAGAGTCTTGCTGGTAGAGAGCAGCGTTGATGTTGATGGCTGCTGACTGACCAGGACGGCTGTTGCTGAAGGCTAGGGGCCATAGCAATTTCTTAAAATAAGATAGCAATGGAGTTTTTCCCATTAACTGACTCTTCCTTCCACAAAAGATTTTTCTGTAGCATGAAATACTGTTTGATAGCATTTTACTTCATATTAGAACTTCTTTCAAAATTGAAGTCAATCCTTTCACACCCAGCTGCTGCTTTATCAACTAAATTTGTATCATATTCTTAACCCTTTGTTGTTATTTCAGCAATATCCATAGCATCTTCACCAGGAGTAGTTTCCATCTCAAGTAACCATTGAGATGAATATTACTATTATTATTTTCTCATCTATAAGAAGCAACTCCTTATGTGTTCAAATTTTATTATGAGATTGCAACAATTCAGCCAAATCTTAATTCGAGTTCTCTTACTAATTCCACCCCATCTGCTGTTATTCCCTCCACTGAGTCTTGAATTTCTTAGTCATCCATGAGGGCTGGGATCAACTTCTTTCAAATTCCTATTATGTTGATATTTTGACCTCTCATGTTCTTAATGGCATTCAGAATGGTGAATTCTTTCCAGAAGATTTCCAATTTACTTTGCTTAGATCTATCAGAGGAATCACTATCTATGGCAGCTATAACCTTATAAATGTATTTCTTAAAATAAGACTTGAATGTTGAAATTACTCCTTGATCTTTGCATGGGCTGCAGAATGGCCGCTGTGTTAACAGGCATTAAAAACAACATCATCTTCTTGTACAGCTCTATCAGAGCTCTTAAGTGACCAGGTGCATTGTCAGTGAGAAGTAATATTTTGAAAGAGATCTTTTTTTTTTTTTTTTTTTTTTTTTTTTTCCCTGATCTGTAGGTCTCAACATAGGCTTCAAATATTCAGGAAACCATGCTGTAAACAGATGTGCTGTTATGCAGGCTTCGTTTTTCCATTGTAGATCACAGGCAGAGTAGATTTGACATAACTCTTAAAGGCCCTAGGATATTTGGAGTGAATAAATGAACACTGGCCTCAACATAAAGTTACCAGCTGCATTATCCTCTAACAAGAGTCAGTCTGTTCTTTGAAACTTTGAAGCTAGGCACTGATTTCTCCTCTTTATCTGTAAAAGTCCTAGATGGCATCTTCTTCCAACAGAAGACTGTTTTGTCACCACTGAGAATCTGTTGTTTAGTGTGGCCAATTTCATCAGTGATCTCAGCTAGATCTTCTGGATAACATGATGAAGCTTCTACATCAGCACTTGTGGCTACACCTTGAACTTTTATGGTATGGAGATGACTTTTTTCCTTAAACCACTTGAACCGAGCTCTGCTAGCTTCAAACTTTTCTTCTGCTGCTTCCTCACTTCTCTCAGCCTTCATAGCATTGAGGAGGGTTAGGGTTTAATCTATATTAGAATTTAGTTTAAGGGAATGCTGTGGCTGGTTTGACCTCTTCAGATCACTAAAACATTTTTCATTTCAGCAGTAAGTCTGTTTTGCTTTCTTATCATTTGTCTGTTCATCAGAGTGGCACTTTTAATTTCCTTCCATAATTTTTATTTTGTATTTACAACTTGACTAGCTGATGCAAGAGGTCTACCTTGCCTCCTTTCTTTGCTTTTGATACAACTTCCTTACAGAGTTTAATCATTTCTACCTTTTGATTTTAAGTGAGAGACATGTGACTTTGCATTCACTTGAATACTTAGAGGCCATTCACCAATATTGTTGTGTCTCAGGGAATAGGGAGGCGCGAGGAAAGGGAGAGAGATGAGAAATGGCAGGTTGGTGGAGCAGTCAGAACACACATTTATCAATTAAGTTCATCGTCCTATATGGGCACAGTTTGTGGCAGCCCAAAATAATTACAATAATTACATCAAAGATCGCTTATTATGATTACCCTAACAAATATAATAATAATAAAAGTTGAAGTTAGCACATGCTGTTGGAATAACAATGTCCATAGACTTCCTTGACACATCTTCAATTTATACACAATGTCTGTGAGGCACAATAAAATGAGGTATGCCTGTCCTTTGAAGTAGTTTCAAATTTTAAAATAGTTGCAAGAACACCGCAAACAAATCAGTATCTGTTTCATCAGGATTTTCTAGTTTGATAACATTTTACATTTTACTACATTGGCACACTCCCTCTCACTCTCTTTTGATATACCAATTGTCATCAATTTTTCCTGAACCATCTGAGAGCAGGTTGCAAACATGATGTCCCATCACTCTCAAGTATTCCAGTGTGATATAATCATCATTCAACCCCCAAATCAGGAAATCAACATTGATATAACACTAACATACAATCCACAGATTTTGTTTAGATTTTGCCAACTATCTCAAAAATGTTCCCTTTTCCTTTCTGATCTAGGATCCAATATAAGATCAGTCGTCCTGTTCCTTGGTGTCCACAGGAAACTGGTTCCAGGACCCCTGCAGATACTAAAATCATGAATGTTCAAGCTCGTAATATAAAATGCTGTATTATTTGCTTATAAACTATGTAAATTCTTCCATATACTTTAAATCATCTTTAGATTACTTATAATACCCAATACAATGTAAATGCTATGTAGTTGTTATACTTCATTTAAAAATGTATTATTTTTATTGTTGTATTGTTATTGTTGTTTTTATTTTTTAGAATATTTTTGATCTGTGGTTGGATGAATCTGTGGATACAGAGCCCATGGATTTAGAGGTACTGTATCTCAAATAATATAGAGTACTGACTCTATTTTATTTGATTGCCATGGGTCTTCAATATCTTTCAGTCTTGAATGGATCCTCTGTCTTTTCCTGTCTTTCATGACAGTTTTAAAAAGCACGAGCCTTTTTTTTTTAATAGGATGATATCATCTATTTTATATATTGCAGTCAAATTAATATTTCTAAAAAGGCAAATTAAGCTTTTGAAATAATCTTAGGTAGGTGCCATACTGACTCTCTAATACCTACAGTTTAGTTTGGAGGTCAATAAGTTTCCAAACATTGCTTCTGTTACTCTTAGAGCACTTATTATATATTGCAACATATTATACTTGTGTTTATTTGTTGATTTATGGATTCATTTATTCAGTATTAAATGATTCAATAAACGTAATGATCAATGAAATTGAAGACCAGACACATTACATATGTTATTTCACTTAATACCTTCTCAGATTTTATTACCCTCAATATTCAGTAAAGTTAGAGGAATTAAGTAATTTGCCCAAGTTACATAGCGAATAAACAGTAAAGCTGGAACTCTAATGTCAAAGCTGTATTGCTTTTGAGAACCTATCTATTGAGCATCAGAGATATAAAAATTGAGACATGCTGTTTTTCTTTAAAAAAACCTTTTAAAACATAATGGAATTTATAATAACTTTTCTCATGGACTTTATGTAAATACAGGGAGAAATCAGAATTACATACAGAAATTTACAAATTCACTTTTTCTCTACTTCTCCAAATTGATTATGTTGGGTAATACTTTTCTTTGTTTTTTATTTTACTTTAAATTCTGGGATACATGTGCTGAACCTGCAGGTTTGTTACATAGGTATATATGTGCCATGACTGGTTTGCTGCACCTGTCAACCCTTCATCTAGGCTTTAAGCCCCTCATGCATTAGGTATTTGTCCTAATGCTCTCCCTCCCCTTTCCCCCTATCCTCCCCCAACAGGCCCCGGTGTGTGATGTTCCCCTCTCTGTGTCCATGTGTTCTCATTGTTCAATTCCCACTTGTGAGTGAGAACATATGGTGTTTTGTTTTCTGTTTCTCTGTTAGTTTACTGAGGATGATGATTTCCAGTGTCATCCGTGTCCCTGCAAACGACATGAATTCATTCTATTTTACGGGTGCATAGTATTCCATGGAAACGCCCTGTTTTTCAAGAGCTCACAGTTTAGTGGAGCGTATAGGCATGTTGATGAACAATTAAAACATCAAGATTCAGGGAATATCACTAATCCATTTTCAACCCTTACAGTCAATGCCTTTTAATATGTAGGTAAACAATATGTCCTGTTAAATAAATAAGTAATTAATGAAAAGGAGTTTAAAAGCATCCTAATTAGTTACTTAATTATACCTAAGATTTGCAAATGTGTTCTAACCTGAAGCATACTTTAATCTACATCTTCAGTAGCAATAGCCTGCATTTGGAATTATGTATAATTTTTAAATAATTGACTCTTTTCTTACTGGTTGCAGACTGAACCTACATAAGGAGATTAAATGCAGAGAATTTTAATGGTTCTATAGTAAATCTTTATAATGTTTTTGACTCTTCTTGTGTGTCCTATAATAACTGAGTTCAATTACTGCAATTAATTTATAAGGCATTTTCTAATTTCTCCACCTCATACTTTTTATAGGATATTACCAATTATTTAATTCAATTAATGCAAAGTTTTTGCTATGTCTATGTCTGATTTTACAGGATTCTGGTAACTAAAGGGCTTGTTACTATCAACTCTTTCATCCCTTGGTCTCTAAGCAGTGTCGGAGAAGGAAGCCTGTTTATATTATTATGGACATCTACAACAATGGGCTCACTTTCTCTTCTTAGCATTTGATGCTTATTATACTTTTTGTCTGGATTAAAGTTCAAACACTTTTTCAACTTTATTGAGCTTTATGAATCACTAGAAGGAGAAACGACCTAGTGGGGAAAATGAAGGACTTGATATTAGAGAAAGTTTCCTAAAAAGACAGTTTAAGTTAATTAACTGTAAATTTTGGCATCTCGCAACTTACATAAACTCTAGTTTCTTCCTCTGCATAAAGGAGATAGGCCTGTCTCCTTTAGAGTATACCCCCTCTGTAATTAAATCGCTTGATACTTAATTAAAACACTTGGTACTTAATAAATGGTATGTTTGTGATACTGATACAACTTTGAAAATGTTTGATAATAGAACTTTTAATGATATATGAATACTAAGTTAAAAAGAAAAATTAGCATATATTAAATACCTTATAGCAGAAACACTAAAAATAGGTTATTCTGCTCCATTGGCATGTATATAACTAACTGTTTAACAGGAAGGTTTTCTTGTTAAACTTTGTTGTTATGATACGTCAGGATATTATTTTAGCATCATTTTCACCAAGCATTTGCTTAGTATTTATTATAGAGGAGTTCAAGCTTATTCTACAAACATATATTGAAACCACGAGGAGATATTGCTAAATACCCACCAGAATTGCTATACAAATGGGAGCACAAATCTTACAGCCACTTTCAGAGACTGGCAGTTTCTAGTACAGCAAAACATGTGTCTATTCTGTTGCTTAGCAATTTTACTCCTAGAAACACACCCAAGAGAAATGAATGCTTATGTCCACATAAAGACTTGTATGGTAATGTTCAGAGCAGATTTTTAAATAATTAGTTTAAAAATGGAAATAATACAAATGTTCATCATCATGACAATAGTTAAAATTGTGGTCTACTTACACAAAGAAATATCTTGAAACAATCAAAAGAGACAGCTGATACATGCAACAACAGAAATACATCTTTAAGACAGTTTGTTGTAAGAAAGAAGCCAGACACAAAATACTACATTCTTAATGATTTCATTTATATGAAGTAAAAGAATAGTTAAAGCTCATCTTTGCTGATAAAAATGAGACACAGGTTGCCTTTATGTGGTAGGGTGGAGTTGAGACTATGGGGGGAACACTGAGCAAAAAGAAGCAGGTATGAACTTTCTGGGGTGGTGGAAATGTTCTATATCTTAATCTGAGTGATGATAAAATGATGTATTATATTTGTCAAAATTCAGTGAAGTCTACATTTAAGATTTATGCATTTTATTGCATATCAATTACAATTCAATAAAGTGCTGTGAGGACTAAAGTATTTATTTTAATTGCTTTCTACTGCTAGACATCAGTCTGTGTCTGGATGAACCAGACGGAGTCCTGAACTTGAGAAGTTCACATCCCAGTGGAGGTGGAGAGTGAAAGAGTAAGTTTAGATACATAATCACATTAAAACTATAGGAGAGATATGTATAGTGGGCATGACTAGCACAAAATATGGAACAATTTATTTATTTGTTTGTTGCATGACATTTTCAGAAGGCTTCCAGTAGCTAATTCTTGAGTGCAGAGTAGAAACTTGGGTGGAAGTCAAGGGAAGTAGAGAGAAACTTAGTTGTATGGGCCTATTGAGGGGAGCATTGCAGGCAAGAGAAAGATGACTATAAATTGTAAGAGACTGAGCTGAATTTGTACAAATCTTTGTTTATCCTCCAAAATTTGCTTTTTTGTATAGTAAATTTCCTTTGCTTTCTGTTTGATCAAATTAAGGAAAATGGCTTAACTCTCTGAGTTGATTATTTATTGCTTTATTTTTAAAAATCACCTTAACACTGAGTACCTCAAAAGCACAATCATTTAATTTATCTAACAATTCTGCGGACCAGCTTGGCTGATCTCTGAGTTCTCTTGTGCATTTGTGGTCAGCTGGCAGGTCAGCTGGAACTGGCAGCTGGCCGATTTCAGGTGACACTACTCACAGTCTAGTAGTTGTCAGGCTTTTGACCTGGCTTCCTAATTCTCTTTCATGTGGCCTGATGCTCTCCAGCTAACTTGGGTTCTTTCATATGGTGGGCTCAGGGTATCATGTGCAGTAAGAAATCTCTGTATGCAAGTTCTTTTCATGTCTTTTACAGCACTTTTGTTAATATTCCATTTTGTCAAAGCAAGTCATATGCTTAATTCAGGTTCAAAAATTAGAAATATACACTCTCTCTTTTGGAGGGAAGGGAAACTTTTAATAGAATTTTTTTTTTTTGGTAACCTATATAAAAATTTCCATTCAAAGATTTACTTTATGTATTACTTTCCTAAAGCTTTTTTTTCTTTAATGAAAACACTATTTAATAGGAATTTCTAGGCAAGATAATTTATAAAGAGTAGCTAAGTAATAGCATCAAGCTATGCTATAGAGTTTATAACAGTTTCATCTTAAAAAGCCAAGAAAAAAAAAGAGAATACTAGCTGGATTGAGTGAGTTTTCAGAAAATTTTTGCAAACTGGAGATAAACCTATTTGGGACGTGTTAGAAACTTTTTCCATTCTAATGTTAATTGAGGTTCTTTTTATTTCAGATAAGATAATCCCAGTTCAAACTAGATTAAGCAAAAAGGAGAATTTATTAAAGGGCTATAGGAGTGACTCATGGATCCCTGGGGGAGAGTGCTATCTTACTGTTGGGTTACTTAAAGGTATCTATCTTCTCTAATTCTCATCTGGTAAATTTTCTTTCTTTTGCCTCTCAGTCTACATGACAGAAATGACTGTCAACAATACCTAGCAGATAACGTGTATAATTCAGATTTCTAGAGAGAGAAAAATGTAACATGAAAACCATAAAATTATGTTACAAGACTTACCTGTATCCCAGTCAATTGGAGCTTTATTTTATTATGGTTGAATCAATATTTGGAAAATTCTTTATACATAGTAAATAATACTGCATTTAATTTTAGTTATAAACCAAGAGCCAGAAATTTCAAGCAGCGTGGAAATATAGATTGTAGATACTGAAAAGTCTCCACGTCCTCTTCTCTTCTCACCTTCATCCTCACCCCATCAATAGTTTGGCACATATTTTCTCAATTCATATGTATATATGAGGAAGAGAGAAAAGAATAATGGCAGCAATATTAAAAGAAGCATAAGAGCTATCATTGGCCAAGATTTGACAAATGTCTAGGCAATTTTTAGATGCTAGCACTGATTCTCACAAAACAACCCATAAAGGAAGTTATTGTCTTTATTTTGCCTGTGAGGAAACAGACTATGAGTGAGTGAATAACTTATCTAAAATCACAGCAAAGGAAGAGAGCCAGAACTTGAACTTAGGTTCAGAATTTGAACCGGCTCAGAGCAATGAACAGTTCATGAACTTGAACTGACTCAGAGCAATGAGTTGCTGTGATAGACCAGTGATATCTGTCCTGTGTATGGAAGGAGAGAAGCGTGGCCTCAGTCTCCAGATTTGCCATCTTGGCATGATTACTTTAAGATGACATCAGATTACTAGTTATTAATTAATTATACTTCTACAATGATTTTTTTAATTCAAATTACCTAATAAAAGAAAATTTAAAACACTAGTTACAATAAAAGAAAACCATCTACAAAAACAAAGGAAGCGAGGCAGGATTTGAATGTAACCATATAATAGTTCTCATAGAGAATTCCATATATAGCCATTTTTAATATTATATATACTGAAGAAAAAACTTATTCAGTATAATTAGACCAACAGCTTTATTTACAAGCCGGCTTCATTTCATTGTAGTGTTATGCTTTACAGAAAGATAGAAATTTATCACCTTCCGCTCTAATAATTTTCTGTCCCTCAGTCTGATTTTGTGCTGCTAGATTATCTTAACTGTTTGTATGTCTTTAAGTTACAAATTAATTTGTAGTTAAAAGACTAATTTTAATCAGTGCTTCAATTCGGTAGAATATTTGGTCTTGTTTTAATTAGGTACTTTGGCTCTGTGAGTGTAGATAGGCCTAGGAACTAGAAGGAGTTGGCATTAATACATGAAAGGGATGACAGTCCAGTATTAAAGGCGAGGTAATTGCCTTCACACAGTCCGCCCCTTGGGGTCTAGAGTGAATTGCTTTAGTTGTACTATGAATTTCAATAATTGCTTCAAGCAAAGCAAGGGGGAGGTAAGCATGTTTTCCACTTGGCTTCTTTGTGCAAAATAACTGGCAGGGTTTGCTAGAAAAAGTTTGATTTTAGGGGGAAGATTTTAATGATTTCACTTTAGGAAAAAGCAAAGGAGAGATGTTGGGAATTAGAATGCATAGGTTATGGTCCTAGTTCAATAAGTTAATGCCATTGATCTTTGTAAGTCACTTATATTTTCTTAGCCTCAATCTTTCCTTGTCTTCTTTAATGTAAACTATAATATATATGTGTGTATATATATATGTGTTATATATTTAAATGCATAAAACAAAAATTTAATCTGGCAAATAGGTATAAACACTATGAAACCACTAACAAGATCAACAAAAAAATGTCAACAGCACTCCAGAAGAACTTGCTCTTATTTGTCCCTTCCAGATAGCCATCTACTCCCCCATCATTCCACCAGGAGTGACCACTGTCTTGGCTTTTATCATAATCCCTTTCTGACTTTTCTTTGTAGTTTTACCTCTCATGCATGCATTCACAAGTAAGAATTTTGCTGTGTTTAAACATAATGTAAATGGAATCATATGTACATTGTAGCCAGACGTTTATTTGTAGAATACGGTATTCTATATACATACATGCATGTATATATACATGATATATACATGATTATATATACATACAATATTCTATATACACACATGCATGTATATATACATGAGATATACATGATTATATACATATACATATATTCTATATACATGATTGTATTATACATGTATATGTATATTATATAATATACATATATGTAATATACACATATATTACATATACATATACATGTATAATTATATAAGATATATTAATATACATTATATAATATACATATATGCATATTATATAACATACATATATTATGTACATATACATACATATATTCTATATACATGATTATATACATATACATACATATATTCTATATGTATGTATATGTATATATGTCTATATATTCTATATGTATGTATATGTATACAATCATGTATATACATGTATGTATATATCATATATACATGTGTATGTATATATAATCATGTATATATCATGACCAACATGACTAACATGTATGCATATGTACATGTATATAATGTATATATCATTACTAACATATGCTATATCACTAACATGATATATACATGTTAGTCATGCTATATACATTATTAAATTGATCTTATATATATAATTTATATATATATTATTTATATATTATATTATATATACATATATTAGTTCAATTTTGTTAACCATGTTATTCAAGTCTCCCATACCCTTAGATTTGGTTATCCTGAGGTTCATTGGGCTTCATAAATCTGCAGCTTGGTGTCTGTGACAGACAGCATCCAGACAGTTGCCAGTGATCCTCCCTGCCTCTTGGTGTTCACGCCTTTAGGCACTTCCCTCTGACATTTGCAAGGGTTGGTTTGGGCAATCAATAGAATATGGCAGAGTCACTTCTGAGATTCAGTCTTGGGTCCTCTGTTTATCTTACTCCATCTCTGTCTTGGATCATTTTCTCTGAGCAAGTTGACTGCCATATTGTGAGCAGCTCTCTTGAGAGGCCCATGTGATGATGAATTGAAGCCTGCTGTCAACAGCTATGTGAATGACCTTGGAAGCAGATCCTGCAGCCCAGTCATGCTTCAGGTGACTGCAGCCCCAGCCACTATCTTGCCTGAAACGTCATGATGGGTTCTGAGCTAGAACCACCCAGCTAAGTCACCTCTGGCTTCCTGATCTTATGTTTATGAAATAGTAAATGTTTGTTGTTTAAGTCACTATGTTTTATTATGCAACAATAGGTAACTCATACAGTGTTTTTTCTAATTTCTGGAAAATTTCCAACCATATCTATTCTAAGTATTGCTCCTGCTCTGCTCTGATTTCTTTTTTGGTTCTTCCCATTAAAAAAAAAATGAAATGAAAGTTGCCAGGAAATTTAAGTGAAAAAGAAAAAAATCTAGGTTAGGTTACTTTCCTTATTTTTCATTTTGTTTTGTCTCTTTGTGCTCCATTCTTAGTTTGGTGCAAAAGTAATTGAGTTTTGGTCATTATGTTCAATAGATAATTTCTTCTGGCTTACTGAACTTCATCAAATCTAAGACACCATTGAGTTTAAGGGAAATAAACTAGGGCAAAATGTTTTATTATTACATTGATATAAAATAAAATTTATAAAATTTAAAAGATACTGAGATAAAAATAGTTTCCAAATCAATTAAATAGTCTATCATTCAGTTTATAAATTCCATTTCAGCTGTGTATTCTCTGTTTTTAAAGCAAGTGCAATATTGGTTGTTAATTTTATTAAATTTTAATTTTAAAATACTAAATTTAAAAATTCAATATTATTCTTTTTTTTTAAATAGCATTGGTCACTTTTTCCATTTCCCTTTTTCCTGGAGATATCTTCAGTTTTGTATTTTTAAAATGTTATAATTATAAATGTAGTTGTTTGACAGTCTGTGTTAGAGTGTCCCCAAGATGACCTCCAGGTTCAGTGATTTGCTAGAAGGAGTCACAGTATTCATTCTACAGTCATACTCATGACTAAGACTTATTACAGTAAAAGAATACACCACAAAATCAGCAAAGGGAAAAAGGCACATGAGTAGTCTGGAGGAAAACAAGAACAGGTTCTGAGGGTTTTTTCCCAGTGGAGAAACATGGGACACATTTCTCCTAGCAATGAGCTGTGACAATACATATGAATATTGAATTTTATCAAGGGAAGTACTTTAGAAACTCAGTGCTCAGGGTTTTTACTGGGGGCGGATCATATGGGCAACCTAGACCCTCAGAAGGAAGACAGGAGTTCTGCATAAACCATACTGTTTGCATAAACAGTTTAGGCACAATAAGCTACTCTTACCAATGAGTGATGTGGAAACCCTCCTGAAGTACAGGTTCTCAGACACCAGCCAAGAGCTAGCCTTGTAAATAAAACAGCTGTAACTATAATAGATTTATCACTCCATGCACACAGCAAGTCAATATGCTGAGACGCCAGGTTGGAGCAGAGAAACAGGTTTAATTATAGGGTCACCAAATGAGGAGATGGGAGGAAACCACAAATCCATCTCCCTAGGGAAGAGTTTTTAAGGGCTTTGGAGTAGGTAGAAGTATAGAAACCATTGATTTGTCAAAGAATGCAGGATGAAGACATGGGGCAGGAAGAAGAAGAAGCTATATTCTTGTGCTGATCCTATCCTGTGTAAGTTTTCAAACTGGATGCTGAAATTCAGGGTCTGAAAAACACCTTAAGCAGTCCTTAAACAAAAGCCTTATGATTCTAATGTCAGAGATCCTGTCTATAGGAACAATGGGGATGCAAACCAATTTTTAAACACTCTTATGACCCTAATGTCAGTAATTCTATCTAGAGGCACACTGAGGATTCAATTGGTCAGAATCTAGGTTAAGTGACTTTTAGCAGCAAAGAAGTCAGCCAAAGTGCAGCCTGTTTAATGCTTAATCATATCTATATTTCTGTCCAGAACCTGGCATACAATTCTTGTTAGTCTTGTGGGATGGCTTCATAGCAGTCAGCCCTGCTATGTTAATGATTTTTTGCACATAGTCCATGTCTGAAGTCTGCGCAAGTCTGATTTTGTATGCTGTTTCTTAAATTTGCTGCTAATCTTGCTCATGCAATTTAGTTTTCTGGTTATCTTTGTGCTACTCCTGGTTATCTGTATGCTGTTAATCATATTTGAACATTACTTTGAAGGAATAATTTGAGACACAGAATAAAGGTATTTTCCCTTAGAGGAAATTTGCTTTTATATTACTTCTGTTTTGGATCATCTTAAACTAAATTGAGAGCTTGAGGGTCTTTGGCTATCTCAGTGATTAGAACCTAAGCTGAAATTCTGGACACTAGCAGATTCACTTCTGGTTCATGCTTACACCCAGGGCAAATTCTTTTTTTAAAAAATATATATGTTTTATTGCACTTTAGGTTCTGTGGTCCATGTGAAGAACATGCAGGATTGTTGCATAGGTACATACATGGCAATGTGGTTTGCTGCCTCAATTCCCCCATCACTTAAATCTGGCATTTCTCTTCATGTTATCCCTCTCCAACTCCCTACCCACCGCTGTCCCTATCCTAGTCCTCCCCAACACACCCCAGTGTGTAATGTTCCCCTCCCTGTGTCCATGTGTTCTCATTGTTCGACACTCGCCTATGAGTGAGAACATGCAGTGTTTGAGTTTCTGTTCTTGTGTCAGTTTGCTGAGAATGATGGTTTCCAGGTTCATCCATTTCCCTGCAAAGGACACGAACTCATCATTTTTTATGGCTGCATAGTATTCCATGGTGTATATGTGCCACATTTTCCTTGTCCAATCTATCATTGATGGCATTTGGGTGGGTTCTAGGTCTTTGGTATTGTAAACAGTGCCACAATGAACACATGTGTGCCTGTGTCTTTATAATAGAATGATTTATAATCCTTTGGATATATACCCAGTAATGGGATTGCTGGATCAAATGGAATTTCTATTTCTTGGTCCTAGGAGAATCGCCACACTATCTTCCACAATGGTTGAACTAATGTACACTCCCACCAACAGTGTAAAAGTGTTCCTATTTCTCCACATCCTCTCCAGCATCTGTTGTCTCATGATTTTTTAATGATCGTCATTCTCACTGGCATGAGATGGTATCTCAATGTGGTTTTGATTTGCGTTTCTCTAATGACCAGTGATGATGAGCATTTTTTCATATGTTTGTTGGCTGCATAAGTATCTTCTTTTGAAAAGTGTCTGTTCATATTCTTTGCCCACTTTTTGATTTTTTTTAGTTTATGTAAATCTGTTTTAGTTCTTTGTAGATTCTGGATATTAGCCCTTGTCAGATGGGTAGATTGCAAAAATTTTTTCCCATTCTGTTGGTTGCCGGTACACTCTAATTGTTTCTTTTGCTGTGCAGAAGATGCGGAGTTTGATTAGGTCCCATTTGTCTATTTTGGCTTTTGTTGCCAATGCTTTTGGTGTTTTAGTCATGAAGTCCTTGCCTATGCCTACTTTCTGAGTGGTTTTGCCTAGATTTTCTCCTAGGATTTTTATGGTGTTAGGTCTTATGTTTAAGTCTTTAATCCATCTGGAGTTAATTTTAGTGTAAGGTGTCAGGAAGGGATCTAGTTTCTGCTTTCTGCATATGGCTAGCCAGTTTTCCCAACATCATTTATTAAACAGGGAATCTTTTCCCCATTGCTTGTTTTTGTCTGGTTTGTCAAAGATCAGATGGTTGTAGATATATAACATTGTCTCTGAGGCCTCTGTTCTGTTCCATTGGTCTATATCTCTGTTTTGGTATCAGTGCCATGTTGTTTGGATTACTGTAGCCTTGTAGTGTAGTTTGAAGTCAGGTAGTGTGATGCCTCCCGCTTTGTTCTTTTTGCTTAGAATTGACTTGCCTATGTGGGCTTTCTTTTGGTTCCATATGAAGTTTAAAGTGGTTTTTTCCAGTTCTGTGAAGAAAGTCATTGGTAGCTTGATGGGGATAGCATTGAATCTATAAATTACTTTGGGCAGTATGGCCATTTTCACAATATTGATTCTTCCTAACCATGAACATGAAATGTTTCTCCATCTGTTTGTGCCCTCTCTTATTTCCTTGAGCAGTGGTTTGTAATTCTCCTTGAAGAGGTCCTTTACATCCTTTGTTAGTTGTATTCCTAGGTATTTTATTCTCTTTGTAGCAATTGTGAATGGGAATTGGTTCTTGATTTGGTCTCTTTAAGTCTGTTATTGGTGTATAGGAATGTTTGTGACTTCTGCACATTGATTTTGTATCCTGAGACTTTGCTGAAGTTGCTTATCAGTTTCAGGAGATTTTGGACTGAGATGGTGTGGTCTTCTAAATATACAATCATGTCATCTGCAAATAGAGACAGTTTGACTTCCTCCTTTCCTAATTGAATACCCTTTATTTCTTTTTCTTGCCTAATTTCTCTGGCTAGAAATTCCAATACTATATTGAATAGGAGTGGTGAGAGAGAGCATCCTTGTCTAGTGCCAGATTTCAAGGGAATTCTTTCAGGTTTTGCCCATTCAGTATGATATTGGCTGTGGGTTTGTTGTAAATAGCTTTTATTATTTTGAAATACGTTCCTTTGATATCTAGCTTATCAAGAATTTTTAGCATAAAGTGCTGTTGAATTTTGTTGAAAGACTTCTCTGCTTCTATTGAGATAATCATGTGGTTTTTGTCTTTGGTTCTGTTTATGTGGTGAATTACATTGATAGACTTGCATATGTTGAACCAGCCTTGCATTCCCAGGATGAAGCCTACTTGATTATGATGGATAAACTTTTTGATGTGCTGTTGCAGTCGGTTTGCCAGTATTTTATTGAAGATTTTTGCATCTGTGTTCATCATGGATATTGGCCTGAAGTTTACTTTTCTTGTTGAGTCTCTGCTGGGTTTTGGTATCAGGATGATGTTGGTCTCATAAAATGATTTGGGAAGAATTCCCTCTTTTTGGATTGTTTGGAATAGATTCAGAAGAAGTGGTAACAGCTCCTCTTTGTATGTCTTGTAGAATTCAGTTGTGAACCCATCTGGACCAGGCCTTTTTTGGTTGGTAGGCTATTAGTTGCTGCCTCAACTTCAGTCCTTGTAATTAGTCTATTTAGGGTTTCAACTTCTTCCTGGTTTAGGCTTGGGAGGGTGCAAGTGTCCAGGAATTTATCCATTTCTTCCAGATTTACTGATTTATGTGCATAGAGTTGTTTGTAGTAATCTCTGATGGTAGTTTGTATTTCTGTGGAATCTGTGGTGATATCCCCTTTATTGTTTTTTATTGCATCTATTTGATTCTTCTCTCTTTTCTTTTTTATAATCTGGCTAGTGGTCTGTCTATTTTGTTGATCTTTTCAAAAAACCAGCTCCTGGATTTTTTAATTTTTTGAAGGTTTTTTTTTTGTGTCTCAATTTCTTCAGCTCTGCTCTGATCTTAGTTATTTCTTGCCTTCTGCTAGCTTTTGAGTTTTTTTGATCTTGCTCCTCTAGTTCTTCCAATTTTGATGATAGGGTGTCGATTTTTAGATCTTTCCTTGCTTCTCATTCTCAATAAATGCTATAAATTTTCCTCTAGACTCTGCTTTAAATGTGTCTCAGAGATTCTGGTATGTTGTGTCTTCGTTCTCATTGGTTTCAAAGAACATCTGTATCTCTGCCTTCATTACAATGCTTATCCAGTCAACATTCAAGAGCCAGTTGTTCATTTTCCGTGAAGTTGTGTGGTTCTGAGTTACTTTCTTAATCCTGAGTTCTGATTTGATTGCACTGTGGTCTGAGAAACTGTTTGTTATGATTTCCATTCTTTTGCATTTGCTGAGGAGTGATTTACTTCCAATTATGTGGTCAATTTTAGAGTAGGTTTGATGTGATGCTGAGAAGAATGTATGTTCTGTGGATTTGGGGTGGAGAGTTCTGTAAATGTCTGTCAGGTTTGCTTGGTCCAGATCTGCATCCAAGTCTTGAATATTCTTGTTAATTTTCTGTCTCGTAAATCTCTTTAATATTGACAGTGGAGTGTTAAAGTCTCCCACTATTATTGTCTGGTAGTCTACGTCTCTTTGTAGGTCATTAAGAACCTGCTTTATGTATCTGGGTGCTCCTGTATTGGGTGTGTATATATTTAGGATCATTAGCTCTTCTTGTTGCATTGATCCTTTTACCATTATGTAATGCCCTTCTTTGTCTCTTTTGATTTTTGTTGGTTTCATGTCTATTTTATCAGAGATGAGAGTTGCAACTCCTGCTTTATTTTGCTCTCCATTAGCTTGGTAAATCTTCCTCCATCTCCTTATTTTGAGCCTTTGTGTATCCTTGCATGTGAGATGGGTTTCCTGGATACAGCACACTGATGGGTTTTGACTTTTTATCCAATTTGGCAATCTGTGTCTTTTTTTTTTTTTTCCCATTTATTTATTTTATTGCATTTTACATTTTGGGGTACATGTGAAGAACATGCAAAATTGTTGCATAGGAACACACGTGGCAGTGTGATTTGCTGCCTTCCTCCCCATCACCTACATCTGGCATTTCTCCCCTTGCTATCTCTCCCCAAATTCCCACCCCCCACCCTCCCTCCCCTATTTCCCCCCAACTGACCCCAGTGTGTAGTGCTCCCCTCCCTGTGTCCATGTGTTCTCATTGTTCAACACCCGCCTATGAGTGAGAACATGCGGTGTTTGATCTTCTGCTCTTCTGTCAGTTTGCTGAGAATGATGGTTTCCAGGTTCATCCATGTCCCTACAAAGGACCCGAACTCATCGTTTCTGATGGCTGCATAATATTCCATGGTGTATATGTGCCACATTTTCCCTATCCAGTCTATCGTCGATGGGCATTTGGGTTGGTTCCAGGTCTTTGCTATTGTAAACAGTGCTGCAATGAACATTCGTGTACACGTGTCCTTATAGTAGAACGATTTGTAATCCTTTGGATATATACCCAGTAATGGGATTGCTGGGTCAAATGGAATTTCTATTTCTAGGTCCTTGAGGAATCGCCACACTGTCTTCCACAATGGTTGCACTAATTTACACTCCCACCAACAGTGCAAAAGTGTTCCTATTTCTCCACATCCTCTCCAGCATCTGTTGTCTCCAGATTTTTTAATGATCGCCATTCTAACCGGCGTGAGATGGTATCTCAGTGTAGTTTTGATTTGCATTTCTCTGATGACCAGTGATGATGAGCATTTTTTCATATGTTTGTTGGCCTCACGTATGTCTTCTTTTGAGAAGTGTCTGTTCATATCCTTTGCCCACTTTTGAATGGGCTTGTTAGTTTTTTTCTTGTAAATCTGCTTTAGTTCTTTGTAAATTACGGATATCAGCCCTTTGTCAGATGGGTAAACTGCAAAAATTTTTTCCCAATCTGTTGGTTGCTGATTCACTCTAATGATTGTTTCTTTTGCTGTGCAGAAGCTGTGGAGTTTGATTAGGTCCCATTTGTCTATTTTGGCTTTTGTTGTCAATGCGTTTGGCGTTTTGGTCATGAAGTCCTTGCCTACACCTACGTCCTGAATGGTTTTGCCTAGATTTTCTTCTAGGGTTTTTATGGTGTTAGGTCTTATGTTTAAGTCTTTAATCCATCTGGAGTTAATTTTAGTGTAAGGTGTCAGGAAGGGGTCCAGTTTCTGCTTTCTGCACATGGCTAGCCAGCTTTCCCAACACCATTTATTGAACAGGGAATCTTTTCCCCATTGCTTGTTTTTGTCTGGTTTGTCAAAGATCAGATGGTTGTAGATATGTTGTGTTGCCTCCGAGACCTCTGTTCTGTTCCATTGGTCTATATCTCTGTTTTGGTACCAGTACCATGCTGTTTTGATTACTGTAGCCTTGTAGTATAGTTTGAAGTCTGGTAGTGTGATGCCCCCCGCTTTGTTCTTTTTGCTTAGAATTGACTTGGCTATGCGGGCTCTCTTTTGGTTCCATATGAAGTTTAAGGTGGTTTTTTCCAGTTCTGCAAAGAAGGTCATTGGTAGCTTGATGGGGATAGCATTGAATCTGTAAATTACTTTGGGCAGTATGGCCATTTTCACAATATTGATTCTTCCTAACCATGAACATGGGATGTTTCTCCATCTGTTTGTGTCCTCTCTTATTTCGTTGAGCAGTGGCTTGTAGTTCTCCTTGAAGAGGTCCTTTACATTCCTTGTTAGTTGTATTCCTAGGTATTTTATTCTCTTTGTGGCAATTGTGAATGGAAGTTTTTTCTTGATTTGGCTCTCTTTAAGTCTGTTACTGGTGTATAGGAATGCATGTGATTTTTGCACATTGATTTTGTATCCTGAGACTTTGCTGAACTTGCTTATCAGTTTCAGGAGGTTTGGGGCTGAGACGATGGGGTCTTCTAGATATACAATCATGTCGTCTGCAAATAGAGACAATTTGACTTCCTCCTTTCCTATTTGAATGCCCTTTATTTCTTTTTCTTGCCTGATTGCTCTGGCTAGAACTTCTAATACTATATTGAATAGCAGTGGTGACAGCGGGCATCCTTGTCTGGTGCCACATTTCAAGGGGAATGCTTCCAGTTTTTGCCCATTCAGTATGATATTGGCTGTTGGTTTGTCATAAATAGCTTTTATTATTTTGAGATACGTTCCATTGATACCTAGCTTACTGAGTGTTTTTAGCATAAAGGGCTGTTGAATTTTGTCAAAGGCCTTCTCTGCATCAATTGAGATAATCATTTGGTTTTTGTCTTTGGTTCTGTTTATGTGGTGAATTACGTTTATAGACTTGCGTATGTTGAACCAGGCTTGCATCCCCGGGATGAAGCCTACTTGATCATGGTGGATAAGCTTTTTGATGTGCTGTTGCAATCGGCTTGTCAGTATTTTATTGAAGATTTTTGCATCTATGTTCATCATGGATATTGGCCTGAAGTTTTCTTTTCTTGTTGAGTCTCTGCCGGGTTTTGGAATCAGGATGATGTTGGTCTCATAAAATGATTTGGGAATCTGTGTCTTTTGATTGGGGCATTTAGCTCATTTACATTTAGGGCTGATATTGTTACATGTGAATTTGATTCTGCCATTTTGTTGCTAGCTCATTGTTTTGCCCATTAGTTGATGCAGTTTCTTCATTGGGTCAATTGTCTTTACCATTTGGCACATTTTTGGAGTTGGTAGTACTGGTTGTTCCTTTCTATGATTAGTGCTTCTTTCAGCAGCCCTTGTAAGGCAGGCTTGGTGGTGACAAAATCTCTCAGCAATTGCTTGTTCATAAAGGATTTTATTTCTCCTTTGCTTATGAAGCTTAGTTTGGCTGGATATGAAATTCTAGATTCAAAGTTCTTTTCTTTAAGGATGTTGAATATTGGCCCCCGCTCTCTTCTGGCTTTTAGGGTTCCTGCTGAGAGATCCACTGTGAATCTGATGGGCTTCCCTTTGTGGGTAACCCGACCTTTCTCTATGGCTGCCGTTAGCATTTTTTCCCTCATTTCAACCCTGGTGAATCTGACGATTATGTGTCTTGGGATTGCTCTTCTTGAGGAATATCTTTGTAGTGTTCTCTGTATTTCCTGGACTTGAATATTGACCCACCTTGCTAGGAAGTTCTCCTGAATAATATCCTGAAGAGTATTTTCCAGCTTGGATTCATTCTCTCCATCACATTCAGGTACACCTATCAAAAGTAGCTTAGGTCTTTTCACATAATCTCTTATTTCTTGGAGGGTTTGTTCATTTCTTTCCACTCTTTTTTCTCTAATCTTGCCTTCTTGTTTTATTTAATTGAGTTGACCTTCAATCTCTGATATCTTTTCTTCTGCTTGGTCGATTTGGCTATTGAAACTTGTGTATGCTTTGCGAATTTCTCATGTTGTGTTTTTCAACTCCATCAATTCATTTATATTCTTTTCTAAGCTGTTTATTCTCATTAGCATTTCATCAAACCTTTTTTCAAGGTTCTCAGTTTCTTTGCGTTGTGTTAGAATATGTTCTTTCAGCTCAGAGAAGTTTGTTATTATCCACTTTCTGAAGGCTGTTTCTATCAATTCATCGGACTCATTCTCCATCCAGCCCTGTTCTCTTGCTGGTGAGGAGTTTTGATCCCTTGGTGGAAGAGAGGTGTTCTGGTTTTTGGTGTTTTCATCCTTTTTGCACTGGTTCTTCCCATCTTTGTGGATTTATCTACCTGTCGTCTTTGTAGTTGATGACTTGGATGGAGTCTCTGAGTGGACATCCTTCTTGTTGATAATGAAATTATTTCTTTCTTTTTAGTTTTCCTTCTAACAGTCAGGATCCTCTGCTTTAGGACTGCTGGAGGTCCACTCCACACCCTGCTTGCCTGGGGATCACCTGTAGCAGCCTCTACATTCTTGCTGGGAACTGCACGCCAGAGCCATTCCTATTCAGCCATCTTGGATCCTCAAATTCTTATTATATCCCAGTTTACTTTGGTTCCTGCTTAACTAACGATCCCCTGTGGTCTCTGGGTTCTGACCTTGATTCCCTAGAGAAGTCATCCAAATGGAATTGCAACTTTTCTTGGCTAGATAAATGGCTCCAAGGCAAAAGGATCTTCTGAGCTTGTCTACTTTCCTGAATTCCCATTTTCTATTCAACTTTGGCCAGGCAATTTCCCACAGTTTGTCAGTTATTTTTCAACACTTCTACAAAAGTACTTTTAATACTTTAATCAGCAGGATTTGGTAGGGTTTGCTGGCTTACCCTCATCTTTCTCTCCTATAAAATGGAAATGATAATATTAATGGCACTTTTGCAATGATGTAATGATCATGAGATAATATGATAATGAAATAAAATATTTTTACAGGCTATTGTGCTAGTTTTACTAGTGTAGACAGCCCGTCAACTTCTCCTCCCCTAACCATACACAGGGTATTTGTTAACTTGGCTTCCATTCAGTTGCATAAGAAGATGGATAAGAAGTTTTGTTTTTTAAATGCATAAGGAGAGAAGAGATTTTGCTTAAGGCAAAGCTCTTCTGACTCTTCTACATGATAATAGAAGGAAAAGAAAAAAGTAAGAAAATTGGGGAATATGTAGGAAAACCTCCTGGTCTAGCCTTATGGAGTGAAAGTGATCATCTGTGGTTGACCCAGAGAAACAGAATTTGCTCTGTGCAAGAGGCTCTGTCTGACACTAGCACAAAAACTATGCTGAAGCCCAGGGAACAGTGTGCCTAACTCTGTTTGTGAATTTTCTTTCTTGAGAATCCAGAGTCCATTTATATTGGAGGCATGGGCAGCGTAGTTGTCATCAACTGTAATGGTGGAAATGAGGCTTCTGTAAGCACTTTTTGTAGGCAGTATACATGGACAAGGGAGAGTCAGAGCAGGGAGGAACTTACAAGAAGGAGGAAGGGCAAATTACTTCTGCAGACAGTCTTGTTTATGATGTACAGCTTTTGGGACAATCAGAGATCAATGAAAGATACTTCAAGAGAGGCTGAGATCCTACTATAATACTAGAGGGGCCTCTTGAGTATTCCACAGTTGTGATGATAATAATAATACCAAGTGTTTACTTGGCATTGGCCAGATGCCACTGGCTGTTTCACCCCATTGTATGAGACAGGTGCTATTGATTCTGTTTTACAGATGAGGCATATCTGAGGCACAGAGAGGTTGAGTTGGGTACTGAAATGTGGCTCCAGAATCTAAGCTTCTAATTGCCATGCTATGGTAAGTGAGATTCATGAGTGCACATGAGGAACTCTTGAGCCTCAAAGTCATTTATCAATGCAGCGTTCAATGATGACTTACACGCAGGTGCTGAGGTAGGCCCATCACTTTTACCCAAACTCAAAGAACTGAATTTTTATTAAGAAAGAAGAAAGCATGAAAGAAATGCTTTTCTTCTTTCTGAGAGGCACCACCTCTCGGTAATGGGCATTTAATTGGTTTGGGGTGCATCCCACAAAATCTAGTTTCAAAAGTTCTCCAGGTGATTCCAATATGCAGTTAGTGTTAACAAAGAGTGCTGTAAGACTTTTTCTATTTACTTTAATTTAAATATCCCTTGAAAGATAAGAATAGTTGAAACCACCTTTTCAAAATTATGACAGTAAGCAAAATTTGACATAGTTGGCTCCATCTTGCTTCTGACTTCCTTTGGTCATTCCTGGATGTAGGCCAAGCTAACTTTGGGAGGAATTTAGTTTATAGTTTAACTTTGAAGCAAGGATGACAATAGTCTCTCCCTAAAATGACTCCCCTCCTTATTCAGGGGCTGAAAATGCCTTTATAAAACTAATAAAAGATGACAAAATTAGGATTATGAATTCTGCTAAAATGTAAGCATAGTTTTCATAATCCCTTTCTGCTCAGGAGTCACGTGGCCAGAGGTCATAGTGTTTGTGACTTCCCCAGTTGCTCCTACAGAAATCATCACATTGTGGAACCCAAGAGTGTTCTTTTGAGATGTTTTTCAGACTGACCCCGCTGGACTCATGACTCATGACTCAACAGGTCCTGTGGCCCTACTCAGAGGTGAAAGCACATGAGGACCATTTTCCACATTCCTGTGATTTCATTCCCAACCATTCAGCAGTACCCTTTCCATGCCCTCCTGCCCACCAAGTTGTCCATAAAAATCATAATCTCTGAGCCTTCAGGGAGATGAATTTGAGTAATAACTCCATCTCCTGCATGGCTGGCCTTGGGCCTTGTGTCAAACCTTTTCTTCACTGCAATAACGTGGTCTCAGTCAACTGATTTTGTTGGTGCAGGAGGCAGGAAGAAACCCTTGGGTGATTTCATAGTTGTTATCAAAGTATGGACCTCCAACTAGCAGCATCAGCAGCATCTGGATACTTGCTAGAAATGTAAATTCTCTGGGCCTATCCCAGGCCTGCCAGGTTGGAAACTTTGGGATGGGGTCCAGTGCTTTGTGTTTTAACAAGCCTTCTAGGTGATTCTAATGCATGTTAAAGTTTGAGATCCACTAATTTTAGAAAATTACCACAACTTGCATGTAAGAAAGTTTCATTTTGAAGTCGTTTTATCTAATATTAGATTGCTAACACAATTTACATTTGCAAAGATATGTAACTATTTAAGTACCCATCAACTGTGAGTGGATAAAGAAAATGTGGTATATATACACCATGGAGTACTACTGAACTGTAAGAAAGAATTAAGCAATATCTTTTGGATCAATTGGTTGGAGCTGGAGACTATTATTCTAAGTAAGTGAGGTAACTCAGGAATGAAAACCAAATACCGTATGTTCTCAGTTAGAAGTGGGAGCTAAGCTACAGGTGCACAGAGGCATACAGAATGATATAATCAACTTTGGAGACTCAGAAGTGGGGATGGTGGGAGATAGGTGAGGGGTAAAAAACTACATATAGGGTACAACATACACTACTTGGGTGCACTAAAACCTCAGAATTCAGCACTGTATAATTCATCCATGTAAACAAAATCACTTGTACTCCAAAAACTATTGAAATAAAAAATATCAGGAAACAACATACTCTGGTGCCTATCAGAGGGTGGAGGGTGGGAGGAGGCAGAGGGTCAGGAAAGACAACTAATGGATACTAGGCTTAATACCTGCGTGATGAAATAATCTGTACAAGAAACCCCCATGGCACAAGTTACCTGCAAAACAAACCTTCACATGCACCCCTGAAATTGAATAAAAGTTAAAAAATTAAAATTAAAAGAAATTTAAGTATATGTATTAAAAAATAAAAAATGAAACAATATTAGATTGTCTAAATGGTTATTTTCCACCTTTGAAAGCCAGTATTGGTATGTTTATCTTTTGTATTTATTTCTTTATTTTACCCATTTATTTTACCTCATTTTTAGATAAGTTCTCACTATATCCCTGGGAAGCCTATACTGATGGATTTAGTCTAGATGAGATTGTGTAGTAAAGCTTTATGCTGCATTTTTCCTCTACAAGACTCAAATAGGAATTATGAATAATTTATCATGTACCAATGGATTGGAAATATTTTGGTTAATAAGCCAGAAATGCAGGAAAACAGAGTATCTTTTAATTAAGAAACTACATATGCCTCTGAGGAATAAATCGAGAGTTGGAAAGTGGTATATAAAACCTAGTCTGTAACTCTTCTGAATATTTTTTTGTTATGTGAATTGTAGTCATTGTTGCAGTTAGGGAGGTACACATTTGGGAAGCCAGCTGGTGACTTAGACAAGGTCAGAATTATTATTTGATAAGGTCATCACATTCCTGGATCTGTTTCTCAGCTCTGCAGGCCCAGAAATTAATTTTTCAAGCTTGCCCTGAGGTGACATCCTCTGGGCATTCTTACCAAACCAAATGCCTAAGAGACTGATGTGTTGTCCAGAGTTCTATTTTATTAACTCATCATTTTAAATATGTAAATACTTTCAGGGAGAGTAGAATGTTTGTATTTTTATATGTGAATTCTCTTTCTTCTCAGTAAAATTATCTAAAAAGACAAATTATAATCAGAAGTTTGCTCAGTGAGCATAGAGTCAATACAGGGAGAATGAATTGGATGATTAAATGTCGATGACATCCATCTTCGCTTGGGATGCATTTGTAAGAAGGATTTGATACTTGTTTTTTCTGGGGTCAGGACATGTTCTTCCTGGGCTGTCCTAGGTGCTTTCTTCTTATAGATCCTTTACTGTATTTCCTCTAGATCATTCCCTTTTTGTTAATATATTCTTTCTTAATGCAATTTAAGACAATGAAGACAATGCGATTTATTCGATTGTATGTTCTAATAGTGCTTGTCTGTTAAGGCTGTATCTTAATCTCAATGGATATAATCCAAACATTACCAAACTCCTCAGTCAACAATTTATAGGATTTTTTTAGGGTAGATGATTTCTTTATTTTTTACAGAAAACCATTCTAAGTTGCTTCCTGTTGATTTCCTATACTTTTATTTACTTTCAAAGTATAATTTGAAGGCTCTGTACATATGTGTGTGTGTGTGTGCGTGTGTGTGTGTGTGTGTGTGTGTGTGTGTTACCTGTAGGAGTGGAGGTAAGATGTTTGACTGTCATTCTGCTGTATTTTATCAAATCTAGGACACCGTTATTCACGAGAAAAAGTGTATCTTAGAGCTAAGGAAAAAGCCTCCTCTGGTTATGATACAATGCTTTAGCACTTGGACTCTTTATTTTACACTTATAGGGTAATCACTTTTATACTCTCATACACATAGATTAAAAAAATCATATATCACTCTCTTCATATTTAAAAAGGAAATAAGAAACGTAAATTTATTGAAGTATTTCTTAAACGTAATTACATACAGAATCGTATTCTTCTGAGTCATTTCTCAGCTTAGAGTTATTGACAGCCATGTTTTCAACACAATGTCATTATTAGTGCCATTAAAAGCACTTATGAAGCTGTTTTCATTTAAAGGTGCTCTATCACTGATAACCATTTAACAAATTTTGATGGCAGTCCATTTCTATTTGACTATACATGTTTTTTTTTTTTTTTTTTTTTTTTTTCCTTCATTGAAGCAAAGGTAGCTGAGTGGTAAGCACTTATCTTCAAAGTCAGTAGGAAGTTTCCAACTAATGGTAGTCCTATGTAAAATCTGAATTGATCATGCCAGACTCTCAGAGCTTTAAAATTTTTTTCCCATTTATTTAGGAAAAAAAAGGGAATTTGTCTCATCATTAGCTGCATTGCTTGGTGTAGAGAGGTAATCCTTCGCACCTTACAACATTGGCATGACCTGGGAGCTCATTAGAAATGCAGAATCTTTGATTCCTTCTCAAATTTACTGAATCAGAATCTGTACATTTAGCATGATCCCCAGGGTGATTCAAGTTAGAGAAACATTGCTGCGCATGATAGTTTTATTCACTTGTGGGATTTTTCCTTTATCAATTGCTATAATGTTCTTGATTGCTCCTTTGTGGGAACATTTGGATTTGTCATTATTTCTCCAATAATGGCTATTTAATCATTTCCAACACCTGTCTATGTCTGTGTCTTTCTGCAAACATAATTACTTGGTTTTGATGAATTGAAGTCTAGTTTTTAAGACATTGTAAAAGATCATTACATTCCTTATGACAACAAGAACACATAATTCAATTGAAGCGATATAATATAAACAATATGAACAATAACAATCGTGACCCCTGTTAATAGTGACTGTAAAATAACATGACTAAATTTTAAAGCTATTAAAATATGAGCTCATATTAAAATATGAGCTATTAAAATATGTATACTTTAGAATTAATGAAATATATGCCAAACATTTAGTTAAGTATTAGGCTCTTTCCTACTCTTTGCTTCACTCCTTTTGTCCTGCAAGGAGGGAAATGCTAGTGGGGTTGGGATTATATTTCTAGCCCTATCTTTAATGGATGAGAACTTTCAGGCTGCAGAGATGGAAACAGTGAACAGAGTTGGGAGAATCCTGCAGAAAGACAGACTAAGACTGTGTCTGCAGAGTCAGACATCTCATTTTTAAAAAATATTTATTTGTTTGAGTGTTCATCCTCAACACAGCAATATCAGCTTTCCTTACTCTGTATGACAGAGTAGATCTCATTTCTCCAGAATCTATATGGCTCTATGGGCAGCCTTCTTAAATTGGATATTTGCTTTACCACAAATTTAATCAGGCATAGTCAGAAGCTAGTCCCATAGAGTGGCTCAGGGGTAAGGACAGGGGTAAAAATCTAGTTAAATTAACTTGGCTGGCGTAAAATTGGGATACATATTCAGTTTAATCCAGGATTGCTGGATTGCTCACTCCGTAATTTTTTCTTGGTATATTCTCAAATGGTTTGGGGCTGTTGTGTAGTCAAAGCATTAAAAAATTGAAATATTGAGCATAGAGCAATCCAAGTTTATCCACATGAAAGCTTTCAGGTCTCAAATGCCTCCATATTTGATTTTCATATAGCCATTTTTTTCTGTCTTTGTTACCAAACATACTCTAGAGTGACTTATAGTTCATGCATTGATGGGAAGTGCTTTCTTCTGAACTTTAGTATGTCTTTCAAAATCTTTAGGCTAATATTCACACTGAAAGGCATCCATGTAATATTTACTAGATTTACTTATTTTTTTATTTTTATTATTTTAAAAATCATACTTTAAGTTCTGGGATATGTGTGCAGAATGTGTATGTTTGTTACATAGGTATACACGTGCCATGGTGGTTTGCTGCACCCATTAACCAGTCATCTACATTAGATATTTCTCCTAACAGTATCCTTCCCCTGTGTCCTCATCCCTAATAGGCCACAGTGTGTGATGTTCCCCTCCCTCTGTCCGTGTGTCTCATTGCTCAACTACCACTTTTACTTATGAGTAAAAATGTGGTGTTTGGTTTTCTGTTCCCATGTTAGTTTGCTGAGAATGATGGTTTCCAGTTTCATCCATGTCCCTACAAAGGACGTGAACTCATCTTTTTTAATGGCTGTATAGTATTCCATGTGTATATGTGCCACATTTTCTTTATCTACTCTATCATTGATGAGAGTTTGGGTTGGTTCCAAGTCTTTGCTATTGTGAATAGTACTGCAATAAATACACGTGTGCATGTGTCTTTATAGTAGAATGATTTATAATCCTTTGGGTATATACCCAATAATGGGATTGCTGGGTCAAATGGTATTTCTGGTTCTAGATGCTTGAGGAATTGCCATACTGTCTTCCACAATGGTTGAACTACTTTACACTCCCACCAACAGTGCAAAAGCATTTCTATTTCTCCACATCCTCTCCAGCATCTGTTGTTTCCTGACTTTTTAATGATCACCATTCTAACTGGCGTGAGATGATATCTCAATGTGGTTTTGATTTGCATTCCTCTAATGGCCAGTGATGATGAGCTTTTTTTCATATGTTTCTTGGCCGCATAAGGGCTAATATTCAGAATCTACAAGAAACGTCAACAAATTTACAAAAAAAAAAAAAAAAACCCCATCAAAAAGTAGGCAAAGGATAGGAACAGACATTTCTCAAAAAAGACATTTATTTTTATTTTTTAATTAAAAAATAGAATCAGCTTATACTATTTACTAGATTTAATTTGCCTAAATGGAATATCTGATCTTTATTTGTCTCTTGATATTTTTATGTTTGGAGTAAGTGGTTACTTGTGAGTGGGTGGGAGGAGGCACATCTATTTTGTGGACAAGGTCCTATAAGCCTCAGAGCTCTTATAAAAAAAGAAAAGGAAAGTCTTGTTTTATTTTCTTTTTCAGTAGGGAATAAAAATAAGAGACTAATTACTTGGATATACCTTTAATAACCTGTAGCTCCTTGGAAAACTAAAATGTGCCATGATATCTGTATTAGTCAGGGCTCTCTGAGGGACAGGGCTAACAGGCTAGATGTATAAATGAAGGGGAGCTTATTGAGGAGAACTGACTCACACCATCACAAGGTAAAGTCCCATAATAGGCCATCTGCAAGCTGAGAAGCAAGGAAACCAGTCCAAATCCCAAAACCTCAAAAGTAGGGAAGCCAACAGTGCAGGCTTCTATCTGTGGCTGAAGACCTGAGAGCCCCTTGACAAACCACTTGTGTAGGTCCAAGAGTCCAAAATCTGAAGAACTTGGAGTCTGATGGTTGAGGGCAGGAAGCATCCAGCACAGGATAAAGACAAAGGCCAGAAGATTCAGCAAGTCTGTTCTTTCCGACTTCTTCTGCCTACTTTATTCTAGCTGTGCTGGCAGCTGATTAGACGGTGCCCATGCAGATTGAGAGTAGGTTTGTTTCTCCCAATCCACTGACTCAAATGTTAATTTCCTTTGGTAACACCATCACAGACACACCCTGGAACAATACTTTGCATCCTTCAGTCCAATAAAGTTGACAATATTAACCATCACAATATCAAAGAGATTTATTCCTTAAAGCCCTCCTGCTTTCTGCACCCCTCTAATACTTCTTTATTTTGCATCGACACGGAGACTCCTGTTCTTTTTCCATGAATATTTAAAGCTTGCTATTATAAAATCACGTTAGCTAGTTCCAAGTGATACTTGAATACTTTAGAGGGCAAACTTAGAATAGTTAAAAATTAAAAACAAAAGAAAATAAAACAACTTTAATCAAGTGGCCATTAAATATAAAGTTTAAAATTTGAGAAGGGTGAATTTATTGTTTATTACATTTGTTAGAAGTTATGCAGCTTTATTTTCCAAATTATTATTCTTTCATTTGAATGAATTCTTATTTACTTATCATGAGGACTGTATTTTGATATTATTTGCTTACTTTAATGAGTGTCTTCTTCTACTGTATTCACCTAGTTCTGTTGAAAGATGTCTGTAAACTCTTCCTGTTGTACAATTACAAGGTTACAGGAAACCAGACCTTTCTAAGATACTGGCATAAGGCCAAGAATATACTTGTACTTCTGTTTTATCACTGTACTTTGAGACCAAATTAACATGTAAAAAAATTGATGGCTGTTCACAAAATATAAAGTGGATGCCTTTGCAATATGGCTTTTTGAATAAATATTTAAAGTGCATTTAAATGCATGTTTAATGCAGAAATATGTGAGAAGTATTAGAAATACAGGTAAGTAGAAAGGACTATAACTAACTCAAACATCTACTCTTCAGAGAGAAGCACTGTGAAAACCAGTTTTCTTATCTTCTCTCTCTCTTCGTATGGGTAGATATGAACATAGATATCTACTGATAAATACATATAATATTTGGAATTAACTGCACATGCCATATTGCTTTTTTTATTTAGTAAGAACATATCACAAAACTGGTTTCATGTCACTAAATATAATAACTTTACTTCCAAGGTGGTATTCGTGGTATGGATTTAACATTGTCAATTAAACAAATTCCTTAATGTTAGACAATGTAACATGAAGTGGACACTTGCTAAAAGAGGTTCTGATCACCATGAACTTTGAGTCTGAGGCTGTGCTTACGTACACAAAGGGATGAGAAAGTGCAAAGAAAAATAGGGTTCAGGTGTGAATTATATGTTGCATATATGCAAGATATGCTAGAAAATAAATTGTACTCAACTTGTAGGTTAAGGAATAGGGACAATATGCATCTAAAATATAATAGGACAGAATTGTCTTTGTCACTCATACAGACTTAAGGACAGCAACCCTGAGGAATCTTGTCATGGACTTGAAATTCTCATCTGTGCTTGGACAAGACTCTGAAACATATTCACTATGTTTTTTTCTGCCTTTGGTAAATCTGGAGCTATTAAGTGATTCTAAAGAAAATTAGACTTAAAAAGGCTATGTAAAGCCCAAAGAATGAAGATAAAATTTTAAAAGTTGTTCAACCTTGAAACAGTATAATCATAGGTGATTGCTAAAAAATATTTCACAATATATGGTTATGTTCATACCATACAGTAATATTCACACCATAGCAAAAAAGTTCATACTATAGCAATTATGATGTGGCATAGATACTAAGCACTTTTTTCTTCTTGGTGTTATAATGAACTGTCATATTTATTGAAGGATAATATTTTTCTCTTAATAATTTCAGCTTTTAATAAATATCCTACATTTGCTATTTTAATAACACATTTTGAAATTATTGGATTTAAGTATACTATACAGTATTTCCTCACCTAAAGATGTATAGATGCTTCTTGAAAGCTCTTCATGATGATTTAATACACACACACACACACACACACACACACACACACACACGCAAGGTGTCTTATTTAATACATGATAAGACTACAGCTTTTAGAAAGCTGTTTTCTTCCAATTATTTCTTCCCCCAATTAATGTATACATTCCTCAACTTGTTGCTCTAACATAATTATAAACAAGGCATAGTCACTTTCCTTCAGGGCCTTAAAATTGATGCCCTAGGGTTATACTCATGTAAACATAGAAAATACTAATAAAAAAGCAGTTTATATGAGAAAAAATTATTAAAAATTACTCTGTGGGCTGGGCACGGTGGCTTATACCTGTAATCCCAGCACTTTGGGAGGCTGAGGCGGGCAGATCATGAGGTCAGGAGATTGAGACCATCCTGGGCAACATAGTGAAACTCTGGCTCTACTAAAAATATAAAAATTAGCTGGGGATGGCGGTGCATGCCTGTAATCCCAGCTACTCAGAAAGGAGGCTGAGGCAGGAGAATCACTTGAATCAGGGAGTCAGAGGTTGCAGTGAGCTGAGATTGTGCCATTGTGCTCTAGCCTGGCAACAGAGTGAGATTCCATCTCAACAACAATAAGAAAATTACTCTGGGAATATTGGAGAGGTAAGGTAAATCTAGTTTTAAGTAGCTAAAGTTTCTTTTTTTTCCCCATTTATTTATTTTATTGCATTTTAGGTTTTGGGGTACATGTGAAGAACATGCAAGATTGTTGCATAGGTACACACGTGGCAGTGTGATTTGCTGCCTTCCTCCCCATCACCTACATCAGAGCTAAACTTTCTTGAAGAAATCAAGATTCAAACTGTGTCTTAAAGGAAGAGCAAAACTTCAATAGGAATAGAAGTATCAGGAGGAGAGGTCTTATAAGTGCCCATGGCCTCACTCCTGTGGCACTGTCTTCTGTCTCCTTGATGCCCCTATAGCCTCACAGGCAGTTCCATATAATCAGTTGACGAAGAGGAGATGACTTGTTTACAGATGAGTCTCTGCACGATATGCAGTCACTATAAAAAAAGTGGACAGCTACAGTACTACAGTCCTTCTCTGGGACAGCGCTGAAGGACAATGGTGAAGGGAACTCCTGTTACCTAGAGATTTCAGTTCTAGAAAAAGAAGAAATACTTTCACCCAGGAGTCATAGTAATTCCACTGAACTGGAAGTTAAAATTGGAACCTGCATTTTGGGCCTCTCATGCCTCTTCTAGACAAGGAAGAGAATTGTGATGTGTGCTGGGGTGTTAGATTCTGACCACCACAATGGAGATAAGAAAGAATATACCTGGAATACAGGATATCCATTAGTGCATCTCTTAGTATTACCTTAGTAATTAAAGGAAAATTGCAACAATCCAATCCAGGCAGGAGTGTTAATGGCCTTTAGGAATAGAGGTTTGGGTCACTCACCAGGCAAGAAACCACAGTCATCTGAGGTGCTTGCTAAAAGCCAAGGGAAATCAGAATGAGTAGTAGAACAAAGTAGTTATAAATACCAACTATGACCACTTACGGAAAGGGGTACTGTAATCATTACGTGTATTTCCACTTTACTAAGTTATGAATTCATTTTTGCATATATATATCTCAATTAAGCATATATCTTTGTATTCTTTTCTCTCTTATCCCCTTATCATGTAATGTAAGATGTGTTGACTTTATAACACTATTTAAATATTGCTAATTTTACATCATAGTGTCAAATTACGGGCTATCAGGAGAAGAGTAAATATCACTCAAAGCTTTTACCTACTCTTCTGAAGAAGGGGTTACTGTGTTTTCGGTTTTACACAGGATATTTGTATTATGGTAGGTAGATTGTTACTGTCTTTGGAGATTAAGTATGGCTAAAGGAGCTGTGTATGGATGCCAAGTTGACAGGCGTGGACTTTTAATGGTTAATTTTACGTGTCAATTTGACTGGATTTAGGGATGTGCAGATGGCTGGTAAAACTTTATTCCTGGGTGTATTTGTAAGTATGAATTTATAGACTGAGTAAAGAAGATACACTTTCACAATTTGGTTGGACAATATTTAATTGAATGAGGGCCTGAATAGATCAAAAAGAGGGAGGAAGAACAAATTTGCTCTCTCTGCCTGAGCTGGAACATCTATCTTCCCCTCTTCTCGGACCTTAACATGACTAGTTAAGGCCTTTGAGTTGAGACGGAGACACTATCTGCCCTCTTGGGCCTCAGGACTATGAGTTTGGACTGGAACGACATAACTGGCTTTCCTAGGCCTCCAGTTTGCAGACAGCAGATTGTGGGACTTCTCAGCCTATATAGTTTCATGAACCAATTCCTCATAATAAATCTCTTCTATGTCTATATCTATGTATATACCTATAGCCCATTGCTTCTATTTCTCTGAAAAACTCTGACTAATACAGTAGGATTAAGTGTGAGGATTTTGGATTCAGACGGAACAGGTTCAAATTTAGCTTTTCTCTGTTCTGACAATGGCTTAAATTCATAAGCTCTTTAAATCTGTTTCTTCACCTAAAGAATAGAAAAATACAATGGATACCATCTAACTCATAGCCTTTTTGGGAAGATTAGTGGAATAAAATTTGTACCAAAATAAACATTCAATAAATTTCAGTGGTGACTTGTCGAATCCAAGTTCTAGCACCTGACACACAGGGCTAACACATGATAGTGGCTCAACAAGTATTTCTTAAATGAATGAATTATGCTAGAAAATCAGCTGGAACAAAAAAATAGAGGTATGCATAGGGCAAGAGAGGGGAATCTTGACAGAATTTGTAAAATTGCCCATAGGGAGAGCAATGATCATGTTGATAGGGTGAGTTTGTTTGTATGAATAGGTGGCATTGAGGGAGGTAATGAGGGAATGAGCTAGGTCAATGTCAGTTGAGTCAGAAGGAGACAATTATGAGGCTGTCTAGTATTTAAAGAAATTTATGATTGTTTTGATGTAGTGTGAGGGAGGGAAAGTTATAAAATGATCCTGATATTCACATGAGAAACGTCAGATAGCACACATGTCTTTTGGGGAAGTTTATTTACCCTACAATAAAGGCACAAATGCTGAGATTGGAGGCAGACATCTTATGAATCTTAATTTGGCTCTTCCACTTAGTATGTGTGCTACACCTCTTTGAACCTCATTTTCTAAATTTCTAAAATAGGAGTGATAATTGTTATAAACTGAATATTTTCCTGTCTTAAAGTTTATATGTTGGAATATAGTTCCCAATGTGATGGTATTTGAGGTGGGGCCTTTGGGAGGTAACTAGGTAATGAGGATGGAGCCATATCATGAAAGGGATTAGTGCCCCTATAAGTAGAGACTAGCTGGGCATGGTGGTTCACACCCGTAATCTCAGCACTTTGGGAGGCCTAGGTGGGCAGATCATGAGGCAGGAAATGGAGACCATCCTGGCTAATATGGTGAAACCCCGTCTCGACTAAAACACAAAAAATTAGCTGGGCGTGGTGATGAATACCTATAGTCCCAGGGAAGCTATATACTTGGGAATACCTATATACTTGGGAAGCTGAGGCAGGAGAATCACTTGAACCTGGGATGTGGAGGTTGCAGTGAGCTGAGATTGCACCACTGAATTCCAGCCTGGGTGATACACCAAGTCTCTGTTTCAAAAAAATAATAATAATGAATAAAAGAGGCCAAAGAGGTAGCTCACTCTTTTTCTGACATGTGAGGTCATAGCAAAAAGTCATCAGTCTGCAACTCAGAAGAGGACCTTCACCATAGCTTGACCATGCTGGCACCCTGATCTCAGACTTCTGGCCTCCAGAATTGTGAGAAATATCATTCTACTGTTTATAAGCCACCCAGTCTGTGGTACTTGTTGTAGAAGCCCAAACTGACTGAGACAATAATATTTCTAATATATATTTGTAAAGTATGAACTGTTATATAGAATTAATTGCTCTTGGTTGATTTTAGTCCAGATATTTATAAACAAGGTAAAATAAGAGGCAGACTTTAGAATATCTGAGAAAATTGGTTTGGCATTAGGAATTATTAGGAAAAAACACTTATGTAGTTACAACTGCATTTAAGTGAAGTTGCAAACCAAACAATTAGAAGAATGTAAGCTCTGCTAGGGCAGGGACTTTATTTTATTTGCTGCTGTATTCCTAGTACCCAAAAAAGTGTGCCCCAAAGCATACAGATTGAGTATACCTTATTTGAAATTCAAAAAAATTTTTTCAACCAAATTTTTTGAATTTATTATAATCTTACTTCTCTGCAACTAATGATTCTTGTGCTTTGCAAACCATGACTGCCTTTATTTACCTACACAAACACAGAATAGCGTTTCCAATAGGAGAGGCTCACACAGAAAATAAAGTATAGAGTGTATGACCTCAATAAGATTCCCTTCTAACCAGGTTCCCTTAGGATGCTCTGATGTTGATGTTGCATTCTTCTAAAAGTAGAATTAAATCTCCAATCAGGCTATGTTCTCTGCCACGAGCCACTCTCATATCAGAAGCAAGTTTTAGATTCTTTATTGCTTGAGGAAACATGTCTTTGAGGTAACTGCAGTTTGCCAACTCTCATTACTTGCATATCCAGAAGCGTTTTGAATTCTGGATTTTTTCAGATTTTGGAATATATGCATTGCATTTACTAGTTGAGCATCCCTACTTCGAAAATCTCCAGTGAGTCTTTTCTTTGAATGTTATGTCAGTATTCAAATAGTTTAAGATTTTAGAGCATTTCAGATTCCAGACATTTAGATTGGGTTGCTCAACCTGTAGGAGGCTCTCAATAAATATTCACTGTAAGAATAAACAAACCATAGCCATGGAGTTGTAGCTCTGAGGAAGCCAGGAAAAAATGTTAGTTTGGATGCTAAAAAGAAGTTGGAGGTAAAGAACATTGGTAATGCCTAGATATACAAATTTTGTTCAGACTAAGTTGGAAGAAAGCATAGGAAAGAAATGCAGAACTGACTACTCATGCATCAGGTTTGTAGGAAAATAAAGATTAGAACCAGAACTATTAGCTTAGAGAGGAGGCAGTTAATGTTGGCCCTGTATTCTTCTTATCTGTACACATTGAATAATATCGTCTATTCCTATGCCTCTAAAGCACATCTATTGGAGTGTGACTCTCAAATCTCATTCTAAAACTGATATCTCTTCTAAGGTCTCAACCTATATAACAAATGACCTGTAACTAAATATCACCATTTGGATTCCACAAAAAATCTGAGGCTCAAGTGTAAAAACCTGAACTAGTTTTCCTTTCCCAAATCATTCCTTATATATTTTCTATCCCTGTGACTGGTACTTTCATCTTACTGCCCAAGTCAGAAAATTCGTATTTTCCACCACATTTAAAAATCCAGCCATTCACTCATGTTGTAAAGGACAATATCCCATTAAATGAATGTAGCTCTAAAATATATGGGGCTTAAGGACATAAAGAGAGTTTTTTCTCCTAAGCACATAAAAATTAATAATAATTCAAATGTTTTCTTACAAATAAGGTGTTAAGGAAAGGCCAGCTGGTACTCTAGATAAGATGTTACAGATTTAACACTTTGAGATCAAGAACTCAGCTTATGTTTTCCACTATTATTTTCCCAATGCTTAGTGCAGTGCCTGGCATATAGGAAGGGTTCAATGAACTTACCTGGGACTCAGAAGATGCTTGGTGATCACAGAATGGGAGGAAAAGAAAATAAATAAACTAATGAAACATATACAAATAAGAGGAATTATTTCTAAAGAGGAAGGGGACCCTATTGATTAAAATCTTAATATCCTGAAGACAGAGTCAGTATCTATTAGTCCATTCTTGCACTGTTATAAAGAAATATGAGACTGGGCAATTCATAAAGAAAAGAGGTTTAATTGGCCCACAATTATGCAGGTTGTACAGGAAGCATGGCTTGGGAGGCCTCAGGAAACTTACAATCATGGCAGAAGGTAAAGGGGACGCAGGCATATCTTGCCTGGCTGGAGCAGAAAGAAGAGAAGTGGGGGTCGGTGCCACACACTTTTAAACAACCATATCCCATGAGAATTCACCATCATGAGAACAGCAAGGGGGAAATCTGCCACCATGATTCAATCACCTCCCACCAGTGTCTTCCTCCAACAATGGGAATTATAATTTGACATGGGATTTAGGTGGAGACACAGATCCAAACTATATCAGTAACTTACTTCTAGTGTGCATCTCTTCTTTACATGCCAACATGGGTGTGTGAACCTAATTATTTCTTACTTTTTCATTCTTCATTTCATGTTCCTCTTTATCTTACATTAATATTTGATTGTTTATGATAAGGTATGGGAGATATCTTGCATATTTTCAGATTCTGACTGGCATATTCTCTGCCCAGAGACAAGATCCATAGGAAGATATATTATACCACTTTTTTTTTTTCTTTGCCTCGTAAGATGTAGTCACAGCAGTAGCACAAAGCGAGGTGGTAGTGATTTATAGCTTAAAAAATCTTATCAGAAAATGAGAAAGATTAAAAACAAACTGGCTAAGCATTCAGTTCACAAAGTTAGGAATAGGGCACTGAACAAATCCAAATAAGCAAGCAAGAAATAAATAATAAAGGGCATAGATCTGTGAAATACAGTATACAATAATAGGGAGATGTAACTAAACTCCAGACATATTCTTGAGATGATTAATGATATAGTGAGATCTCTGACAAGACTGAAAAATACAAAAAAAAGAAAGAAAAGTGGCATGCAAATAGGCAAAATAATGAAAAAAGGAAAATTACCATTCACAGTAGAGATTAATAAATAATACACTATTAAGAAAATTATACTACAATTAACTTAAATGTTAATATGAAACATGCCTACCTGAAAAAAACATAAAAGACCACAAAATTTATAAAATAGAAAATTAAATAGAACTAATAAATGTGTAAATAATTTAAAATCATATTAAAAACTCCCTTTCTGAAACTCCTGGGCCAAAATTCTAGCAAAATTGGAAGAAGCTGTTATTCCAAACATAAAAATTCTTCTAGAAAATGAAAAATTAGCAAAATCTGCCAACATATTTTATGTCATTAGGTTAAACTTGATTTTAAACTAGATGGAGGTAGCACAAAAGAAAATGTCTATTTACACACACAGATGTGTAACTCCTTAATAAAATAGTAATCAACAGAATTCAAAAGTTTATCAAAAATAATACATCGTGAAGAAATAGTTTAGGAATGCAGGAAAGTTTCGATATTAAAAAACCTCTAAGAATTAAATTTTCCCATTAATTAACTGAAGGTAAAAAAAATCATAATAACAATTGCACAAAAACCCACATTTGATAAATTCTATTTATTATAATACCCTTATGAGATAAGAAATATTTTAAAAGTCTTCATTTTGAGAGATTATGTAACACATTTTATTAACTCCACCTGCTCTGTGTCTCCACCCACATCTCATTTTGTAGCTCCCATAATTCTTATGTGTTGTGTGAGGGACCTGACAGGAGATGATTGAATTATGGGGGTGGATCTTTCCTGTGCTGTTCTCATGATAGTGAATTGCCTTGCACAAGCTCTCTCTTTGCCTGCTGCCATCCATGTAAGATGTGATTTGCTTCTCCCCTGCCTTCTGCCATGATTATGAGGCCTCCCCACCCATGTGAAACTGTAAGTCTAATAAATCTCTTTCTTTTGTAAATTGCCCAGTCTTGGGCATGTCTTTATCAGTGGTGTGAAAATGAACTAACACAGTAAATTGATACTATTAGAGTGAGGTGCTGCTGAAAAGATACCCAAAACTGTGGAAGCAACCTTGCAACTGGGTAACAGGCAGAGATGTTGGAACAGTTTGGAGGGCTCAGAAGAAGACAGGAAAATGTGGAAAAGTTTGGAACTCCCTAGAGACTTGTTGAATGGCTTTGACCAAAATGCTGATAATGATATGGACAATGAAATTCAGGCTGAGGTAGTGTCAGATGGATATGAGGAACTTGTTGGGAACTGAAGCAAAGGGGAATCTTGTTATTTTTTAGCAAAGAGGCTGGTGGCATTTTGCCCCTGCCCTGGAGTTTTGTGGAACTTTGAACTTGAGAGAGATGACTGAGAGTATCTGCTGGAAGAAATTTCTAAGCAGCAAAGCATTTGAGAGGTGTCTTGGGTGCTATTAAAGGCATTCAGTTTCAAAAGGGAAACAGCACAGAAGCTTGGAAAATTTGCATCCTGACAATGCAATCCTCCTTCATTTTTTGAGGAGAAATTCAAGATGGCTGCAAAAATTTTCATAAGCAATGAGGAGCTGAATGTTAATCACAAAGACAATGAGGAAAATCCCTCCAGGGTATGTCAGAGACCTTTGCAGCAGCCCCTCCCATCACAGTCCTAGAGGCCTGGGAGGGAAAAATGATTTTGTGCACTGGGCCCATGGTCCCTGTTCTATGTGCAGCCTAGGGACTTGGTGCCCTGAGTCCTAGTCATTCCAGCCATGGCTGAAAGAGGCCAAGGTAGAGCTCAGGCCTTGGCTTCAGATGGTGCAAGTCCCAAGCCTTAGCACATTCCATGTGATATTGAGCCTGCAAATGCACAGAAGTCAAGAATTGAGGTTTGAGAACCTCTGCCTAGATTTCAGTGGATGGATGGAAATGCCTGGATGCCCAGACAGAAATTTGCTGCAGAGGCAGGGCCCTCATGGAGAACCTCTGCTAGGACAGTTAAGAAGGGAAATATGGGGTCAGAGCCCCAATACTAGGGCACTGCCTAGTGGAACTATGAGAAGAAGGCCATCATCCTCCAGACCCCAGAATGGTAGATACACTGACAGCTTGCACCATGCATCTGGAAAAGCCACAGACACTAAACGTCAGCCAAGAAAGTAGCCAGAAAAGGAGCTATCCCCTGCAAAACCACCAGGGTTCCCAAGACTATGGGAACCTACCTCTTACATCAGCATGACCTGGATATGAGACATGGAGTCAGAGGAGATTAATTTGGAGCTTTAAGATTTGACTGATCCACTGGAAATGACTTATGCATTTATATTACAGTATTACAAGTTTCTGTATTTATTTATGTTTACCTTTGCCAAAGTATATTATATTTTTAAGTGCTTTTGTGTTGCTGTCTAGCAACTTTCACTTCAACTTGAAGGACTCTCTTTAGGATTTCCTTTAAGGCCAGTCAAGTGGTGAACTTCCTCAGCTTTTATTTACCTGGGAATGTCTTTATTTCTTTTTCATTTTTGGAGGACACTTTTGCAAAATATTCCATTCTTGATTGGCACCTTTTTTTTTTTTAGTACTTGATTATGTAATCTCACTGCCTTCTGGCACATAATATTTCTGCTGAGAAATCTGATAACATTATGGGCATTCTCTTGTACATGATAAACTGCATTTTATTATTTCTGTTCTCAATATTCTTTTCCTTTGACTTCTGACAGTTTGATTGTAATGTGTCCTGATGTGAGTCTCTTTGCATTCATCTTAGCTGGAATTTTTTTAGCATTCTGAATTTGAATATCTATTTCCTTCTTCAGATTTGGGAACTTTTTGGCTATTACTTTTACAAATATGCTATCTGTTGTGTTCTTTTTTCTCCTTCCCTCATAATGTGTATATCAGTCTGCTTGAGAGTGTCTCATAAGTTTCTCAGGCTTTATTCATATTTTTTCCTTCGTTTTTCATGTTCCTCTGACTTGATAATTTAAAATAAACTGTCTTCAGGTTTCTTGATTTTTTCTTCTGCTTGATCAAGTCTTCTATTGATCCTCTCTAGTGAAATTTTTTAAATCAACTATTGTTTTATTCATATCCAGAATTTTTGTTTGATTCTTTTTCTTTTATAATTTCTATTTCTTTGTTGATGCTCTTTTTTGTTTATGTATTGCTTTTGTGATTTTTGTTTAGTTGCTTATCTGTATTCTCTTATAGTGCAATGATCTTTAAGACAATTATTTAAAAATCTTTGGTGGTTCGTAGATCTTTGTTTCTCTACTGTTAGTTCCTTGATATTTATTTTGTTTCTCTGATTGGGCAGTGTTTTCCTGTTTCTTTGTGTGCCTCGTTATTTTTTCATTGTAGTATTTGCACTTAAAAAAGAGCCATGTCTTCCATTCCTCATGAACTGGCTTTATGCAGGGGAAGACTTTAGCCATTCAGCATGGCTATAGACTTTTGGAGGCCTCTCAATGCTTTTATGAAGATGCATCTTTTCTGGACTTGTACATGTAATTTTCCTATTAGAGAAGTTTTCTTTTTTCTTTTTCTGGGGCTTGTAGTCTCTTGCTTCCTCTGTTGCCTTTCTGTGGTACTACAACAAGCTGATGAACTCTCTTTGGTTTTTTGAGGCTCTAGGCATCTAAAGTATGCCAGTTTCATAAGTAATCCAAATCAGACCAGACGGAAACCAGTGGTTGAACAGCCCTTCAGAAAGCTGGAACACTGAATACTTGTTCTACTCTTCTCTTTTGTTCCCAAGGGAGAATTTACTAGCTGGGTAATTCCTGATCCTGGTGAGCTGTTGCGGCTTCTGTCTGTGGCATTGCAATTCCTCTGGTACTGCCATAAGCTGCTGAGCTCTGTGTGGTTTTCAGCAGCCCCAGGCATCCCAAGTAATAACAATTCCTCATAATTGCTGAGTCAGATTAGACAGAAACCAGCACTTCAGGTATCCCCTTGAAATTTAAAGAAAAAAAGAAAATTCTTTCTTTCTCTCTCAAGGAGAAGTTTCAAATTGGAATTTTATTGCCATTGCCCTGTGCTAGCTTGGGGAAGGGGCTGGCATAGCTGAAATAAAATGACTCTTCTTAACCATTTTAATGCAGCAATTCTTGGCTTTGGGCTTGTCTGAGTACTGTGACTTCCTAACTGGTTTCTGCAGTTCTCATAGAGTTGTTTTGGAGCATCTATTGTTGTTAAATTGAGTGTTTATATGAAGGAATGAGGGTTTGGGTTTACTATTCTTCCATGTTACTCACCTTGTCTTTATATATATTTTTTTTAGCCTAAATCTCAGTAGATATATTTGGCTCTCTTTATCTTTCTTTTCTGAGATTCTCATTTTCTTGTTTGACACAACAAACTCCTAGTTCTCATACTTCTTTAAGCAATACTTGTTTCCCTTGCAGAATTCCCTTGATCTTTTAAAATCTTAACTGTTGGCATTGTCTAACTCTTTATACTCTCCTCCTTTTGGATTTACACATTTTTGCTTGAAATCTTAGTAGTTCAGCTAGATATAGAGCTTTGTTGGTTATAATCTTCTCATAGGCTCTGCCCTTTCTCATCATCATGACACAGTTTATTCTATCTCAGACTGAAATCCCATTTTCTTTCAGTCTCTGCTTAGTGTTCCCTCTCGTCCCCACTGTATGCACTTTCCTTTTCACCACAAGCCAAATTCTTGGCTTGAAGTAGCATTTTATAAATATAAGTCAAATGAAGAAAGGAAAGAAAAATAAAGAAAAGAGAAGAAAGAGAAGCAGAGAGCACAGGTAGCAAATGGTAGAGTTTACATTTAAATCTAGGTCTTCCAAATACAAATATTGCTCTTTCCAATATGCTATTTGTTTCCTAGCCCAAATATGCCTCCTTGGGTAGTGGGTGTTACTTTTTATATTTCTAATATCATTCAATCTATGTAGTTCATTATTGACTTTAATTTTGCAGGGAGACATTTTCTAACCTCATCTGGAAAGTCTGAGATTATATCTTACCTGAATTTTTTAAATCTTCTATCAACTAAATAAATTGACTGCCTCAATAAATCGTGTTGACTATGCCCCTTAATTATATTAAACATTTCTTGGTGATTCTAGCCAGATCAGCCACCATATTGTGCATCAGTATAGTCAATTAGCTCTTCTTTCATTAATTAATTCATTCAACTGATATTGTGTACTTTCTAAGTGATAGGGAGATAATGAACACCGAGTGTCACAGGAAACTAAACAGATCCAATGCCACCATTTAAGGAGTTAAGATTGAAGTTTGGTGGAAAGTCAGATAATCCATTTTTTAAAATATGACATATTACTAGATAGTGGTATCTGCTATGGAGCAAAAAGAGTAGAACTTGGAAATAGAGTATGAGGTTGGAAACAGGTGACTGCTAACTGAGATGGGAAGGGCTGATGACCTATGTGAAGGTAACATTTGAACTGGGGCTTGAGTGAAGTAAGGGAGGAAACTGTGGATTTCTTCATGCAGGAGGAATAGCGAATTCAGTTAATTAGTATGCTTGGAATGTCTGAAGATCTGGAAGAGACCAGGGTGTCTTGAATGAAGGACAATGGAAGTTGAGGGGTAACCAAGGACCAGAGCAAGCAGTAAATGACAAGTCTTATAAGGGCTTTGGATATTTCCAACATATAAATTTTCCCATTCTATTGGATGATTTTTATTGGCATACAACTATCTTCCTCTTGAACAAAGAAGCAAAACAAACAAATGACTTTCCATTGACCTCACAGTTTTCTCTTTCTGCTTTTCTCTCTCTCTCTTTTTAAGTTACCATTTAATACAGTACAACATTTGTTTCATACATTTGCCACCATCTCCATTAATATACCAGAGGTCAAGCCACCATATGTCTTACCTCGCTGGACTACTACAATAGTTTCTGTCTGATTTTCCTGAGTCAATTCTTCCCAATACATTGGCCTGAATTATCACTTTCTTCTATTCTCTACAAAGCAGCCAATTAAATATATGTATTTTCTAGTCCTGCTGTAACAAATCAACACAAACTTAGTAGCTTGAGACAATATAAGCTTATTGTTTTATAGTTTGATGTTTTAGAAGTCTAAGATGGGTTTCACCAAGATGGTGAAAAGACTGTTCAATTTCTCTGCATTTTCCAGCTTCTAGAGTTCACCTGCATTCTTTGAGTGCTGGCCCCTTTTCTCCATCTTCATGGGTAGCAATGGTGAGTGAAATCCTTCTCATGTCAAATTACTTCAATCTTCTTTTCTGCCTTCTTTTTCCAGTTTCAGGGATCCTGTAATGACACTGGACACCCCTGGATAATCCAGGATAATCTCTCTATTTTAAAGTCATCTAATTAGTGGCCTTAATTCCTTTATACCGTGTAAGATAACATATTCACAGGTTGTAGGGATTAATGTGTGGACATCTTTGGAGGTCATATTCAGCCTACCTCATTAACCATGTTTTTCTTTTCTTTTCTTTTTTTTTTTTTGAGACAGGGTCTTGCTGTGTTTCCCAGGCTGGCATGCAGTGGCATGCTCTCAGTTTACTGCAGCCTCTACCTCCTGAGCTTAGGTTATCCTCCCACTTTAGCCTCCCACATAGCTGGGACTACAGGTGCTACACCAGCATGCCCAGATTATTGTTGGTGTTTTTTTTATAGAGACAGGGTTTCACCATGTTGCTTGGTCTGGTGTCCAACTCGTGGACGCAAGTGATCCACCTGCTTTTTCTTTTCAGTGTCAGGATTATGGGTGTGAGCCACTGCACCTGGCCCACATTAATTCTTTGAAATGTAAGTTAGCTCATATAACTTCCCTGCTCAAACCCCTCAGGACTTCTAATAACTCACAAGTCTTACAGTGGTTTAGAAGGTTCAACATGACCTGTCCTCCCTGGATGGAGGGTAGGAACCAGGGAGAGGTGAAGGAGGTATATAGGGCCCAAATTTGCAGCCGATGCTTCTCTGACCTTTTGTCAGACTGAATTTCTCACTTCATCTGCTATGCCTTCCTTTGAGCTGACTCTACTATATCCATAGTGGCCAGTATGTTGCTCCTTGAGCAACCAAGCACGTTCTTGCTTCAGTGCCTTTACACTGCAATTTCTTCAGAGCTCTGGGACATTCTTCTCCTAGGCATTGGCATAGCTTAATTTCTCACTTCATTTAAATCTCTTGTCAAATGTCACCTTCCCTGAAAAGCCTTTTTTGACAATTCCATTTGAAGGACAGCCAAATCACTTTTTAACCCGTTTATGCTGTTTTTTTTTTTTTCCTCTTAGTGCTTATCACTCTTGGTATCATATTATTCTTTATTTGTTTTTCATTTTTTCTACTAGAACAGAAGTGCCATGAAGGCAGAGTCTTTGCCTTACTTACTGTTTTTAAATTACCATGGTCTGGTACAGTGTCTGGCATATAGAAGATGCTCACTAAATATTTGTTAAATAAAAGCAAAAATATGGCAAATGTATTTCTAAGAATGACAATGGAAACATTCAAGTGCTTTCTGTGAGCCAGGCACTGTTCTAAAAACTCTAAGTGTATTAACTGATTTTATCCTCTCAATGTTTTCAGATGAGAAAAGCAGGCATGGAGAGATCAAGTAATTTGACAACCTCACACAACTAGTAGTTAGGACTGCATCTGATTCCAGACAGTATGGATGTAGAAGCCAACATTTATACATGTGTATTCTCTGATTGCATTTTTACTCTTTATGATTACTATAGGATGTTGAAAATGAATATATGCTGCAGTATACTATTAAATTTTACAATCTGATGACTGCTCTAAACATGGTTAACAACTTATTTACTTGAATAATCTTTAATATTATTGAAAGTTGTATTAGGAGTTTCTGGGTAAAATTATAGGAGAGGGAAAATTTACTAAGCATTTATTAATTTGTCTAGCCCAGGTTGTTAAAGCAGATTAAATATTGCTTTCACTTGGGTACGTTCATTGGAAATGTACTTTTAAAATGACTATTCTTTTATTTCAATAAATTCAGAATTAGGGAAAAGTAGGAGCAACTAATGTAGATAAGCTGTGTAAGATGGCACAGGATAGCAAACCAGGCAAGGGCTAATTTCATAAATCCTTAAAAGTATGACATGAAACTATTCTCAATAAGTAAGAATGTTGAATTTAAAAAGATGTGTGACAGATGGTCTGATGGAAATTCAGCACCATTTTCCCTCTCCTGTGTTTTCTCCTGAATTCTTGGTAATAACATTTTCCCAAATCTGTGCCAGTAGGGTTCTGGATTAGATTCCACCTAGGAGCAGCTCTTGAGCAAGATTTGGAAGGCAGAAGAGCACCAGAAGCCCATGACTGCTCCTGCAGGCAGGTTCATGGGTCTCAGCAGATGGGATATGTGACATGCTGCCAGAAGCTTCCCAGCATCCTCTGGTGCATCATGAACTGCGAGGCTGCAGGCAGCTGAGCTCACTGGTGGTGGTGGCCTATGAGCCTGCATGTCCTCATTTCCAGAAAGGCAGCGGAGGCTTTTTCTGACTTTCGCTTTCTCAACACTGTAACAGGTTTTGTAAACCTCTAACTCACTTTATTAAATTTATTTCTGCATGAACTACCTACCCTGGCTTCTGTTTTCCTGACCTGAATGCTGATTGCTACACACACATTTTCTCAGGAAAAATATTTGATTTTACATGTGTTTTATACTTTTTCTCCCATCAGATATTAATTTTTTGTTTTTTAGAAAATAAGTGGAACCATTAGTGTCAATTATTGCCTAACAATGTTTCACTGGGGTTATTAAAATAGGTAAATCAAATCAGTTATTAAATATTTGTTATGAATATTTAAATTTGTTTAGTACTCTTAGCTTGTGAAATAAAGTTGAGGGAGATTTCCTTTGCAGGTAAACATTGGCAGATTTGCAACTCAAAGAAGTAGCTGGGCCTTTCAAATACTCTTCAGAATTATGTGAATACAAATAATCTCTTTTTCAAACATAGATGTCTACTCTGTCTCCCAATTCTTCTGGCCACTCCTACTTTCAACCATGTCCTATGCTAGCAAACTAAGGATACAATCATGCCGACTCATCTTTGTATAGGGCCTTCAGTTTACGAGGCATGTCCCATACATTGCATCATTGGATACCCACAAATTTAAGCTCAATTCCTGTGGGTTTCCACAATTTCCTTTACTTTCCCTTATTATAGCAATTGTGTATTACATTTAAAATTTTCATGTCTCTTCTACCACCCCTAGGCTTCAAACCCTTTGGGAACAGAAATTAATTTTTAATTTTTTGTTGCTGGTATAGATGATGTCCTAATGATCATTGTTAGCTCCATTTTAGGGCCAAGCTCCTTAGCAGGTGGTCAGAAAGGATATATTTAATGGATGAATGTAAGTGACTGGACTGGGTTGATGTGAAACATTTTGGATTCTGAAACTCATGACTTTTTGATGATGCCACTTTACTTCTCATTCAAAATATATTTATGATACCTGAAAGAATGGGTAAAATAATTGAAGATAAAATAAACTCCATAACATATTTTATGGAAACTACTTGGCATAATCAAAAAAAAAGCAGAGGGAGGAATCTGGTTTTATTATTGTTTTTAACATATGTTAACCCCAATATACCTTTTCAGCCACATTGTCCTTACCTCTCCAAGTATTCCATGCTTCTGTGCTATCCAATAAATTAATTATAGGGAAATGGGTAACAAAATCATTTATGTTCTGTGCCTGGAAGACTTGACACAAGCTTTGTTTCAAATGGTTTGTCTGAAAAATTCAAGGAAGCATAGAAAAAGCAGTGGCAGATGGAGTGGTTTATTTTGAGCCGAATTTTAGGCAATCTTTGTGTTGATGAATAAGAGTTATTTATTCTGGAACACTACTATGTGAAAAAAGCTATACTAGTATCCAAGAGACGAATATGCATTAGATGTGGTTTTTATCCTCAAGAAGCGCACCCTCTTGTGGAATAGTCAGTTATTCAACAGGTACAAGAATGTGTGATAAGTGTTGAAGAGCAAAGTAAATAATGACTTTTGATATTTAAAGATGCTCTTTATGCTAAGATTGTGCTGGGAGAACTATCCCCCGGATGTCAGGCTAACAGAGATAGAATCAAGGGGTAGAAGGGAATCATGGTCCTTCTAGCAATCACCTGCTTCCAGGTAAAAAGTGCAGCTTACTGCAGAGGCCATTGCCTTCAGAGTTAGGCATCAATTCTGAAAATTGAAGACTCAGAGGTGAGGTGATGAAGTGATAAACAAAAAGTCGCATATAAGTAGGAGAAATAAGATTAAAATCCAGGTTTTTGGAGTCCCAGTTTAATGTCATTTCTGACACTTCACACTTTTTGGACTTTTTTAGACTTTAGGCATAAGAATTTCAATTCCCACATCTATGTTTCCCCCAAGCAAGATTAGCAAGGTTATTCCAAGTACAGTACAGACAAATTCATTACTAAGTCATCTGCCCAACTTCTTTTTAAGATAAAGATAAATTAATGTAAATCTTTCTGTCCTTCTTATTGCAAATAAGAATGGGTGTATATGAAAAATATGTTTATTCATTTAAATGTTTAGTTGTAGGGATAATGTACAAGAATGGGCATTGAAGTGAGTGGGAAATGTGGTTAAAGTAAAGGTGACTTCGATTCAGAAATAGGATTCCTTCATGAATGCAAGGCAATTTGATATTTTTCTCTCATACTGAACTGAATTCATGCAGGTGTGTATGCTAATATTACATATTTTGGTTTATATATCCAAAGTATAGAAATTAAAAAATTTAGACATCACCTTAATTATACCAGTCAAAAAATTTTGCCTGATTTAAACCACTATTTTTTTTTTTTTTTTGCCAAAGCAGAATGACTTTTTATTTTGGTAGATGTTTCTTATCAGATAAATCACACATTCATCAAGAATTGCTGTGATTGCCTCACAGAGATGGAAAAAAAAACTTGCCCTAAATTAAAAATAAAATCCATCTACTTTAATTATAAAATGGGAGTGATTACTACTATTTGCTGATTACTTAAATATTCATAAGAAAGAGTCTCCAAATTTAGATGGCTGTATATTTAAAGATAAGGGTGTGCTCATATTTCTTATAAAAGATAGAGTTAATTCTTATCCCCATAGTGGTGCTCCCAGACAGCATGGCAGATTCCTTTGTTGATTTCTGTACATTTAAAAGGTAGTCAGTAGCAGTGAGGGAGTTTCTAGCTGAGTCAAATAGAGTGGATCAGGATGATATGCCTTGGATGCACAGAAATAATTTATTCTCTTATTCCTTTTCATCACACATGACACTTCAAATATTGAATATATGAATTCTGAAAATTGAAATATCTATTTGGGCTTTAAAAAATCTCTGCATAGAGAAGAATTGAACACTTCCAGGTACCTGGGAAAATTCTGATTAACTGGAAAATATTGGAAGGAAAGGCAGAAAGATCTCCTTCTACTCGACACACCATGGATGGCTTGTTGTTTTGATGCCTGAGTGTCAGAGCTGGAGTGAACTCTAGGGATAATCAAATCCAAGCCATCATTTTACTGATAATGAATTGAAGATTCAGAGAAGTGAAGTGGTGAAGTAATAAGCACAAAATCAGGCATAATTAGCAGAGAAAAGATCAAAATCCAGGTGTCCAGAGTCCCAGTTTAATGTCATTTCTGAAACTTTGCACTCTTTGTATTTTTTAGACTTTAGGCATAATAGTTTCAACTCTCACATCTAACTTCCCCCAGGCAAGATTAGGAGATGTGTCTCTGCTCACAGAATTCTTTCCTATGATCCTTATCCCAATCTACTTTCTGACCCTGTTGGCTTATTCCTCTTTCCCTTGAAAAAAAAAAAAAAACCTGTCACCTCATTATAAATTTGTCTTAGAGATTGCCACCTAGTTCATTTGCAAATAAGATGGGATGGGATGAGAGGGATGAAAAGATGCAAAGGAGAGATGGCTACTCAGCCTCTTAGTGACATAGATGTTTTGTCATTTTTTTAATTAGGATTTTTTTCTGCATATTACTCTTACTTCTCCTACTAGGTTTTGTGCGTTAGAGAGCAATGGCCATGAGAGTTTGTCCATTTTCTATTTGGCAGAACACTGTGAATATAGTAATGCATTTTGGGGTGGTTCCTTCAATCAAGGCAGTGAGCAGAAGACATAACACTGCTAACACAAGCTCAGTATGATTCTGTGCTCTGACCAAGTCATAAAGCAAAGGACACATTTTCATTAATTTACCTTCCAGCTGATAAAATCTGCTAATAAGCCATATGCCATCTCAGAAAATTATAGCATGTATTGTCCAGAGTTTGATCAGAAACACAAAAGGACCACTCAATGCATATTAAACAGAAAAGGATACAGATAACTAGATGCTTTCAAAACCATTGGCAGGGTAAGAGGAATGGAAGAGAATGTGACCACTTACTCTAAAGTGTTCTAGTTTCCAGAAATTCTCTGGAAACTATTGGTTATCTTCCCAGTTGCCTCCACAACTGAGCTAGGTGATTCTCAGAAAACCACTCAGAGACTGACACAAAATATCCCCTCTGCTGAAGCCCGCAAGTATGTGGCTGTCTCTTCTGATGGAGAAACAATAATACAGTTTCTGTCTCTTTCACCTCTCAAACTTCACACAAGTGCCTCTGGCTGGCACATTCTAACCTGGAATCCTGATTATAAGAATTTTGAAAAATGTTGCTTCCAGGCTTCTAGCTTCTAGAAATAGAGAAGAGCAATGGCATCATTTCTAAAGACAGTCCAATACATAAACATTTCTGCAGCTTTTAACTTTCACCCATTTTTTTATCTACTAATTTATTTAAAAAAATTATTGTCTGTGTTACTTATTTATTCATCTGATGATTTCAGTATGTAACTGTCATACACATGGCATAGTTCTGTTTTTTTCAAGTGGAGTAGTTTGAGGAGTTATTTATCAGAGTATTATATAAGAGTGAACATGATATTTGGGTCATAGAACAAATTCTTCAAATAAAAAATGTTATTACTATACTCTGACCAAAACTTACCTCAGAGATATATTTTGGCTTGAGAGAATTTTATTTTTAAAAGGAGAGTGTGAAGAATTCAAATCATTTTTTAAGCTATTCAAATTGCTTTTGGGAGAGACTGACTTTGGGGTCAGAGCTTTGGAATAACTGAGTAGTATGCTTACAGGTATATGATCTTTCTTTGCTTATACCAGTGATAATTATCTAAACATGATCCATACCTCAAAAACTTACACAGTAATAAAGAACTGCTGATACCTGAGGAAAAGTAAAAGTTATTTTTTGTAGAAATAATACTGTTTTCCACCCACTAATCATTAATTTCCTTTGCAAATATTTAGAAATTTACATATTTCAATATTATCAACATATAAAAGTTAAATATGTTTTATTTCCTAGAGAATATATCATTTTGGCCAGGAATGGTGGCTCATGTTTATAATTCCAGAACTTTGGGAGGCTGAGGCAGAAGGAGTGCTTGAGCCCAGGAGTTCGAGACTAGCCTGGACAACATAGTAAGATCTTGTCTCTACAAAAAATAAAAAATTGTCCAGGTGTGGTGGCACATGCCAGTGGTACCAGCTACTCAGGAGACTGAAGTGGGAGGATCATTTGAGCCTAAAATGTCGAAGCTGCAGTGAACAGTGATGGCACTGCACACTCCAGTCTGGGTAACAGAGTGAGACTATGTCTCAGAAGAAAAAGGCAGAGTATATCATTTCATAATGGATTTAGGAAGAGAATCACCAAGAAAGATGAGACTACCATTATGAAAACAATTGTCTATAATAGGGAGGGATATAAAAATGATATCCTTCTATCATTGTTATTCTCGGAAAAATTTTACATTTGTAGGCATGATAAGATAAAATGTATTGATATTGTGCTAATCACAGTATGTCATGTTGGCATGTGCCCTCAAAGTGCTTTGGGTGTTGCTTGGGTGTTAGGTCTCTTAAATCAAGATATAAACCAAGAGGATAATTTGACATCCAAGGAGAGGCAGTGCAATATGGCAAGAAACAGATTTCAGGATAGGAAAGGTTAGTGCTTAAATTCCCTGCTCTACCAATACCACACAATAACCTTGAAGGAATTGCTTAACCTCTGAATGTCCTAAAAACTCCTACCATCTCCCTCATAGAGCTATTTTAAGTGTTGTGTTAGATAACACATGCAAATTTACAAATAAGTTGCCTGGGAAAGAGAAAATGCAATAAACCGTAGTTATTACCACAGCAACAATGATGTAAAAAATAACTGGTAAAATTTTGACATTTTCCTGGACGTTGGGATATTATTAAACCATTTATATAAAATCATATTTTTTAAAAAGCTAAGCAAAGAAAAGGGATTTTTTTTTCAAGATAGATAATCTCTACACGTAAGAAGGAATGTATGTCACACCTCTGGATTATGAACAAAGATCCTGGAAATGGAATGATGAGAACGTGCTATTGAAACTACAAGTGGAACTTTCTTTCCTTTCTCTTTCTGAAGTACCCGATCATTTCAGTGAATCCACCAATCTGGACAACTTGTGAATTGAATTAAGAACTATGGGAACAGAAAGGGGTATATATGAGTTTACATGTGTGTTTGTCTGGGAGCAATAGTACTTTTCTGTCTGGCCCTTCTGCCTTCCCCCGATGATTCTCCACTCTTCACTGTCCCTTCTGGGATCCTGAATTCAGCTCCAAGTACCATATGCCTGAGCTTCTTTCCCTCCAGTTTTCATTTGGTTAGGCCAATGGCCTCCTGTGGTAGGAGGTGGGAGAGTGGGAGAAGAATGAGGTTGAAGTATTGATTTTCCCCACTCCTCTCTTCCTACAGATGTTTTCTTTGGTCTGCTTGGCTGTGGCTACTTTCTTGTACTTATGGACACCACTCTCATTAGTCCCATTCCTACTGTAACAGATAAACCAAGTTCGAATAGCACAGATTCTCATTTTGTCCCTTCAGGACTAGGTGGTTAATGACTTCCTTCTGTTGCCGGTCCCTGAGTTCCCTATACTCTGCACTGGTAATTTGTCCCTTTGAAGACTATTTATACTCTCTGAATCTGTCCCCTGTTTTCTATTAGATCCCTAACTGATAAAGTGTTTGTGTGTTTATTTGTGTGTATTTAAGAAAGAAAGAGAGGGGAAAAGGATGGTGATTAACTTATCTGTAACCAGTCGAAGTCTGTGGCTTTTTGAGACTTGCATTAATCACTTCTTACCAATATGTCACATTGCAAAGGCTATCAGTAAAGAACAGGGAAGAAAGAAACAGAACTATAGAGAAGAGAAAAAAATAGGAAAAGGAAGGAAAAAGTGTCTTAAATTTTAATTAAATTTTAAAAAGCCACTCACGATTAGACTTTTTGTTTTTTGAGTTGCAGAATTTCTTTATATATGATTTACATATGTGCTGGATACAAAGACTTGGTCAGATGTATGTTTGTGAATACTTTCTCCAAGTGTATAGTTTGGACATTTCCTATTTTATTTTATTTATTTTATTCATTTATTTATTTTATTCAAGGAATACATGTGCAGGTTTGTGACATCAGTGTATTTATTGTGTGATGCTCAGGTTTGGGCTTCTAATGATCCTGTTTTCCATGTAGTGAATATAGTAACTGACAGGCATTTTTAAAATCCTTGCCACCCTTCTCTTCCTCACTTTTGGAATCCCTAGTGTTTATTATTCCCATCTTTGTGACCATGTGTACCCAAAGTTTAACTCCCACTTATAAATGAGAATATCTGATATTTAATTTTCTGCTCCTGTGTTAATTCACTTAGGATAATGGCCTCCAGCTGTATCCATGTTGCTGCAAAGGACATGCTTTTGTATTTTTATGGCTGTGTTGTATTCCATGGCATATATGTAGCACATTCCTTTGTACAGTCCATTGCTGATGGACACTTAGGTTGATTCCATGTCTTTGCTATTGTGAATAGCGCTGCAATAAACATGGGAGTACCTGTGTCTTTTTGTAGAACAATTTTCCTTTGGGTGTATATCCAGGAATGGAATTGCTGGGTCAAATGGCAATTCTATTTTTAGGTCAATGAGAACTCTCCAACAAACTGCTTTTCACAGGAGCTGAACTAATTTTTATTCCCACCAACAGTGCCTAAATATTCCTTTTTATTCGTAATCCTGCTAACATCTGTTAATTTTTGACTTTTTAATAATAGTCATTCTAACTGGTGTGAGATGGTGTGTCATTGTGCTTTAGATTTTCATCTATCTGATCATTAATGATGTTGGGCATTTGTTCATGTTTGTTGACTGCTTTTATGCCTTCTTTTGAGAAGTGTTATTTCATATTCTTTGCACAATTTTAATGGGGTTATTTGAAAACAAAAACCACAATTCTAATAGTGGAATCATTAATAAGGCAACAATAGAAAGATGTTAGACTGGAAAAATACTAGGTCTATTCATTGTCAGAGAAGTCACAGCAAGTTGTGAATTACTATCTTTTTCAACAGATTTTCAGTATCAAACAGCATCTTAAAAAAATAGTTAATCTTTCTAATGATTTCCAGTGTTTCTATGATTGAAGAGTCATGAATGAGAACAGTAGTAATAATCTTGGTCATTTAATTTATGGAAACAGCAGGAAAAATCTGGATATAACTCTTCAGGTAAAGGTGGTCTCTATTTGTTTTGAAATACATAAACTCACATAACTGACATCAGATTAATAAGTGGTTTCTAAATAGTAAAGTCTCCATTTGTTAAGAGAATAATGGAAGTCAAAAATATCTTTAATACATTTCACCTATACCCTGCTGCCAGAGGCTCATTAGAAAAACCTAATGATAATATAAATACAAATGAAGAAGCATACCTTGTCTATCCACATCATAAGATGAGGGAAAATGTATGTTCTGTGTAGGAATATTTTCTTGGAAGAACAGACTAAGAAAATTTATGTAAACAGAATCAGATTTTCCTTTCAGCACACTATAAAAGAAGGCTGATTTACATAAAATATTTTTAGTCCAAGATAAAAAGATATTTTAGAATACAGACTTAGAATATAGCAATAATGCCATGTAGAAATTATATTTCCTTAACACTAGATGTTTTGTATGGATAAATGGTACTGTGGGTTTGCAAAATCTTTCATTACCAAACTTTGAGTCTTTCTCTGTGCCAAGTAAATGATCCCTAGCCTTGAAATATTTCTGCTTGAAATGTTCATTTTAAACAATGTTTTCTAATATGTGAAACCTACTTAGTCTTGGATAAGGCTATACAGTGACTACTGATTTGTTTTTGTTTCATCTTTGATAAAGACTGATTTAGAAAAGAGGGAAAGATATTCAAAGGACAGATAAGTTTGTTATAAAAGATGCTTTGTTACATAGACTCTCTCTCTCCCTCTCTCTCTCTCTCTCTCAAAATGAGTAGGTAGGAAGGTAAAATTTGGTTCCAAACACTTCTTTCTCTCCTTAATAGTCCATAAGGATTTAGCCTCTAAATTCCTGTTGATCAAATTATAGCATAACCAAATTTTGTTGGAAATGGAGTCTTCAATATGACATTTGATTAACTATTTTTCCCAAAGCTTTGTCTTTCAGTCTTGGGGTAGAGTTTAGAGGAGAAGAGTTTACCAGTGTTGGTGTACATTAGAATTTGGTAAGAAAGTCAACAGTCACCCTACCTATCTCCTTTATGATTTCATAGATTTCTGTTACATTCCTTTTGGCTTTCATTTATCTAAATTGAAAGTACTCATTTTTTTAAATATAAATTTTGCAGAGTAATTTTTATCATTCACTTGAAAATTTTATTTGATCTTTTTTTTATTCTACTGATTAAGGCCCTACTTATACAGTATTATAGGGTGTTTTATGTTTCTTTCTGATTATTACAGTTTTTGAAAGCTTAAATTTCTGCTTAGTTGTCCTTTTCTGATTAGACGAATATTTCCATGTGAGATATTTTTCACCATGTATTAATTGAACATTATCTGCTATGTGTATTTTTAATATATTAAAAATTTCAGTAATATAGTAGTATGTATTTCATATTACAATCCATTAAAAGTCAGAAAGTATCCTTATTTAGCTCTAAATACACAATTTATGCAAGTATATATTTTTATCTACATGTTTAATAGATTTTTTTTGGACTGTAATATTATATTGCAATTTGGGTATCAAAGTATATTTCTACAACTGAAAGAAACAAATTTGAAGACATTTTCTATAATAATTCAGTTAAAATTTATCCTAGTTAGATTGTTTAAAAAAATCTCTTGCATATTTCTTCAGTTTTGTCTGTGTAAACGTAGGTTAAGTTTAAGAATTTTGGTTCTACTGTGTAAACACAGCTTCAGTTTAAGAATTTTGGTTCTACTTTTCCTACACTTTTCATAATGTATATACAAGCAGAACTATAAAGAAATTACAAAAATATTTTCTTCTTGTGTGCCTAGTAAAAAAGTGGAAATAATCCCAAGAGTCTGATTTTCAGAACTTGTGTTATAAGGTGTTTTTTTTTTTTTTGTTGTTTGAACATAAAATAGTTTGTGTGTGTAAAATATTTTCTAAACCTCTATTTCATTACTTTTTTTAAACTTGAAAATGTTTGTTTTCACAATTTAAAATACTTTAAACCTAGTTACCAAACGACATGAGAATTTCCTAAAATTTATTGTATTTACAATGTCCATATCTTGAAGATATAGAAAACTAACCTTATAGATACTTTTAAAAAGAATTGTTTTATCACATCCTTTGAAGATGAAATTTTTCATTTTTTGAAGATTGAGGAGAGCATAGCAACCACTTGAAATATTTTAGATCATTCTAATTATCTTATTTTTCATTTAATTCATATAAAATTATGATTCCAAAATTATTTTAATTTGATGTTCAGTTATATTTAACAATCTGTAGTATGTTATAATTCATATTGAATAGATCATGTAACCTTAATTTTATTTATCTTATAACATTTTTATTAAAAATAATACACATTATAGAAAATTTGGAAATAAAGGATACTGGGAAAATAGATAAAAGGTTAATAGCATTTAAAAGTAATTAATAAAGTGAACATTTATTTTTAAAAAAATGTTTATGCGGTGGATAATAGATCGATGTAGATCTAGGCTTTTTACGATAAATGGACGTAACCAGGTTAAGAACACAGGAGGCCTTTTTGGCCTTTTTGGCCTTTTTGATTTTTCATTTTTCTAATGTGTCTTATAATGGCAATTACACAAACTAAATGTTTTAACCTTGGTTTAATGCAACAAGAATTAAGTAAACTCAATTTAAGAAAGCAGAAAAGGTCTTTTAAAAACCTTTATTATGTTGGCAAAGAAATCATGGGCTTTACTGGTTCAACACCTTTGATATTCTAACTCAAGGAAAATTCTAAACTATATCATTTGTAGGCCAATATGCAAATGAAAGTAAATCTTTCATAGTAGATTCTTAGAAAGCAGATGAGAACAAATATTAAACAGGAAAATTAAAAAAAAAAGTCCATTCATTTATCTAATAAAAGAAATAATAGGGCATCTTTAATGTTGTAAATTTTGGTGGGTTTGTGCTCAAGTTTAAGGCTTCATTCAAAAAACAAAAAGATTGAAGTCAATTCTGATATGATACATAACAGTAAGAAAGTAATTCACAGCTAAACTTAATATGAAACAATGGAAGACTACTACGAAGAATCCCATGTATTAATATTTTTAAGGATAAATTCTAATTTCTGTATATAAAAATGTGTACATAGCTAGCAAGACGACTAATAACAAATTATTTTTAATTTGCTTACGAGGGTTTGCTAGAAAAGAAAGCTAAACTCAAATATGAATTCAACAAATTTACTTGATAATAATCAAAGACAATGAGCCAAAGAATAAAGTTGTTGTCAGTAACATATTAATTAATGGGATGATTGTTCAGTATGGTTGTAAATGTTCAATATGATACTAAAGACAAAATATGGAGATGCTATATTCTTTTAAAAACTGAAGAAGAACTATATAGACAGAAAGTAATTACGTAGTTACCAGTGTTGATTTCCTCCTCAGTTCTCTTCACTAGAGAGGAAAAATACCTTCTTGAGGGACAAAATTAACAAGGTTAAAAGAATATCTTTGGTAACCTATAATTATAGTTATTTATAAGGGATGAATGTTAAATTCTTTAAAAATGTAAAAATGAATCTTTAATAATTACCAAATATATTTTGTTGGAACATTGGTTGCAGTTCCAAATTTTATGAATTTTCTCTACCAGTATCATGTCTATACTATAAAATGTCAAGTCAAAGAATTCCACAGTAAATGTGAACATTTTCAGCAATAGCCCATCTAAGATATGAAATCCTTGTGATTTTCTTCTTTTACCCTCTTTGATTAGTTTGGAATTGGGGGAGGAAGTTGCTGTTTCTCATTGCCAATTTTTAAAAGTAAAATTCCCTATTTTTCCAATGGAGAACATTGAAAATAATTGTGTATTTTCTTTCCTTTCACATTGTAGGTGTGATTTTTTGTTTGTTTGTTTTGATCTATTGCTGTACCTTCAAAATATTGGCTTTGGTCAATTGTTCTCCAGAGATTCAGGGGAGGCAAAACAATTGTTTAAAAATCTTCACAAGAAATCATATATGCATAAACGTTTAGAGTTGGATGCAGATGTACTACGGAGATAGTCACCAAATATATAAGTTCTTTCCAACAGTTTCCATTAATTCATATAGTTGTTCAAAAGTATTGATTATTTCACATGACATAGTGAGTCAGTTAAGATGTAATCCTTTTCCTAAATGAGGAGTTTCCAGTCCAATGGAAGGACAGATAGTCGCAAATATAATAATGTGCAAAAATAATTAGCATTAGTTCCAGGGTATGACGATAGCATTAAAAAATTACCTAATCTACTATGTGTCTGGTGATGGGAAGGCTTCTTCATTCAGTTTTCAATAGAAATATTTAAGGCTATGAATCTTCCTCTCAGCACTACTTTAGCTTTATTACATAATTTCTAAAGCAAGTTATTTTCATTGTTATTTTCTAGAGGGCTTGCAGTTTATTTTTTATTTACATTTTGGCTCAACAGTTTTCAAGTGGTATGTTTTTCTTTTCTAGTTTTGTTATTAATTTCTAGTTTTATTGTTTTGTGATAAAGCATATAATGCCTTTACTATTTCTACTTTTCAGAATTTGAATTTTTGCTCAATAAATAAACACACACATTTTATTACTATTTCATAGATATGTAATAGGTAGGTATTGTCTCTCTTCATGATATAAAGGTGGGACACACAGTGATTCCATACTACATTATTAACAATGTTTTTTAGGATTCCTATATTTTAACTTATTTTATGTCCACTTCACATATCAAGGATGAGAAAGGCAAATTCTTATTCTATACTACTGACGCATTTGGCTATTTCTCTTTATATATCCTATAATTATTGTGTGAATATTGTTGCTATGTTATTTAATCAGTTGTAATTCTGAGTTGTGGATTGCACACTTGTTGTTATTGAGCATACTTTTTGTATAGTTTATGCTTTTTATGTTTGTGCTTCTAATAAAAATCATCTTGATTAGTGTTTTCTTTTTTTCATTTGCCTTGTATATATTTGTCCATCGTTTTAATTTTTATCTCTCTGATTCATTTTAGGAATCTTTGTGAACCAAACTAATAAGTTATCTTAGCCACTGATGTAAAAGATATATTTGGTGCTATATATTCATCATATTATTGTAATTTAAAAAATATATATATATTTTGTTAAAGTTTTATTTTTCCAAATGTACAGTTGGTTGGGCCTATTCATGCATCTTCACCAGCAGCTGGAGCATCTCCACCCTTGGTATTTCATGGAATACTGTGTAGCCATAAAAAACGATGAGTTTGTGTCCTTTGTAGGGTCATGGATGAACCTGGAAACCATCATTCTCAGCAAACTGACACAAGAACAGAAAATCAAACACCACATGTTCTCACTCATAGGCAGGTGTTGAACAATGAGAACACATGGACACAAGGAGGGGAGCATAATACACTGAGGTCTGTCGGGGGGACTTAGGGGAGGGACAGTTGGGGGGTGGGGAGTTGGGGAGGGATAATATGGGGAGAAATACCAGATATAGGTAATGGGGATGGAGGCAGCAAACCACATTGCCATGTATGTACCTATGCAACAATCCTGCATGTTCTTCACATATACCCCAAAAACTAAAACACAATAAAAAAAAAATATATATATATATATATATTTGTTTTTGTTTATTTCTATAGCTCTTGTGATATGGCTTGAATTTGTTCTTTGCTGCTTTCTTATTTTGTGTAATTTATAATTAATTTGTAATAATTTGTTTATAATTATAATTTTCCCCTAATAGTTACATTTCTAACCATACCTTTACGTGATGCAATTAGTTTGCTATTTCTTAGTAGTGTCTATTGACTACTTACTGTGATTAATAATAAGATTATAATAAAATAAAACATTACATTTTGACATTTTTCCACTTTAGCTTTTTCCTTTCCACATTGATTTTCATTAATATTATTACTGTTCTTTGTTTTTGTATTTGTACTCTTAATTATTTTCAAACATCAGGCGTTAAGTACTGGTTTTATCTGTTTTAAATGACCCTTTCTCTAACCCCAGCTACAAAAGATAGGAAGATCATCTTGATATTAGTTTGATTAGCTTAAGAAATGCCTTGGTGTTTGGATGTATCGTCTTTATTTTTTTTTCACCAGGATACCTTGTGTTCTGTGCCTTCACAAATTTAAGCCTTTTCAAATTTTTGAATAATTTTCTTAAATACATTTGCTTTTCTTTGCTGTTATGTTGGATTTCTTCTTCAACATAAATTTCTTTTCCGTATCAATTTTGTATATATTAGGATCTCATTTCTCTTTCATGCGTTGTGATTTTCGCTCTAATACTTAACTATGCTTACTTTCTCATTTCACTTCCTTTTCCTAATCCTGTCTTCCGCGGCCTTTACTGTGTTCCTGGCAGCGTTTACTCCTTTTGTCTGCTTCCCACGTGGACTTCATTTCTATGATGTAATTGCCTTTTCCCCCTTCTAAGTTCTGCCATGTTATGTTTTACCTTTTACTATGTTTTCACAATTTGTCCCCAGAGTTAGTTTCTCTGTGTTTTGAGTTTTAATTTTTTTTTTTTTTTTAGATGGAGTCTCACTCTGTGGCGAGGCTGGAGTGCAGTGGGGCGATCTCGGCTCACTGCAACCTCTGCCTTCTGGGTTCAAGCGATTCTCCTGCCTCAGCCTCCCGAGTAGCTGGGACTACAGGCGCATGCCACCACACCCAGCTAATTTTTATATTTTTGGTAGAGACCATGGCCTTCCAAAGTGCAGGGATTACAGGTGTGAGCCACCGTGTCCGGCTGAAATTTTTTTTTTTTTGAGCTATTTATTCATTACATTAAGAAATTCATAGTGATACGTACTCATTTTTCTTGTTCTTTCAGTTTTTAAATTTTCTTTTGGTTTGTTAGTAAAGATCTTGTACAAAGTTCTTGCATGTAACTATTCATTTTGTTTATAGAGATAAGTTCTACTTGGACTACATATTTTCCAGGGATGTGAGAGAGACCAAGGTAATCTTGTAGGCTGGAAGAGCTCATTATAGCATCACATGTGTGTGAGCAAGGTGTTTTATGGTTGACTTCCCAGTCATCTAAGATTGGCAGCTTTAGGGTGACTCATGATTCAGTCTCTTTCTTTCAACCTTTCTTGGCAACAAACTGTCTCCTGAAAATATAGTCTGCCTGTGCAATTCCTCACTCATCTCTGCTTCCAGCCTCTCTTTAATGACAAACCATCTTGGATACGCTCCCACAGTATCCTGTGTGCTTCGTTTTTGCAGCCCCCAGGTTTCTCTTACTTTTAGACAGAAAAAGTTGTCTTTCAAGACTTTTTGTTTCCTCTTTGTTTCTGAATAATTTCTAAGATGAGAGGGGATCAGCATCGTTTTAAAATCAGAAGTCCCAGGTTAACTGTGGACCTTTCTTATCTAAAGCTCCTGCTTTACTTTTTGCTAATCTGATGCCATGATTACTTGTCTATCCTTATTGATCCCTCAATGTATGCACAGTGTTGTATTGTGAAGCAGTTATGAGGTTGATGCAAAAGTAATTGCTATTTTTACCATCATTTTTCATGGTAAAACATAAACTTTTAGAGTGTTTACCGCTGTGCCTGGAACATCGTAGATATTTGACAAATGTAGCTGTCATCATCATCATCATCATCATCATCATCATCATCTCACTCTTGTTATGTGTGTTTGCTTCATTAATAATGAGCATAAATACTAATAGGAACCTCTGTGCCCTGGGAAATCTTTCTAAGACAGTTAAAAAGGGTGTGATTAAATTATAAATTCATCAAATTCTAAAAGATTAACATTTATTAACATTTTTAACATTAGTTAAAGGCCTTCACATCTCCTGATATAACAATATCTACGCAGAGGTCTCTGTGCTTCAGTCTTAGTCTAGTTCTACCTGGGGCTTATGTCTAACAGTCAATGCTTCCTTATTGTTTCCTGTGTTTCATTTTCATTTTGAGAAAGCATAGGTACATGTAGAAATCTGAAGCCAATTGTGAGAGGTTACTGATTACTTGATTACTTAATCAAAAGAGGAAAACACATATGAAAGTGTGTTTCTTGAGAGAACTATTTTATAACTGCTACAGAAGTGAAGTCTAAAGTTGTCATATTGCATTTTAAAATGTAATTCTTCCTCCTAGCAACTTTAGTTCCTTTAAAATAGCTAACTCACAGGAGAGGTGCAAGATATAATTGAGAGGTAATTAAAATCAAGTTTTAATGTAAGGTTTTGAAGAAATGATGTTGAATACCAATCTGTTACAGAATATTTTGAGCATTTAAAAGACGCTCAAGAATGCCAAATGTTTTAAATTTGCCCTTGATTTGATAATGTCAAAATGGAATATATCATCAAAGAAGATTTTTAAATAAGGATTGGCAAGGGAACTTTAAAAATAAAATGATTAATAGAAAGACAATCATATTAGGTGAATATCCAGGCATTTTAGAGTAGAAGTTATATTATTTATTATTTTGGAAATGATTTTATTACACACTCCTTGTACAGGTATCCTCAATATTTATTTTGAGTTCAGTAATCACATTACCTATTCAAAAAAGTCATGGATTAACTGACTTTTAAATTTATAAAAGTCCTTAAAATTACCCAGTACAATAATTCTCCTTATAGTACTCCTAGAAGGCAGTATTTTAGCCTTTGTTTAAATTTCCATCTGCAAGCCAGACTGGTCTAATTTGAGGCATTTGTAATTGTTACAGAAATTCACTGGACTAAAATTTGTGTCCCTATTACTTAAACCCTTGCAATCAATCTTTTCCTCTTCTGCCACATTAAGTACAGTCACTTTCCCACTGACACAAAAGACATTACTATGTAATGAACATGAGCTTTGGGTCACTCAGTCCTGAATTAATCCATCCTATTTCTGTTCACTAGTGGTATAACGGTTCATTAATTTTTCTCAGTCTCATACGACTCTGTGGCTGTCTTTGATTAAAGTATGTTGTCCTTATTATACCATGGTGGAAACATGGCTATTTTTGCTCAGAACTACATGTAGAATGATAAGCACAGTACTTGGCAAAATGTAGGGTACTCATGTAATGTCTGTCTATAGTAGATGATCAATTGATTCATTATTAGTTCATAAGAATCATTTGAAGTTATTTGATGTACAACTTGACTTCAACCTGAAGCCTTTATCTAGAGATATTTGCCATGATATGCAACCCAGATTCATTATGAGACAACCTTATTCTTGCCACTTTCTTGACTTGTAATAACCATTTCCTTCTCTTTACCTTCTCATATACTGTCTTTCTTCAAGGCCCAGTTCAGATTCCGTATTTTCTCAGGCCTGTCTTTAGTGCTGTCATTCTTAGAGCTCTCCAAACTTTGATAGCACTTTTCTGGTGGTTCTCTAATTCTTAATAAGCTAGCTTTTTAAATTTAATATTCTAAGTGTATTTTGTTTTTGTTCATCTTTCAAGTGAGAGATTTTATGTGATATAGTATTTTAATCTTCAACACTGGAAGATCTTGAATTACCATCTTATTTATCAAAGAACATTTCAAGAATATTCAATTTAGTTTTCTTTTAATTATGGGTAAAGATAGCAACACTAACAACATCTCACCTTAGCAGGCTCAAGTTTGTGCAGCTGAGCCCCTTCTGATGCCTGTGTAGACTTGTCTAGGTTTACAGAACACTTGCACTTTTGGATTTAACAGTTTTTTAGAGCATTGCGGAGGCTGATCTTATGGCCTGATTAGACCAGAACCAAGTAAAATCTTGTCCTATACAGTGCCACTTTGATGGACCACCAGTAATTGAGGTGCTGCCTGGAGATAGAGTGAAGTCCTCTCTTTGGGTGAGTGAATTCTAAGTCGGCAACACGTAAGAACTGAGCAACTGAAATTGGTAGACTGTTTCTTGGCCCACAATCTAGACTCTTTCCTAGTAGTTGGCACTTTTCCTTTTTAGGGATCGTCTCTGGAGTGAATTCTGTGGTTTATACGGCTCCTTGTGGTGAATCCCAATACTTGCTCCCTCCGTCCATTTCCATTTCCTCTAACCTCAATTCTTCTATTCTTTTATTATTTTCCCCAGTAGATAATGAAGACCCTAGTGGAAAGTTATTAACAAATGAAAACTGGACATCAAGAAGGGCAAAATCTCCAACCCTGTCAGGAGGTGAGGGGAAATAATTATGCTCTATTATTCTAATGCAGTAGACAGAAGAACAATTGAAGCAATTAAGGTTTCATCCTACAGCAAGCTGAATGATAATAGGCCACCACATTTTTTATATGTTTATGAATTTAAAAAATTAAATTCTTGTGTTATATACTGATTATCTTACTCTGGGTAACTATGTATCTGTCTGTCATCATCTACCTGTGTATCTAAACTATTATCTTTTAGTATCCATACTCTGAACATGCAACATAAGATTGTGCCATGTATATTTCTGGAATATAATTTTTAGATTGTTTTCACTAGCATTATTAGCTTCTGCTTGTCAAGGAAACTAGGAATTTTGATAGAAAAATATCTTAGTACTTTATAACTGTTTTACATACAAAATCCATATCAGTAACAACTGTTCCCAATGGCCATCCAGAATAATTTGGGTCATTTCTTTACAATTTTAATGAAACAGACATTGTTTTTTAAAACAATACAGTCTGTTTAGATCTTCTTGAATCATCTTGATTTCATAAGATTGTATATATGGGATCCAAACAATTTTTTATTTGAGTTACCTATCTTGAGCATATCTTCAACTTCTAAACATCAGTTACTGCAGACAACACAAACCTAGTGTTTTGACCTTGGTAGTGCTGGTGGCCCCAGAATCACATCTTAAAAACTGAGGAGACAAGCTTTTCGAGTTCAGGCTACAGCTTTTAAACTTTCTCTGGCCTCAATAAAATATTTCTCTGTGAACTTCTGGACCTAAAAGAAGATACTACATATATGTTATATGTTATTTATATATATAATATTATATATTATTTATGTAATAATACTATTTACATAGTACTTTTAGCTATATAATAGTAATAATATAGAATATAGTATACAAACTATATGCTAACAACACTATTTAGATGATATATATAAGATTACATATATTACATATTCACTTTGAAATTCAGTCATCGTTGATTAAAATCATGTTATTTTATTTGGGATTTAGATTTCTATTTCTTTTTATATTTTCTTAAGCCTTTCTCATCAGTGACTTTTTAAAAATAAAATTTATACTGAAGCTTAAGCAAAGACTGATGCATACTTTAAAAATTTAAATATCGGATTTGAATGATCTAACCTAATTTTTCCTTTTCCAGAAAGAAAAATTATGCCACATAAAATAACTAAAAAATAAGCGAATAGTACCTTATCTGAGCTCACCAAATTTGTTTCTTTTGCTTTTGCAAATGGGTAGAGATTTTTTATATAAGTTTGGTGGGTTTGGGGGCACAGAACTCAAAAACGTGTTTTTCGTTTTTATTTTTTTTTAAGATCAGAAGGCAATACTATTTCTGAAAACTGCAGGAAAAGGATTTATAATGCCTTGCCAGAAAGCCTTTTTCCCGGAATGTGTACTTATATGCTCTGTTGTACAGCAAATCTCCAAGAGTGTCTCTTAATGCTCATTGACATACCAGCTCTCAACAGCTCAGGCATATTTATCATGTTTTCTGAGTAAAACCTTGCTTTTATAACGTATCTAAAACAATACATATGTCCTCATGATGACTTGCAGTGACTTATCTGTAATGATTGCATTTTTTTTCTTATGAAAAAATATGCTTTTGGGCCAGACGTGGTGGCTCATGCCTGTAATCCCAGCACTTTGGGAGGCTGAGATGGGCTGATCACTTGAGGTCAGGAGTTTGAGAACAGCCTGACCAACATGGCAAGACCCCATCCCCACTAATAGCTATAGTATTTTATGACTTACTTTCATAAAGGTGACTTCATTTGTTCTTTTATGTAGACATTGTTATTAAGTGTGGCTTTATATGTTAAGTAACTCATACAAGCTTTCTCTGTAGAAATCAGACAGGATTTTTTTCTGTCAAACCAATGCTGGTGCCTCAAGATGACTAAACCCTAGAGATGCTGTAAGTCTGCCCTTACTGTGATTGAAAGCCATTGCTTTCCCTTTGACTTGTTTTTCTCTCTTTTCCAAAGTGAATGTTCTGTTGTGAAGAATGTCTAGCTCCCATGGTGATTTCTAAATGCAGTGTCTGCTGCACTGATGTGGCTGGATGCACACAGCATAGAAGATGTTATCAAGGGTCGATTAAACCCTTTCTAGAAATAGAGAAGAAATATTTATAAGCTTCTGGGGATAACATCAAGAAATTCTTCCATGGCAGGAAATTAGGTCATTGGTGAAGAATAGGTTTTGCCAAGACACCGTTTACTGGGGGGTGGAGCACTGTTAACAATATTCTGAAAGCTTATAAACTCTTCCCTAGAAAAGAATTGTATATTTTAACAGATTGCTGGAGCAGATGGAGATATGACATTCACTACTATAATTTACATTAACACGCTACAAGACAGATTTGCCTTAATCAAAAAAAACCCAAACCACTTCAAAGATTCAGAAGCAGCTTTTCATCAGTTCATTTCATCTCATTGAAACTTGATTTAATTTAGTCAATTTTGAAAGAAAAGACACACTATAAATGTACACCAGGTACAATGATATACTGTAGCAAAATCCTTTGAAATGTTTTCGTATTCTAAAAATCTAATTCATAAAAATGATGTCTTGTTGCCAAATGTGTCTGTTTATTTTATGAGGATGTTGCCTGCTTACTGAAATAGAACAGTGAATGATGTATTGCATCTGCTTCAGGAAACAGTAACATTTAAACATCTTTTTAGTATTGTCACATATGTTTACACCTGTACTAAATTTTTTCTTTAATCCTGTGTCCTCATTTTAATGGCATTAAAATGTTTGTTTTGTATATACTTCATCAATTAAACACAGAACTTTCCATACTTGACATTGATTATGTATGCCTTACCTTGGAAAATCTAGTCTAATGCAAGCAAATTATTTGGCCAACATTAGTAGCCTGTTTAGACCATAATTAGTTGTGCTATATAAGTGTCTTTCTTATAATACATTCTCAATACATATTAGTTGATTTTGGTTTACTTCTTATCGATTGGGCATATCACCTACAGTTTAGCTAAATGAAGATTTTCGGACTTTAGAGTTAACGATGGGCTAGTAATATTTTTCTCAGTTTAAACTTAGAATATAGTACACACAATGTTTGGGGGTCTCGAAAATATGTAGCTGTTCCATAGTGTAGTTTTAATTGCTGTTTCACAATGACTTTAAATTAATGTGCACAATAATGAACTCTGGAATTTAAGCTGCAATATAAAAATCCATTTGTAGTAGTTTATTACTATCAAAACAAAATGCATATCCAAAAATCACGTGCAGTTTTTAAAGCTGTTTAGCCTATCCCTTTACCTTTCTGGGCACCCCCCCCTTTTTTTTTTTTTTTTTTTTTTTTGCTTATTCCTTTGTAACAGTGCTGTTTTCTGTTTTCTCTCTTACTCTGTTGCTATGAATCACTGTCTCATGGCTTTTTCTTCCCTCTCAATTGCTAATTTATTTAATGAAGCTTTGTAGTGAAAACTATCAGCATTAAAGTTCTTTTTTTTCCTTTTTTATTGTACTTTAAGTTCTGTGGCACATGTGCAGAACATGCAGGTTTGTTACATTTATGCAGCCAACAAACATGAAAAAAATTATATGCAATTTTATTCTTTATTGCATAAAAACTTATTTTTTTTCAATCAGTTCAATCTTGTGTACGAATTATCTTTTCTAAAATAAAGCAAGATTTATGAACTTTGACATGAACAATGACATGTGGTGAGTTGGAATAAGACTAAGTAAATTAGTGTGTCCACGTCAATTTCACATATGGTCTGAGCTTTTATGAAGCTGTGCATAGCTCCAGGATAATACGTAAAAACTTATAGCACTTGATGTAAGGAAGCTATTAATTATCACCAACCACAGGAAAATGTTTTCATGAAACAAAGAATTAATACTTAACAAGATGACAAAACTCACAAGTCATTCAAGGACTTGGATAGAAAATGAGGTATGTTCTGGATAATCATCAGGAGATAAATAAACATGTTTTTTTTCTGCCTAGAGTCACAGAATATTTCTGTTTATGAAGTCATATTTTAAGTGAGTGAAAGAGAAAAATCCCTGAAGTATCAGAGTAGGAACATTACTTTTTATGGCATATGCTAATAAACTATTTTTAAGTGCATATTTTAAAGTATAACAGGACATCACGGATTGGAATAGAACAAAAATCTTTTTTTCTAAGCAGTGGAACCTAAAATATGATCAAACAAAATATGGAAGGGAAATGATCAGGGACTTTATAAAGAAATATGGACCAGTGTAGGGATGATTGAAGACAGTTGGAAGGCAGACTCCTTAATTAAATCCTTTAATTTAAAAGGAGGAAGGGCTGAGTTAATGCATTATAATATGATTGTGGTGAGACCCCCCCCCCACCCCACAGACAGTGAATTGGGAAAGGCTGGAGAAAGAAGAAAAAACATTTCAGTGGTACCACCTAGTGCTTCCATTGGCTAATCTCCCCTCACATCTATTAAGCACAACACAAATTGTAGCCATTATTATCGTTAAATAGAAAGAAGACTTCATATAGGGATTGTATGGATGGTTAAAAATAAATGGGCAAAATTTTTGCACCATATGTAATGTTTGTCCATATGGGTGTATGGGGCATATATGGGAAACAGGTGAGTTGGAAGGAAAACAGGGCGAGGGGGGCGGTGGAGGTTTGATATGGTTCAGCTGTGTTTCCACCCAAATCTCATTAACAATTATAATCCAACCTGTTGAGGGAGGGAGGTGATTGGATTATGGAGCAGTTTCCTACTTGCTGGTCTCATAATAGTAAGTTCTCACGAGATTTGATAGATGTATAAGAGGCCCTTTCTCCTTCCTTCCTCTTCTCTCTCCTGCCATCTTGTGAAGAAGGTGGAGGCTACCCTTTCACCTCCCAGTATGATCGCACATTTCCTCGGACCTCACTAGCCATGAGAAACTGTGAGTCAATTAAACCTCTTAAACCTAATTTGATAAATTACCCTGTCTCAGGTATTTCTTTGTAATAGTGTGAGAACAGACTAATACAAGTTAAAGAGTGCCCCGGGGCTCTATTCTCTATAATATTTGGGGTGAATGAAAGCTATGGTGGATGATATGTGATAATCATTCTCTTCCTAATGTGTAATTCCTCTTCCTGTGCAGACCCAGAGACTGAAGATGCATTTATGCCATTGCCTCATTATTAGCATCTCCGCAATTCCTCCTTTTTTTCATTAACTCTCATGTTGGACATGATAAAAATTTCTTCTGAAATGTCTACCGTTTATTCTAAAGCCGCTTTAATATTTGGCTAAAGGTAGTTATTTTGTTATCCCTGGAAGAGTAACATATAATTCTAAACTGGGCATATGTCGCTTAGCCAAGAATTATTTCCAACTCACAACTAAATACAGACTCATTTAGGTATACTGTTTCTTTAAAGTGATTGTCACAGCACATAGAATATCTCAATTGTTATTTATTTTCTCACATAAGCATTCTGAATTTTTAGTCTTTGGTCTGAAACATTTGGTTTAGTCCTTCATTGCCGATTTCTCCTAATGTTAGCTGCTAATGCTAAACATTACAATAGTAAGCTATCTAAATGGTAATGGTGATGTGTCTACTTACCTACCTACCTACCTACTTATCGTCTCCCTATCTAGTATTTGAATGTGAAGAAATCCACACAAATATTACTATAAATTAATGTGTGAGCTGTGTATGATAAGGAATATTAATATTGATTCCCAAGAAAGCAACAGCCAGACATCCTGCATTTAACTAGTTTGTAGCTTTGTGTTCTTGGGAAAATTGCTAGCCCTATGTGGGCTTTAGTTTTAAGAGTGTAAGAAGAAAGAAGATAGTAGACTCATGATGGTGTGAAAATGGGAAAAAGATGACTTAAAAAAGGTTTAGTAAACTTTACTGAGTAGGATTTAAAGATGTTAGAAAAAGAATGGTTCATGGGAAGTGTGTGTGGGTGTGAGTCTGTGTCTGTGTGTATTTTCATATGAACATGGATAGGATTGGGATGGCGAGAGAGTTCATGGGAATGGACATGATAACTGTCTTCAAATATTTGAAAAACCAGTACCTGGATGAGGGATTAGATTGTTCAGTTTAGTAGAAAAAAACCCCAACTTTTCCCAGTAAGTAGAATTAACAGAGATAATTCATTTTTTGTTGTTCAATATAAACGCCGACAGACTTATTCTTATCCTAATATAGAATGTTCAAATATAGACTGGACAACCACTTGAATCATTGATAGTGGTGCCCTTGCGAGCATGGACTTTGGTTTACACAGACATCAATTTGAATACTAGCTCTACTACTCACTAGTTTTGTGACTTTTGGCAAATTCTTTAGTAGCTCTCAGGTTTATTTTCCAATTTTATAACATGGGGAATAACATATATTAACCACTGGACTTTTTGTGAGATTTAAAAGAAGTAATTACTTGCAAAGCAAGTACTCAATTCATTTTTATTTTTAAGAATGAGTGACTTAAGGATTGCATGGGAAGGTTTTTGGGTATCATATAGATAAACAGGAATAAAACCCAAACATGGCCAATTTCACCACCGTAAAGACTCCTACCAATATGAAAAAAAGTAATTTAATGCATATTGTTAGACAACTCAAACAGTACAAAAAGATATAAGATAAAAAATAAGTTTCTCACCCCCTCAGGTCTTTTATCTATAGTAGCCACTAACATGAATCCACCCAGGAAACTTAGGTTTTGCATAGAAAGTTAAGGATGCTTTTGGATGCCTTTGGTTGCAAAAGATAGAAAGCTCAGCTTCAATTGGCTTAAATAATAAAGACAGTTTACCAATGTATAAAACTAAAATATGTAGAAGAAGGACAAGTTTAAAGTAAGGGTTTACAATTAGAGCCCTGGGTCTGAGCTTTTGGAGGTCTCAACTTTCTTTTTTTTTTTTTTTTTTGAGACGGAGTTTCACTCTTGTTACCCAGGCTGGGGTGCAATGGGGCGATCTCGGCTCACCGCAACCTCCGTCCGCCTCCTGGGTTCAGGCAATTCTCCTGCCTCAGCCTCCTGAGTAGCTGGGATTACAGGCACGCACCACCATGCCCAGCTAATGTTTTGTATTTTTAGTAGAGACAGGGTTTCACCGTGTTGACCAGGATGGTCTCGATCTCTTGACCTTGTGATCCACCTGCCTCGGCCTCCCAAAGTGCTGGGATTACAGGCTTGAGCCACCGCGCCCGGCCTCAACTTTCTTCTTCATATGTTGTCTCTGTTTTGGGTTTGGTTTCCCTTATGGTTAAAAAAAAATAACTGCAGCAGCTCCAAATTCTTCAGACAGAGAAAACACCTTTCACAGAGAACCCTAAGCAAAAGTTATAATATTCACCCTGATTATTAGAGTCTGTTTTAGTTCAGTTGCCCCTCCATGAACTTGTCTCTGTGGCCGGGGATTGGCATTGATCACTGGATCATACTAAATTATCTATTGTACCCATGAAGTTGGGGGACAGCTCAGCTTTTCCAGAACAACAGGAGCCCCACATGAACTGGGGAGATTTGGAAGGTGGAAAGTAGGATAAGGAAGATGATAAGGTGTTCTAGTTATGTTACTGCATACAAAACCACCCCAAAGTTATGTGGTTCAAAACAACTGCCTCTTAATCAGACTCACTGATTCTGTGTGTCAGGAATCTGGAAAAGTCACATTAAGAATAGCTTTTCTTTCTATGTCTGTGGTGTCATCTGGGAATATTTAAAAGGCTAGGGGATGAAATTTTTCCAGGATTTCTTCACTTATGTTTCTGGAACCTGGACTGGAGAGAAGGAATTCCAAGGAACCAAGTAGAAGCTACATGCCTTTTTCTAACTGAGTCGCAGAAGTCATAGTCACTTCCATTGCATCATTGCAGTGACTTCTGTTAGTCACTAGCAAATCACTAAGGAGCTCAGATTTAAGGAGCAGTGGATTAGACTCCATTTCTTGATGAAAGATGGCAAGGTCACATGTCAAAAGAATAAGTAGGATGGAAGGTATCATGAAAACTTTAGAAAATAAAATCTGCCACTAGAAACAAATCAACTAACGAACATTGTATGCATATGTCATTCTTTAAAAAAACTAAAACAGATTTACAAGAAAAAAACAAACCCATCCAAAAGCGGGAGAAGGATATGAACAGATACTTTTCAAAAGAAGACATATATGAGGCCAACAAACATATGAAAAAATGCTCATCATCACTGGTCATTAGAGAAATGCCAATCAAAACCACATTGAGATACCACCTCATGCCAGTTAGATTGGCAATCATTAAAAAATCTGGAGATAACAGATGCTGGAGAGGATGTGGAGAAATAGGAACACTTTTACTCTATTGGTGGGAGTGTAAATTAGTTCAACCATTGTGGAAGACAGCGTGGCTATTCCTCAAGGATCTAGAAATAGAAATTCTATTTGATCCAGCAATCCCATTATGGGGTATATGCTCAAAGGATTATAAATCGTTCTATTATAAAGACACATGCACACGTATGTTCATTGTGACGCTGTTTACAATAGCAAAGACCTGGAACCAACCCAAATGCCCATTGATGATAGACTGGACAAGGAAAATGTGGCACATATACACCGTGGAATACTATGCAGCCATAAAAAATGATGAGTTTGTGTCCTTTGTGGGGACATGGATGAATCTGGAAACCATCATTCTCAGCAAACCGACATAAGAACAGAAAATCAAATACCGCATGTTCTCACTCAGGCTGGTGTTGAACAATGAGAACACAAGGACACAGGGAGGGGAACATCACACACTGGGGTCTGTTGAGGGGTTCCAGGGAAGGGACAGCGGGGAGGTAGGGAGGGATAACATGGGGAGAAATGCCAGATATAGGTTACGGGGTGATGGAGGCAACAAACCACATTGCCATGTATGTACCTATGCAACAATCCTGCATGATCTGCACATGTATCCCAGAACCTAAAGTACAATAAAAAATAAAAATCTTACCAAAGCAACAATGTTTCTTCTTCCTTCTTAATATTTAATCTTAGAAATTTCTCCCATATTTACTCTAGATCAACCTTATTCATTCTAATGGCTCAGGGCATTCCAATACTGTATATGACTATATCTGTTTTTTTGAGGTAGAGTCTCACTCTGTCATCCAGGCTGGAGTGCAATGGCATGCATGCTCTTGGCTCACTGCAACCTCTGCCTCCTGGGTTCAAGCAATTCTCCTGCCTCAGCCTCCCGAATAGCTGAGATTACAGGCTTCCACCACTGTGCCCAGCTAATTTTTATATTTATGGTAGAGAAGAAGTTTTGCCATGTTGGCCAGGCTGGTTTCCAACTTCTGACCTCAATTGATATGCCCTCCCTGTCCACCCAAACTGCTGGGATTACAGGCATGAGCCACTGGGCCCAGCTGAATCTATCTTTTTTTTAAACTGCTTTCACACTGATGAACATTTAGATCACTGTAATTTTTTGCTACTAGAAAGAGTGCTGCAATGAAGATCCTTGCAGATATTTTTACAGACTTTTGCAAAATTAACCTTAGGATAAATTCTTAGAAATGTAATTGTTGAGTCAAAGCATATGTGCTTTTAAATTTGTGATAGATATTGCCAAATTGCCTTTCCAACGGCTGTGTTAATTTACATTTTCATCAACGGTGAATGAAAGTGCCTTGTCCACTTTGATCTATGTTTGGTATCATTCAACTTTAACATTTTTATCAGTTTTGCAGATGGAAAATAGTATCTTACTGTTGTTTTAAGTTTCTTTATAGTTAAATGAGACTGAGAATTGTTCCCTGAGTTTATTAGCCTTTAAAATTTTCCTTTTATTGGGCAGTGGAGAGGTGATTATCTGTTCATATTATCTTTTCTTCTTAATAATGTGAGCCTTTTCAAAATAAAAAAATTAACCTTTGGTCTGTTGTATATTTCACACTTTATTTGTCATCTGCTAAGGTATTTATTTGCCATAAAATGCCTTTAATTTCCTATTACTTAAGGGATTACTCTTATATATTTAAATTTATGGGTTATGTCTTAGAAGTTTTTCTTATTAAAATTATAAATATATATACTTATATTTCTTCTCTAGAACATTAATGACTTCGTTTCTATGCTTACATCTTTGAAACACCTTATAGTAGAAACAAATTGGTAAACATCTATTATGAAGCAAGCCCTGTGATGCTCTCCACATTCACTGGAGTTGAAAGAAATAATTCTTTTATATCCTATAACAAAATTTTCAAGTTATATAGTTTAATATTCAGGGAGAAGAGGAGAAAACACAGTTGTTCATATTAAAAACATCTAATTTTGGCAACTTGCTGATGGTCCTTTGAACCAAACCATAAAATAATTGAAATCAACCACAAAGAGAGAAATTACATATATAAAATGAAATAGAAATGATGAATCTCTTAATGTGCGCTACTTGTATATTGAATTATTGAATGAAAAAGGGACAGTATACATAACACCTTTAAACTATACTTTGTAGAGCTTTGTAGAACTACTGAACATAAACTATTTTTGAGAATTTTTTGCCTTGCAAGGTCATGCTTGAGACATTCAGTTGGCAGTTGGCATATATGAGGTTTTTAACCTTATATTTATTACTTTGATTACTTTCCTACAAACATGAACAGCTCTTAAAGGGAATCCCATCCAGGTACACAGAAATAGAAATAGTCTTAATGCAATGAGAAACTCTAATCACCTTTGGCTTTCCTTAATCTTCATGAAAAGCTACTTTGGAATTGAATATCTTTTGATTAAAAATGATTCTAATCAACTCTATGATCAACCCTAACATAGGGGTATTTCAAAGTAGGTGAAACAAAACAAAATAAATTCACTTATCTTCTTAATTTCCAGTTGTGTATATTTTTATGGGGAAAGTATGCAGACGTGGGTCTGTAATGATCAGGAATACAGCTGGATGTAGAGGAAGGGGGGGGGAGAGGAAACAGTTAAGTTACAACATGTGACTTATAAAAAAAATCACATTCTACTTATAAAATCATTACCTTAATAAAGATTCTGGCAGGGTGCAGTGACTTATGCCTATAAATACATAGCTCTTTGGGAGACTGAAGTGGGAGGATTGCTTGAGGTCAGGAGTTTGGGACCAGCCTGGGCAACAAAGCAAGACCCTGTCTCTAAAAATAATTTAAAAAAAGATTTTAAAGCTGTCAGAGTGTTTAAGGTAGGAAGTGGATGCTGCACAAGCCAAGCAGTGTTGTGTATTCATCTAGCCTTGTGACTTGCCTTCCAGAGAGATATGTCAGGCAAAATGGTGACTAAGGGTCCAGAACTACTACTGTTTGAGCAAGATTGCTGAAATGGTTTTGGAGTTTGTCCATAGCACAGTCACTGTGGTGGTATTCCCATACAGTAGCCTGTGATGAACATATTCCAGACACCGAGAGCACCTGTTTGAAATGACTAAGGTTGGAGAAAAGGAAAGAGTGAGTCTACATGCTCAAAATACATTAATCATTCAGAAGTGTAGGGTAGGACTGGAAGGTTCCAATTGTGTTCCACTGCATAACTCTCAGAAGAGTAACAATACATAGCTGCAGATAAAACGAACTGGTGCTTTTGGCATTCTAGATTCTATGGCCCATCTTTAGGTGCATCTACTCATTCAGTCCTCATAGTGACTTTGTGAGGATGGTGCTTTTATTATCCTTGTTAAAGAGACAGGGAAACATGTTATTCAAGAGTTTAAAAACATATGATCTTAGTTCATCCCTTATGCTGTGACAAAACTCCGCAAACTGGGTAATTTATAAACACTAAATTTATTTCTCACAGTTGTGGATGCTGGGAAGTCCAAAATCAAGGTGCTGGCAGATCAGTTGTCTGTTAAGGGACTAAGCTGCTTATTATCTCTGCTTCCAAGATGGTGCCTCGAATGCTGTGTCCTCATATGGCAGATAGGCAAAAAGAGCTTAGGGTGCTCCTTCAACTTCTTTTACAATGTTGCTATCCCATTCATGAGGATTCTGCTGGGATTTAAATCCAGTTTTACAAAACTGCAGAACTCTACCTCCAAACCACTGAACATCACTGCTCTTTCAAAAGCATCCTTTTACATAATAAATATATTATTACTCTAGATCACGAAAAGTAGGACAGAAAAAAAATAAACTGCATCCATTTGCAAAATTAAAAAGTTAGTCCCTGGAAAGAATACACTACTCTAAATAAGCTATCTTTGGTACTGAGTATTTATTCACTCATTCATTCCTTTAATATTTACTGAACACACACTATGTGCCAGACCCTACATAAATTTGATCACATGTTTTTTGTGGCTTAAAACTTACAAGTGGCTCCTTTGATCATTAGGATTAAGTTCTAAAACTCTTGGTTTTCTTGTAAGTTTATCTTTCTCTAATTGTTGTTGTTTTGTTTTGTTTTTGTTTTTGTTTTGTTTTAGCTTTTAAAACAGCCAGTTCCTGGATATCCCAGTTCCAATAACATTTAGTGCTCTCCCATGCCTCCACACAATTTCAGATTCAGCTTCCTCTGACCATTTCCTTTTCTCAAAGAGATTATAGCCTAATAGACATAAAAACAAATAAGTATGATTGAATGCCATCGATAACATAATGCAGGTCTAATTAGAGAAAAGTGAGACCAAAAATAAAAAGTAGTGGTGAGTGTCAGAATACAAGTAATGGGGGCAGGGGATGAGGTGGCATTTCCTGAAAAGAAAATCTTCATGAGTTAGAAACTTGAAACGAGTCTTCAAAGGCAAATAGATCCTTCTCAGGATGAGTGAAGCTAGTGAATGCATGGAGACACTAAGCAGTGCTTGTGTGGGATATGGACAGGGCTAGGAAAAAGGTCCTGGGCAGAGGAAGCTGGATCTGAAAATGTGCAGAGGCATGGAAGAGCATTCAGTGTATGGTAACTGTGAAATCAAGGAACTTGTTGTTTTAAAAGGTTAAAAAAAAAAAAAAAGAAAAAGAAGAAGAGTGAAAAATAAACCTAGAAAGGGAACCAAGAGCTTGGAGCTTAATCTGTATGATAAAAAGAGCCACTGCTGGGTTTTAAACCGTGAAAAAAAATATGATTAAATTTATCTTCCAGGAATATCACTGATATATGAAGGATGAATTTGAATTGTGGGAGAAGTAGTATGGAAATTTAGCCTAGAAAGGAGAGGACAGATGGGAGAAATATTCACAAAGCATAAAAATAAATGGATAAACTCACTCTCCCCATGCTCTTCCCTTCCAAACCAAACCAAACCATGTGAAAGTTCCTCACCTAGCTATGATTAATTAATGCAGCACAATGCCTGGCAAATAATATGTGCTCAATTTGGTTCAGAATTATAACCTTGGGGTACTCTGGAGGAAAAAAAATTGTTTAGTGGAATGAATTTTAAAATAATTTGGAGGCATAGTGGAAACCTTAACACATGATTCTGTATATTCTTTATTACTTCTTTCTGAGGAGTACACTATCAAGATAAAAGAACAAAATAACAAATATATTGCATTGTTTTTCCAAATGTCACTATAGGTGTCCAATAGGAAGAAATGGAAAGGGACTTAAAATAATCAATTTGTGACTTTGTTTGAAAAAAAAAAAATCCCTTTGAACATAGCTTTTGAGTAAATAACCTTTTGTAGCTAACTACTTTGGGAAATATTGTTTTCTATTATAAAAACACTTTTGGACCTGAAAGAAATAAAAGATTTAACCTATCTTAGAATCATAGTTGCAAGTCTTCATGTGGTACTAGTTGTGCTCTTGAAATGAATCCCCCAGCTATAAAAAATTTAATTTGTTTTAAAGGTGAAAAATGCTTCTGAATTACAATGAAAAATCTCATTTCAATTCTTATAAATGCCTGCATATCTGTTATTGTACTATTGTTTATCAGTGAGAATGATTTTGCATTGTGGGAAAATAAGTCAGGGTTTTTAGTGAGTACATAACAGTTAAAAGAATAAAGTTTATTAATTGTTATCTACCTTCAAGTTTTGTTAGCAAATAATCATTGCTTGGAGGGGATACACGACTCCCTCTGGACTCAAAGGGCATAGCCATTCAAAGTGGGGGGAGATTGAGCTCTTAGATCTGCTTTTATATAATGCATAATAGAACCACCAAGAAGTAGCAATATACCTGCCTCATTCCTTCCTAAAATCACCTCAAAATTTTAATAATTCATGATTTGAAAATAATGGCGGATTCAGGATATGACCTTTTTTTTTTTCTATGTTGCAAGCAGATGAAGTTCACTCTAAGAAACCAGACGAAGTTCCATAACAAAAGAACAAACATATTCATATAGTCATCTGACTAGGCTAGAAGACATTTTCTCACTGCTTATCAAGGTCGTGATTCTCTCCTGCTTTTCCTTTAGGACCTTACGTTAAAAGGTTGCATTTTGAATTTTCATCTTTAATCATTCTTTTTTAACTTGGCCTACAAATATACTCATGTTTTGCCTATCTCAAATTCCTTGATCTCTTGACCTCATGTTCTGTCTGCCTCGGCCTTCCAAAGTGCTGGGGTTATAGGCATGAGCCACTGTACCTGGTGTGCTATATGTTTATATGACTGGCAGCACAGTAGGTTTGCTAACACAAGCATCACCACAAACATGAGAGTAACCCATTACACTACAATATTATGATTGCTACAGCATCACCAGGTGATACAAATTCTTCACCCCTATTATAACCTTGTGGGATCACTGTCATATTTGCAGTTCCTTATTGCTCCAGTTGTTTTGCAGTTCGTGATTGTATATTCGAATGGAAAGAACTTAGTCACATTGTCACAATTAACTTCAAGAGAAGAAATGTAGGATATAATTGTCTTTCTATGTGCCCAGCTAAAACTATAGCATATTAAAAAAGGAAATAGATTTCATATATCAATTAGAAATCTGCGTGCCAATTTAAAAATTGAGGTTTCTGACTCTTTCTTGCTGATTTTCAGAAGTTATTTATATATTAGGTGGGTGGATACTTTATAAGATAACGCAGGATGTGTTTTAGTTGTAGAAAGTTGGTAAGTCTCTTATGAAGATATATAGACCCTGTTCAGGAAAGAGCTAACTCAGCAGGCCAGGATGGCTCACATTTTGCACATTCCCAAGAATGGCTGGTCTCTAGGAAGAACCTTTGGTCAGCTCTTAGGAGATGACTTCAGAGCCCTTGGAATAACCTGCTGGATATGAGTGTTTTTGTATGCCTGAGGCCTTGGGGCATGAGATACTAGTTTGATCAGATAATTTATGCAAAAATATGATTTATGGTGAACAATTTTGTTTACTCTGTTGGGTGGTAGAGTCTAGCTGAGGTCAGTTATGCAAGTGTTGCGTGCCTGTGTCACTAACCCCCTCTAAAACTCCTGTGCACGAAGGCTTGAGTGAGATTCCCTGGTTTGGCAATAAATATATGTTGTCACATATTGCTGCCAGGAGAATTAAATGCATCTGTCAACTTCACTGAGAGAAGACACTTGTAAGCTTGTGTTTTGTTTTTCCTAGAGTTAGCTTCATAAGCCTTTTTTTCTTTGTTGATTTCAATTGATATCCTTTTGCTGTAATAAAGAATAACTGAGTCATCCTTTCTGAATCTAGCGATCTTTCTAGTGAATCATCAAGCCTGAGGGCCATCTCAGAACTCCTGACACAGGCCCAAATTTCATCCCTGAAATAATGAAAAGAAGTTCAGTACTTTAAAATACTTATAACCAAATACATAAATGTATGCATTTTCAGAAAGAAGTCCTTCCCCATCCTTTTAAAAAAGTTTCAGAGAATAAATTATCTGAGAAAGTTGCATTAAGTCTTTCAAGACACAAGAATACTCTGTAACTCAGGGAATCTGTCATTGAGTCACATTTAAAATATTTACACCATTAAATACATCAGTTGATCTTGTTTAGAGTCAAATTGATCAAGATTCACCAACAGGTTGTGGGCAGGAAGAGGTAACTGTCAAGCACCACTTTGCCATATTTGTTGAGGTCCACTGTTCATTGCTTGAGAGAGTTACCTCTAGGATAGAACTGGAAAAAACAACACCCTTTTACTAAGACAAATTGAGTTGGCATGGTAACCACCCTCTCCATGGTCCTGAAGGACCCCAGGAGTAGGGCTTGACATTTTGGCACATTGTTTAGGAGGTTGCCGATCCCTGATTCAATTCAGTACTTTTATTTTGGATTCTTATTTATTCTGCTATTTATATTATCCTGAAAAAAAATCTGCTTATGGGTATTACTTTAACTTGATCATCTAGCACAATTGTTTTCCATGAAAATTGCCTTGGAAGCCATTGCATTTATATAGTGGTCATAAAATTTTTTCTCTTGAAATAATTCCAATTGGCCAAATAGTCTACTTTCTATTATCTGTTTATTTTCACTCCATTAAAATGTGTTCATTTAAATGAGATCATATATAAAATACACTGTACAATTATTTTGTTCTTAACTTCCAGGTACCATTGAAATTTTATTATTTAGGTAGCAGAAATAAAGCTGAATGCTTGGGTGAATGGAGGCCAGTACTGACATACAATGCACACTCATCTTAGTTTATAATAACTATTATAAATTTGGGAAGAATGGTGGGGAAAATAAAAAGAGAATATAAGCTGCCTATTAGCCTTTAAGATGATAATTTAGTGATTTATTAGCTGTTTAGTCTGTTTTAGATTGAATCACATAAAATTGCCATTTTTATAAGTAAAAAATGAGTACTTATTAGGTAGAAAAAACAGTTCAACCTAATATTTTTCTGATCCTGTTTAGGGTATAGTGATACAGTGTGATTCTTTAGCAATTAATTCATCTGAATGACAGAATTTATATCTCATTCATTTCTGATACCTACACAATGTCTCGAAGATGGTGTTGCATATAATACATATTTGTAGAAATATTTGTGATTTTTCTGGCTGGCAAACATCAGCTTTCCTTTCTAATGACACCCTGTCTGTGTTTTGTAAAATTACCTCTCTCTCATCATGAGTAATCTTGGTAGGAAGTAATACTGGTGATGACTGCACACCAGGAAGCTGAAGTATTGAGAATCCCCTTCTCCTTGTCAGTTAATGGGGCCATGATATAAGCCAGGTCAAATGAATACCGGGAAACTACAAATCTTGATAATAATGTAGGAGTTTGAAGAGTGCTCAGGTTAGCAACAAAGTAATCACCAGACTGTTTTATGCTCCGATCCTTTGGTTTCTGCCTCTTGTTCATCTGCAGCTCCTTGGCACCTGCCCACTTCTCAGCATGACCTTCCAGCAATTCTGTAAGTTTTCTAATATGCTTCCCGTGAGTTACTTTTATTTTAAATTCAAATTTGTTTCAGTTGCATATGATCAAGAACCATACTGACAGAATATTTATTGTTTTACTCATTGATTCAGATGCATAAATCAGGAATAAGAATGCATAAATAAATAAATCACTATGAAATGTAAAGAAAATGCTGATTATCCAATAGCCCTTCCCAAATACCAAATTTCCCTCTAACGCAATCCTTACAGAAAAATCTCAGAGGAATAAGCTACTACTCAGATATTTTGAAGAATAATTTTTCTTCAGATTTTTGCAGTGACTTCCTTTTTGCTATTTACTTCAGTCAGCTAAAAATCAACAAATGATAGATTAAAAATAATTCAAAACAGCTGAAGGATTAATTTTATTTCACTTCTTAACATTTGATTAATCATTTATTAGACATTTATTGAGTACTTAATATGTACCTGGTGTTATACTTTGCCCTATAGAAACAAGGTTAAATAAATAATAAATGATTATTACAAGGTACCTGCACTAAGGAGAAATCAGTTTAGTTGCAGAGAGAGAAATACATAGAATAAAATAAAGGAAATTCTGTGTTTGAGTTTTGGTCAATGCAATGAGAGCCTAATGGAGGAAAACTTACATGTCTGAGAAAGAGAAAATTACATATGTCAAAGCAGAGAAAATGATACTTGAGTTTACTATTGAAAGAGAGAAAATTTTTACAAATGGGAGGAACAAGGGGTAAAGGGATAAAGTTGATTAGTCATAAGGGTACGATAAAGTTGATTAGTCATTGCATGTAATAGGCATATCATCAATACAAAATTTAATGACAATACAGAATTTTTGTTTTTTTGAGACAGAGTATCACTCTGTCTCCCAGGCTGGAAGTGCAGTGGCATGATCTTGGCTCACTGTAACCTCTACCTCCCAGGTTCAAGCGATTCTCCTGCCTCAGCCTGCAGGTGACTGCAGGCACCTGCTACCACACCCAACTAATTTTTTATTTTTGGTAGAAACAGGGTTTCACTATGTTGGACAGGTTGGTCTTGAACTCCTGACCTCAGGTAATCCACCCGCCTCGGCCTCCCAAAGTGCTGGGATTACAGGTGTGAGCCACTGCACCTGGCCCAGAAATTTTTAAATGGATAAGAGAATTGATAAATAAGTTGTGCAGGTTATACTGACATTTTAAATGAACTATGGTTTTTAAGGATTCTTACTCTCCCTTTTATTAATCCAGTAACCAAATTGTGAGTTTAGGTCAAGAAATTCCCTTGGCTGTTATACAAGAACAATGCAAACATTCCTACAAGGGAAAGAAAACCTGCAATGTAAATAAAACTCATAACCTTTCTTAATCTGAAAATGGAATTACCTGTTATGAACAATACAGAATTTGAATGTGACACATTGCATTCGTTTTCTGTTTTTATCAGTGAAGACACACTTCTTCCCATACTTCTATCCTTTAGGCTAGCTATCAATTTTATATGGTTTTTACATCCATTCCCAGCAAACTTGAGTCAAAGAGGAGTCATTAAAATGAAGTGTGGTTCATTTTCCTGAACTCAGCCTCGGGTGTATGTAATTCTAGAGCAAGAGGGAGGGAACTAGGAAGCATTGGTTGACAGATGTTTCTATGCTGTCATCATGATGCTTCTAATGATCCAATGCAGTATTTACTGAGCAATCAGGAAATGTCTATTTTTCCCCTTATTTGATGCATCTGGATCAAACATGTATAAAGACTCAGTGTTACACATTACTAACAGGTACAGTCTATACTCATTTTCTTTACCCTGTTCCTTTCTGCCTTCTGTGATGTAGGAGTTTTGTCTAGACAAAATCACTGATTCAGCCTTATTTAAAAGTTGCATATAATACAAATTATATGAAGAGATTGTAAGACTTTTGTCAGTAAGAATGGAAAGCTTTAGTTGCAATAACTATATTAAGTACAACTGCTCACCTTGGGAAAGAGGAAATTAGATGAGTCAGTGGTGAGAAGGACAGCATGTGTGAAAATATCTCAGATTATTTTTATTTATAATCTAGTAATACAGGACAGCTCTCCCCTTAATTATGGGCTACATTGGAATAAATCTCTCAGATTGGAGCATTATGGTTATTGTTGGGATGCCAGTTGTCACCCTTACTCCTTAGAGAGTGTTGCAGGTCCTGTGTAGAACATAGTTATTGAGCTACCAACATCCAAACAAGAGGAAAGAGTGGGATGATTTACTCCAAGGGTCACGAGTTAATGGAGAGAAAACCACATCAATGAATGGCCACCCTGTGATTTATTTATTGTCCAAGAAAGAACTGAAGCTTTTTATTACACAGGTTTTATTCAGTTGAGTTTAACACTATTGTATTAGGCCATCCATCTGTTCAAATGATAGAGAAGGACTAGGGACCCTAGAAAAAGAGAATTATTAGTTTCTTATTGGGGACAGAGGAGGACAAAAAGAACTGAGAGAAAGAAGTATCCACAGTAGGGTCTTTTTGGAACAAACCATCTAAAGGTATATTTCTTAGCTTTCACATTCACCTTCATGTGCAGCAGCTTCATGTGTGCAATATTTAACCAAGGTGGGTGTTTGGTGAGCATGCCCTAGTGAAAGGCAGTTAAAGTTTCAGTTTCCCAGAGAACCAACTCTTGGGCAGAGAGAATCTGGATCTGTGTTCAAATAGATGTTGATAACCCTGCAATGACAAAGACAGAGGAGATTTCCAGAGGGAGTGATATAGTCTGGACTTGATCAAATATTTGGGGAATAGGAAAGAGATTGCAATCTTGCCATATTCTAATAGAGATATATCTTCCGTTTCTTTTTCTTCTGGAGCCATGGAATATATTTACACTGATCACCTTACACGGTTAGTTAGAAAAAAACTCTAAAATAGATTTTTCAAACACTTCTCTGTGAAAACTTTTCAATTTTTTGTGAAACTTAGACAACCTGTCTCAGTTTGTTCTAAAATTGCTAGTATCTTCCTTTTGAATGCAAAATCAAGAAAAAACAAATCTAACATTTAATTTTTTAAAATTTCTGGTCAAAATTGTCTTTAAAATTTCACTCACAATTCATTTCTTTTAAATAGTTATTTTTACGATTCTTCTACTTTTGTGATGTTGTAATAGCATAATAAATTGAAGAGTTTTATTTCTGTACTTTGGGTTAACAATGATCTCTTGTTTTCTTCTCTCTCACTTATTTTTCTGGAAAATATGCTGTATTAGTCTGCTTGAGTGGTTATAACAAAATACCATGGACTGAGTGGTTAAACAACAGAAACTTACTTCTTTACAGTTCAAGAGGCTAGGAGTCCCAGATCAAGGTCCAACAGAATTGATTTACAATGAGGGCTCTCTTCCTGGCTTCTATTTGTTTCCTCAAATATTGGGGGAAAGAGACAGGGAGATATAGAGAGAAGAGAGAGAGAGAGAAAGAGTAAGAGAGAGAAGGAAGAGATCTGTCTTTAAGCGTCTTCTTACAAAGGCACACTGTGAGTTAGGGCATCAACATATAAATTCATGTAGGACACATCAAGTCCATGACACATAGAATACCTTCATATCTTATTTTTATCTTAGATGAAATTCATGTCTTTTCTGATCCTCTTTAAAACACTTTTTCTCTTTGATTCTTTTAGCAAATGTTTATTTTCATTTAACGTTCTGCTTCCTTTTGTTAGGCCGTTCTTGTTTGTGCTCTGCATTATACTTGATGTTGTTTGGAAGTCATGGTCTGTGTTTGAGAAGAAGGTGCAGCAGTTGAATGATTAAAATTAAATTTACTTCAGAATGACTATGATGATAGAGTAGGTTTATGTTGGTGGAAGCCCTTTGTAAACTGTCAGGTATTATATACAGATGGTTCCCAGGTTATGATGTCTTGACTTTAAGTGAGTTTGTTTGGACATAACCCCATTGTAAGTAAGGAAGCATCTGTGCATATAAAACAGTACTGCTATATTACTTAATAAAGGCCTATTGATATGAACAATATTTTTTTGGATATGGCTTCAAAAGTATAGACAGCAAAAGTAAAAATAGGCAAGTGGGATTACATTAAACTAAAAGGCCTCTGAGTAACATAGGAAACAATCAACAGGGCAAAAAGACAACCTGTGAAATGGGAGAATATATTTCCAAACTGTACATCTGATAAGGAGTTTATAGTACAAATAAGGAGCTCCAACATTTCAATAGTAAGAAAACAAAAACCCAGTTAGAATATGGGCAGGAGGGGCAGAGCAAGATGGCCAAATGGAAGATTCCACTGCTCATCCCCCATGAAGAAACACCAAATTTAACAACTATCTACATGCAAAAATTATCATTGTAAGAACCAAAAATCAGGGGAGCTCTCACAGTATCTGGCTTTAACTTCATGGTGTTGAAAGAGGCACTGAAGAAGGTAGGAAAGACAGTCTTGAATGACAAACGTCATCTCTCTCCCATTTGTTGGCAGTGGTTGTGTGGCATGGAGAGAGAGTCTGTGTTTTGGAGAAAGAGAGTAGCAATTTGAGACACTGCATTGAACTCAGTGCTGCCTGGTCACAACAGAAAGTGAAATTGGGCTGAACTCAGTTGATGCTTGTCCACAAAGGGCATATTTAAAACAGCCCTACCTGGAGGAGAATCATCCATCCCAGTGGTCAGAATTTGAGTTCCAGCAAGCCTTGCCACTTCAAGCTAAAATACCCTGGGGCCATAAACTTGAAAGGTAGTCTAGGACACAAGAGCTGCAACTTCCTAGTACTGAACTGGGCTCAGAGCCTGTGGCCCTGGGGATCACGTGACCTGTTGAGACATCAGCCGGCTGGCGAAGGGAGTGCTTGCATCACTCCTCTCCCAACCTCAGGCTGCACAGCTGTGGCTCCAAATGAGACCCCTTCCTTCTGCTTGAGCAGAGGAGAGGGAAAGTTAAGAGGACTTTGTCTTGATCTTGGATACTGGCTCCACCACAGTAGGATACAGCACCAGTCAGAATTGCGGGGTCCCCTTCCCAAGCTCTAGCTCCCAGAAGACATTTCTAGAGACACTGTGGGCCAGAAAAGAACCTGCTGCCTTAAAGGGAAGGACCTACTCCTAGCAGGACCCAACAGCTGCTGACTAAAGAGCCCTTGAACCCTCAATAGCCAGCAGTGATTCTGAAGTAGTACTCAGTGGCATTGTATGAATCTGAGACTCACTGGCTTCAGGTGAGACTCAGCTGTTGTGGCTTTGAGGAGAGGCTGCTTCTGCTTAAGTAGAAGGAAAATAAAAGGGGACTTTGTTTGTACCTTATGTACCAGCTTGGCCACAGAGCTATAGAGCATCAAGCAGGCTCTTGGGGTCCCCAGTTCTAGGCCTTGGCTTGTGGATGACATTTTTGGACTTGCCCAGGGCAAAAGGGGAGCCTACTTCTCTGAAGGGTGAGTCCTAGTCAAGACATAACAAGAAATAAGAAATGACATCAAAGAGTTTTAGGCAAGACGATGTGGCCCTAATTGCCTATAAGGTATTAGAAGTGATTCTCTTGTCCCATAGGGGTCCTCCACAGAAAAGGATCAGTTCAATTAGGCCTCTGAAGATAGTAGTCATAATCTGTTCTTATCATTTTGGAAAAAATAATCTCCTAGAGAAAAGCTAACATCCTGTATTTTCCTGTGGCCTTGTTTTATACCTGCCTTGGCTCTTTGGGTAGCAGTGAACTTGTTCTCCTAACTGTAATACTCGCCCTTTCTCTAGACTTTATCTGCTTTTGATCCTCTCTCATGTCAGTTGTGTACTTTTGTCTGCCAATTTTTTGGCTGTCATTAACAACCAAGTCATTTGTTCTGATTTATGCCACAACTGAGTTCCACCACATGCCCCACCCCAGTCATCCCAGGGGACCTAACCTTGTTCCCCATTTTACAATAATGAGTAGATTGCAAATTCACTATCACGTTTTCTTTGGTGGTGCTTATTTCAGCAGTTTAATTCTTGACCCAAAGCATCAGATCAATTGTAACTGAGGACATAACACACACTAATGTATGTGGGTAGTGATAGTTCCTTGAATACTTAAGTACAATTTTATTTCTTCACTTTACTGTCATAAGATTATAATTTAAATAGCTACAAATATTAACAGGAAGTCAGATTATGTACAGAAAAGAATGTTTACATCTTTAATAAAATTATTCTGAAAGTTCAGATGCTCATTTATGTTTTGCTATGTTTATGTTCACCTATGAAAATAATATAGTAATTGGTATAGGAAACAAATATTTTTAAACAGATATTCTTTATCCAATTCTTTGAAGATATGCCTAACCAGCCCTGAATAATAGCATTTTTACCTTAAATTTATTCTAGCCTTCTACTCCTACATGAAGAATGTTGTTTAGAATTGGAGGAAGGCTGATCTGTATTCCAGTATCAGAATCATACATTGAAAACATAAAAGAAGAAAGAGGTCCACATATTTAAAGTCATGGGCATTATTGATGCACATAGTTAATTAAGGCTATCATTCTCTTGGATACTTTCAGTTACTTTAACAGTAGTCATAGATGGCATCATAAAATCAAACATTTTCAATGTTCCATTACACAAATGATTGTGAGTGTCAGTGAGTGAGTTGGCCTCAGTTGCACTGCCATGTAACTACTATACAGGGAGCAGTATGAACTTGGTTATAAGAAGTTCCTTCAGAAGTCTTGGGTTCCATTGTTGGAAACTTGTGCTAGTAAATAAATCTATTTGACATGTTTTGAGTCCTTGTGGTGCAAACTCTTGTCTGAATAGCCATTCCCTTGTAGCCTGCTCATCCTGCAAGTTTCCATATCTTTCTACCTCAACCTATGGAAAGAACTTCTGATGAATATTCTATTCATTTAACAACTTTCCTGATGTAATGCTCCATGGATTATATTGAGAAAAATAACACATCATATTTAGTATTTTTTCCACCTATATAGTTTCAATCCAAAGTTAAGTACTTCTTAGGTACATCTTTGTTATGAAGATATTCCAGTTCTGAAAAGTAGCGTGATGCCTATTAAATCAGTTTGTCCATAAGTAGTAATTCTAAAACCATTAAGTCTCATGACATCATCTCTTTTAACCTAAAATTGCATATTGGTTGGATTCTCATTTGCCTCAGATATTTGTTCTGATGTTTTAACCCATTCTGAAACTTGCCATTAGTGTGGTGAGTGTAATTCAGACAATTCACTAAAACTGTAAATCCTCTAGGGAAAGAAAAAATATACAATGGCTTCTTTTTGATAAGAACTTAAATTCTATGGCCTAAGTTTATTGGTAGTTTTTGTTGTTGTTGTTGTTTTTTAACTTTTCATGAATAGACAGATGTGGCTGGAACCTAATAGCAATTCCAGACAGTTTTGACATTTTACCAAGAGACTGTAGAATGACTTTGATGCTTTTGAAAATATAGCTAAGAACAGACATCTCAAATGGGGTCATCATCAGTCAACTGTTCAGCTTGACAGTCTTTTTCAATGTTTAGTCAAGACAGTATTGAACTAGCATTTTTCTTTGAAAAATTTTTATGATATTTTCCCCAGAGCACCTGCTTTTGAAACTTAAAAATATATGTGGTATTCTAAATTTGGGGCTTAAAACATGGCTTAGATTTGATTTCAGTTCAATAAGTATAATTTAATATGAAGTAAGTGAGTATAAAATTGAGAATCTGTTTAAGGTTTTAAATGATTCATATACTAATACATTCTGAGCAATGACTGATGCTAATACAGCCTCACTTATTTTTTCCTTGCTATGTAGCTCTCTCAAAACACTTAGAGCCATCATCAGCATGATCATCATCATCATCATCATCATACTCAAGAAACTTTAAGATCTAATTACGTACAGCTGTATATAAAACTTTTAAAAGCAAGTGAGGTCAGGCACGGTGGCTCACACATGTAGTCACAGCACTTTGGGAGGCTGGGACAGATGGATCTCTTGAGGCAGTTGTAAGACCAGCCTGGGCAACATGGTAAAACAATACAAAATGTAGCCAGGCATGGTGGTGTGTCCCTGTAGTCCCAGCTACTCAGGAGGCTGAGGCATGAGAATCACTTGAACTCAGGAGGCAGAGGTTGCTGTGAGCTGAGATTGCACAACTGTACTCCAGCCTGAGTGACAGAGCAAGACTCTGTATTAAAAAAATGTAGCAAATGATTTCTTATTTTCCTTTTGAGCAGTTAACAATTTAAGAAAAATACTGCTGTAGGTTATTTTACTGTATCTGCATTGCAATAGGACAATAGTAATGGGTGTCAAGTATCTCTCTCCATTTCCTTGTCAAGCCACAGCATGGCTAAGTGGAAGACAGCAAGTTTCAGTACACAATTCATTTTCATTGTTCAGGAAAGAAGTACATTCGAGTTTAAAGTTAAATATCATAGCCTTAGTTACTCATTAAAAAGGCATAATGGAATATTACATCATTTCAATTTGCTAAGAAGCACCTGACACAAAAGTCAAATTGTGATGAAAATACATACAAAAATAGCAGTTACTATCTTTAAAAAGATAGATTTCACTGAGTATAATAGCAAGGGTTCTGGTGAGATTTTGGGATATTTAGGGAAGCTTTCTTCTCAAACAACTAACCAACCATTTGGAATGATAATATATCTTATCTCACATACATATGTATGATATACATACATACACACATCCATGTACAGCAGTCCCCTCTCATTCATGGAGTGGGGGAGACTACTGTATATGGATTCCAAGACCCATGGTGGATCAAACCACTGGTAACTTTTATTCTATACATACTTACCTATGATAAAGTTTAATTTATAAACTAGATATAGTAAGTATTAACAACAGTAAGTAAGGCTTAAATAAAACAATTATACTCTAATGCAAAGTTATGTGAATGTGGTCTTTCTCTCTCTCAAATTATCTTATTAGGTTGTGCTTACCTTTCTTCTTGTGACTATCTATCTGGTAACGAAGGTGGCTACTAAATGGCCATTGGGCAGGGAGCTTATACAGCAGTGATATGTTGGGCAAAGGGATGATTCATGTCCCAGATGGAATGGAGTGGGATGATGTGAGATTTCATCACTCTATTCAGAAAGACATGCAATTTAAAATATATAAATTATTTATTTTAGAATTCTGGAATTTTCCATTTAATATTATCATACCACAGTTGCCCATGGGTAAATGAAACCATGAAAAATGAAACTGCAGGTAAGGGTGTACTCTGTGTGTGTGTGTGTGTGTGTGTGTGTGTGTGTGTGTCTGTCTGTCTGTCCATCTCTTAACATAAGCTCCAGGAGAACAGTGTGCCCTTGGGAAAGGCAGCATTTTCTGCCACTAGACTAAACCTGTTGCTGGAGCAACAGGTTTTCCCTTGAAGGAGGATTGTAGCTGTGCCTCTTCATGCTCACAAATGTAATGCTAGTGAGATGATCTGGACAGTGCTGATTGACGAAACAAATGAGAAGGAAATAGTTGCCACATTTACAATGCCATACAATCACTGACCAAAATTAAAAGTACTAAAATCAGAATTATCTAAAATTAAAGAATGAGTCTATTTGATAAGTTCTGACAGATATATATATCTTAATAGCTTGCTGAGGCACTATTGTAGCCCTGTAGTATAATTGATGTTCTTGATGATAATCCTGAATCAACAAGTCAAAACATCTATTCAGCAGCAACTCACCTCAACTAATTAGTTAATATCAATTAATTAGCTAATATTTTAGACTTCCATTTAAAATTGTGAAATATTTTTAAATGTTTTGGGGCTTTAAAATGTAAGTTATCTAGATAAGTGTTTTTTGGGGATCTTTCTATCTTCTTATGATACTATTTTCTGAACTAGGTGTGGATGAGGCAAGGGGCAGCAAGAACACGTGGTGTCCCAGCTTTGTGGTACACAGAATCAGTGGACAAGCACAAAGTAGCCTGTCCTTAAGAGGGGAGCAAGGACAGGGATGGGGTAAGATTCCAGAGATGAGCTACTTGGGAAAGAGCCAAATTCGGACTCAGAAGCTAGTAGGGGGCAAAAAGAGAGAAAAAGAGAGGGAGCAGAACTCATGAAGAAAGGGATGGGTGCTCATATGGGCCTCTGGTACTGTTTGCATACCTAGCCTGCATAGGGTGCCGAATACACTTTATGCAGAATTAAAAAGAGCTGGATTAAAAGCATATTATAAATTATGCTATGAAATGAGGCAAAAGTAGTATATTAGTTTTTTAGGGCTGCTATCACCAAATACCAAACACCAGATGGCTTAAAACAACAGATGCTGGCTGTTTTATAGTTCTGGAGATTAGAAATCCTAAATCAAGGTGCAAGCAGTGTCATGCTTTCTCTGACGGCTCTGAGAGTCTCTTCTTGCTTCTTCTGGCTTCTGGTGTTTGCTGGCAATCCTTGATGTGTCTTGGCTTATAGGTATATCATTCCAGTCACATGGTTAATTTTTTTTTTTTTTTTTTTTTTTTTTTGAGACAGGGTCTCACTCTGTGATTCAGGCTGGAGCTCAGAGGTGTCATTGTGGCTTACTGCAGCCTCACACTCCTGGGCTCAACTGAGGACTGAAGGTGTGTGTCCTGGCTAATTTTTTAAAAGTTGTAGAGATGGGGTCTTGCTAGATTGCCCAGACTGATCTCAAACACCTGGTCTCAGGTGATCCTCCTACCTCAGCTTCCCAAAGTGCTGGGATTACAGGCGTGAGCTACCACATCTAGCCATTCCTGTGTGTCTTCACATCATCTTCCCTCTGTGACTGTCTCTATGTCTAAATTTCCACTTTTTATAATAATACTAGTCATATTAGATTAGGGATCACATTACAGACCTCATTTTAACTTGAATATATCTGTAAATACCTTCTTTACAAACAAGGAGATCATATCCTGAAGTACCAGGAGTTAGGACTCAACAGGATTCTCATCAGTCCTATTCCACATGCTTTAAAATTTGCACAGAATTCTCTCAGATTTTGCCATTATGTTGTCTATTGCTCTTAATTTTTGATACTAAACATTTTGTCTTTTAAAGTATTTTTATGACTATTTTACTGAGAATTTAAAAGAAATATACAGGAGCTGGTATTCAGATACTATTTTGAATGGTGTTATTGTTCTTTTTTCCTGAATGTGTCTTAGATGGTGATTTGGTAGTTTCTCTTAATAAGTTTAGGGAGTCTGTTTAGAAAAAAAGTGGAAATTGGATAAGTTAAAATATCAGCAATGGGATGATGAGATGGATTTGTATCGTGTTACTGTGTAAGCTCAAATCCCTATAACAAATCCCTCATTTCATGTGTCTCCTAGTGGTTTTGCTTCGCTGATCAAACCCCGACTAATGTGGGTGATAGAGAAAGCAGCAGTTCAAGCTCTGAAAAACAGCTAGAATTTTTTTTTTTAAGAATCCTGCACACAATTTTGAAGGCCAATTTGATAAATCACAGAAAATAGAGAAAGCATCAGAGTTGTTATGTTTCTAAGCTATGTTTCAGCCAGATTTCTCTGGGTAGCTGTTCCTCTCTCATTTGACCTAATAAAGTCAGAGATTTGCTTCAACTAAGCCATTTGCCATTACCCATAAATCTGCCCTATGTTTGTTGCAGATACCATGTAACAAAATGATAAAAATATTCAAAGGGTCATTAGTTACCACTGTATGTGACCTATGGTTTACTAACACATAATCAACACGTAGGCATGTTTTCTTGTTCAAAGATATTGTGTCTAACAAATAATAAAATAGAGTTTCAAACAACAGCAGCAACAACAACAACAAAAAATCTGGAAGAGTGTAACTGGTAACAGGTTTCTCTTCTGAACCATAAAAATGTAGCTAATAGTTTCCTGGAGAAAAAAATACACTACAATATATATTTACCTAAGTTAACATTTTATGCCAAAACAGCACAATGATTTATAACATTATAGCCATTTCTGAAGTTGTTACAGGACACCTCCTGCAGATAGTGTACTGTGTGGTACAAATTATAGTGATTTGTGGAAGTGTAGAGTAGAAGACTAGAGCAATAAAGAAAGAAGAATAATGTTCTTCCTTGAATCATGGGGGAAAAGCACAGTTCAACACTTGTCCCCAGGCAACTTTAAGTATAGTCCAGTGCATTGAAGTTCAAGTCTCTGAAATGTCAAGTCTAAATGACAATGGGATTACATTAGAAAAACAAAAACAAGATGACAAATGGCTCATTTGATGTTGTGAATGGTATCTTCATAAAAGCCACTTATGATGTAAACTGGGAAGCACTGCAAGTGGTTGGGTGAAAAGGAAAATAATATTGACTCATGAAATAAGTGAGGAAAAGCATACCAATCAAGAAGCAGAAAAAGGGTTTGTGATCAGGGCTTTAATCATGACTCCTATGCTAATTTATTACTTGATGTTCAGAAAATGAAGCTTGGTTGGATGAAGTAGTGAGCTCAATCCTGTTTGTTGCACAGGAGAAGATGAAAATTATATTCGGAAAACAGAAGGCACACGGTAGTTTCATCAGAAGGAGAAAATGCCTTATGGCATTTCCAGGCTCTCCAAATGCTGCCATGTCTGTATCTGATTTCTCTGTCCACGTGCTCCCACAAATTACAAAGTGAGGATGTGTAAGAAATTGAAAGGATTGTACAAAAACATTACATGTCATGCACACCTATGTGACACTTCTAAGATGCATCTTTAGGTAGTTGTGAATATAGTTAAGTGCATCTTCAAGAATGTCATGCTAAAGAAAATGCAAGAAAGCGAGAAATGAAAGAGAAAGCGACATTAATTTTTATCCTTTTAAGTCAAAAAGGTATGGTTGACATCCTCCCTAGTATAAAGCAGATATTGTGTTTTAAGTTTAAATAACTTTTGACCACTTGCAGAGCAAAATATTGTGAATTCAAAGTAACTTATCTACAGAAATGTTGAGAGACAAAATAGATGTGAATCTAAAGAACACATGCCAGTCTATTCACAGCATACAAAAACAACCAGCTAACATACTTCTTTGTAGGAACATGCCCTTGCTTAAATAAGGGCTTCCTTTTAACAAGTGACAGTGACGTTTAAAATAGGTCTGAGAAAATAATTGTTGAACACGTTTTCCTTTGCTTGAACTAATGCTGAACCAACAGGCTGTGGAGTCAGCCCAAGTTTGAATGCTGAAGCTGCATTTCAGTGCAGCTGGAAGATCTGAGAAATTATTTTAGCTTCACCAAGGCTTTATTTCCAAATTTATAAAATGGGAATACTATCAATTTCTGTCTTACAGACTTTTGTGGGGATTAAATTAGAAGATAATGCATGGAAATCACTTGGCTTGGCAATTAGGTTATAGTCCACAGATGCTACTGATTATTTGGTTATCATTCTTGTGAGAAGGAAAACTTGAAGATAAATGATATAAATTGGCTTTCTCACAGCATATTCTTTTTTAAAAAAAATTATTATACTTTAAGTTCTGGGGTACATGTATAGAATGTGCAGGTTTGTTACATAGTATACATGTGCTATAGTGGTTTGCTGCATCCATCATCCTGTCATCTACATTAGGTATTTCTCCTAATGCTATCCCTCCCTAATCCCTCCACTCCCTGCTATCCCTCTTCTAGTCCCCCACCCACTAACAGGCCACAGTGTGTGATGTTCCCCTCCCTGTGTCATGTGTTCTCATTGTTCAACTCCCACTTATGAGTGAGAACATACGGTGTTTGGTTTTCTGTTCTTGTGTCGGTTTGCTGAGAATGATGGTTTCCAGATTCATTCATGTCCCTGCAAAGGACATGAACTCATTCTTTTTTATGGGTGCATAGTATTCCATGGCATATATGTGCCACTTTTTTTTTTATCCAATCTATCATTGATGGGCATTTGGTTGGTTCCAAGTCTTTGCTATTGTGAACAGTGCCACAATAAACATACGTGTGCATGTGTCTTTATAATAGAATGTTTTATAATCCTTTGAGTATATACCCAATAATAGGATTGCTGGGTCAATTGCTATTTCTATTTCTAGATCCTTGAGGAATCGCCACACTGTCTTCTTCAATGGTTGAGCTAATTTATACTCCTACCAACAGTGTAAAACCTATTTCTCCACATCCTCTCCAGCATCTGTTGTCTCCTGATATTTTAATGATTGCCATTGTAACTGGCATGAGATGGTATCTCAATGTGGTTTTGATTTGCATTTCTCTAATGACCAGTGATGATGAGCTTTTTTTTCATGTGTTTGTTGACTGCATAAATGTCTTCTTTTGAAAATTGTCTGTTCATATCCTTCACCCACTTTTTGATGAGGTAGTTTGTTGTTTTCTTGTAAATTTGTTTAAATTCTTTGTAAATTTCAGATATTAGCCCTTTGTCAGATGGGTAGATTGCAAAAATGTTTTCCCATTCTGTTAAATGCTGGTTCAATCTAATGATAGTTTCTTTTGCTGTTCAGAAGCTCTTAAGTTTAATTAGATCCCCTTTGTCTATTTTGGCTTTTGTTGCCATTGCTTTTGGTGTTTTAGTCATGAAGTTTTTTATGGTGTTAGGTCTTATGTTTAAATCTTTAATTCATCTGAAGTTAATTTTTGTATAAGGTGTACAGAGGGATCCAGTTTCAGTTTTCTGCATATGGCTAGCCAGTTTTCTCACACCATTTATTAAATATGGAATCCTTTCCCCATTGCTTGTTTTTGTCAGATTTGTCAAAGATCAGATGGTTGTAGATGTGTAGTGTTATTTCTGAGGTCTCTGTTCTGTTCCATTGGTTTATAATATCTGTTTTGGTACCAGTATCTTGCTGTTTTGATTACTGTAGCCTTTTAGCATAGTTCGAAGTCAGGTAGCATGATGCCTCCAGCTTTGTTTTTTTGGCTTAAAATTGTCTTGGCTATGTGGGCTCCTTTTTAGTTCCATATGAAGTTTAAGGTGTTTTTTTCCAATTCTGTGAAGAAAGTCAATGGTAGCTTGATGCTGATAGCATTCAATCTATAAATTACTAAGGGCAGTATGGTTATTTTCATGATACTGATTCTTCCTAACCATGAGCATGGGATTTTTTCCATCTGTTTGTGTCCTCTCTTATTTCCTTGAGCAGTAGTTTGTAGTTCTCCTTGAAGAGGTCCTTCACATCCCTCGTTAGTTGTATTCCTAGGTATTTTACTCTTTGTAGCAATTGTGAATGGAAGTTCACTCATGATTTGGTTCTCTGTTTGTCTGTTATTGGTGTATAGGAATGCTTGTGATTTTTGTACATTGATTTTATATCCTGAGACTTTGCTGAAGTTGCTTATCAACTAAAGAGATTTTGGGCTGAGATGATGGGGTCTTCTAAATATACAATCATGTCATCTGCAAATAGAGACAATTTGACTTCCTCTTTTTCTAATTGAATACTCTTTATTTCTTTTTCTCACCTGATTGCCCTGGCCAGAGCTTCCAATACAATGTTGAATGGAGTGGTGGGAGAGGGCATCCTTATCTTGTGCCGAATTTCAAGATTTTGCTTCTAGATTTTGCCCATTCAGGATGACATTGGCTGTGGGTTTGTCATAAATGGCTCTTACTATTTTGAGATATGTTCCATTGATACCTAGTTTATTGAGAGTTTTTAGCATAAAGGGCTGTTAAGTATTGTTGAAGGACTTCTCTGCATCTATAGAGATAATCATGTGGTTTTTGTCATTGGTTCTGTTTACGTGATGGATTACGGTTATAGATTTACATATGTTGAACCAGCCTTGCATCCCAGGGATGAAGCCGACTTGATTGTGATTGATAAGCTTTTTGATGAGCTGTTGGATTTAGTTTGCCAGTATTTTATTGAAGATTTTCACATCAATGTCCATGAATATTGGCCTGAAATTTTCTTTGTTAGTGGTGCCAGGTTTTGGTATCAGGATGATGTTGGTCTCATAAAATGAGTTAGGGAGGGTTTCCTCTTTTTGTATTGTTTGGAATAGTTTCAGAAGGAATGGTACCAACTCTTTGGTACCTCTGGTAGAATTTGGTTGTGAACCCATCTGGTCCTGGACTTTTTTTGGTTGCTAGGCTATTAATTGTTACCTGAATTTTAAGCCTTGCTATTGGTATATTCAGAGATTCAACATCTTCTTGGTTTAGTCCTGGGAGTGTGTAAGTGTCCAGGAATTTATCCATTTCTTCTGTATTTGCATAGAGGTGTTTGTAGTAATCTCTGATGGTAGTTTGTATTTCTGTGGTGTTGGTGGTGATATCCCTTTTATCATGTTTTATTGCATCTATTTGGTTCTTCTCTCTTTCTTTTTATTAGTCTGGCTAGCAGTCTATTGGTTTTGTTGATCTTTTCAAAAAACTAGCTCCTGGATTTATTGATTTTTTTTTGAAGGGTTTTTTTGTGTCTCTATCTCCTTTAGTTCTGCTCTGTTCTTATTTCTTGTCTTCTGCTAGCTTTTGAATTTGTTTGATCTTGCTTCTCTAGCTCTTTTAATTTTGATGATAGAGTGTCGATATTAGATCTTTCTTTGCTTCTCATATAGGCATTTGGTGCTATAAATTTCCCTCTAGACACTGATTTAAATGTGTCCCAGAGATTCTGGTACATTGCATCTCATTCTAATTGGTTTCGAAGAACATCTTTATTTCTGCCTTCATTTCATTATATATCCAGTAGTCATTCAAGAGCAGGTTGTTCAGGTTCCATATAGTTGTGTAGTTTTGAGTGAGTTTCTTAATCCTAAGTTCTAACTTGATTGCACTGTGGTCTGAGAGACTGTTATGATTTCCATTCTTTTGCATTTGCTGAGGAGTGATTTACTTGCAATTATGTGGTCAATTTTAGAACAAGTGTGATGTGGTGCTGAGAAGAATGCATATTCTGTGGATTTGGGGTGGAGAGTTCTGTAGATGTCTATTAGGTCCATTTGGTTCAGATCTGAGTTCAACTCTTGGATATTCTTTTTAATTTTCTGTTTTGTTGTTCTGTCTAATGTTGATAGTGGGGGTGTTAAAGTCTCCCACTATTATTGTGTGGGAGTCTAAATCTTTTTTTAGGTCATTGAGAACTGCATACTTAAGGTTAATTTTGATCAAATATACTCAAGGGGCTTGATTATAAGTAGAGCATGAATGGGTTTGTGACTTTCTGAGTGAATTTTGAACATGCATTAAAATACTAGGACACTTCAGAATCTAGTAAAATGTACGACTTAGTGTACTACCCTGATTAAAATCTTTGGTAATGTAAACATTTTGTACCCTTTATTTTGTTTGGGGAAAAAGCCTACTTCAATAAGGAGACTCCATCTGTTTGTGTCTATAGAGGGAAAGAATTTTAGAAGTCAGGAAGAGAAGATATTTTAACAGTTTTGTGATATATTGAATGTATTTCAAGTAATTTTATCTAAAAACCAGCATGGGAATTGGTAATGCCATCAACTCTGACACGAGTTTTTGATCTCAGTATTTACCCCAACTACATAGTTGTTTTAATGTTTAATTATTCCCTTGAACAGTTGATTTCATTTGAGATGTTGTTTTTCATTTACAATCATCTACAGTTGATAACAACCTGAATATTTTAAACAACCTCTGCTATTAATATACTTTGTTTCCTGCTGAATACATTTCTCCTATAAAGGGCTTATACAGCGTATTATTTTGATTCAGTTGGTTTAGACTACTAAGAGTCACTTGAGAAAGATTGTTTATTTGTATGCTGTAAGAAAGCACTTGGTATTATTACATCTTTGGGGGAAATATCCTCAGTTTTTAAAAATCATATTGCATCTGGTTTCATCTTCGTGGCACTTTTTATATTAGAATGACACTCTTACTTATAAATGAGATTCCAAAATGTTAGGTACTTTCTAAAGGATATATGCAGGGAAAACAATTGTTGGGATTCACGGATAAAACATAGCCTAATTATTTTGAGAAAGAAGAGATGAGCAGATACCCTATTTCTGTCCTTTCTTAATCTACTTTCATGAACTCCCAAGAATCCCTTTCCATATCCTATTTTGGTCCATCTGCTACAGGCTAAAAGTAAGACCTTCTCTGACCTTTGTGATCTTTTCAAGTTAATTACCTCATTGTACCTCAATTTTCTTATCTATAAATTAGGAGTAATAAATTGTACCTACCTTATAGGGTTATGAGGGCTAAATATGGGTGGAGTATCTAAATCAGTGCCTTATAAAATCTACCCAATTAATATTGGCTGAATTCCTTTCATCATTATCATCATCATCATTAGGCTCTCTGTTTTGGTTAGTGTGCCTGTAGCTATTCCAACAGAGAATGCAGCATCCAAGGAATCTTGTAACTCATTCTTCTTCCATTCTTCACTGTTCATCAACCATTATCTCTTGATGTTTCCTATTACCTAGCCATAGCTGAAGCCATCATCAGAACACCCCTGAACTATTCTAACCCTGGAAGGGTCCACTTTCTTTCTTCAATTTATGTTTCACTTCATCCCAGAGTTCCAGCTCTGAAACAAACTAGATGATCTCTCCATCAGATCCAGGTGGGTACCACCTCACTGGTCACCACCTTCCTTTACATATAGAAATGTCTCCTTACTTTAGATAATTATTTCCCAAATGCTTAACCTGGAGTCTTTAAAATGCAGACAAATGAATTAATATATCTTGGATCCTCCATGTGTATTCCTTACTGGGAAGACCAGATAACCATCTTCTGAATGTTATTTTCATTCAGAGAATTTCTATCCTACAATACAGGGCATGCAGTGTCATTTTCAGCAATATGAGTGGAACATGAGGCCATTATCTCAGTGAAACAACTCAGAAAGACAAATACTGTGTATTTTCACTTATAAATGGGAGCTAAATAAGGTATATACATGGATATAGAGTGCAAACTTATAGACAGTGGATATTTGGAAGGGTGGGAGGGAAGTGGATGACGAGATATCACTTAATGAGTACAATGTTTGTAATTCAGTTGATGGAATATATATAATTCAGGTAATGGATATGCTAAAAGGCCTGACTTCACACTATGCAAAATGTCCATGTAACAATATGACACTAGTATTCCTTAAATATGTGCAAATAAAAATAAAGATAATTGTGCATCTTTAAGTCAAGGAATCAGTGTGACCAGAACAAACTTGGGTTCAAATTCTAGTTTTACTGCATTTCAACTCTATAGTTTTAATTTTCAGAGCCTTATTTTCCTTGCTTGTAAAGTAGGATCATAATAGCTATCTTCAAAATTATTGTGAAAAAATCTGAAAATTTGAAATTGCATAAGCCATTAGCAAATGCAAAAAATGGATTGTTAAGCAGTGTCTCAGAAAATAAAGATGAAAGTACTGAACTAGGAAAATTTGTAATGAAAATTTCTGTAATTTTGTAATAAGAACAAGGAGATTTTTCTAAGTATGTGATAGAAGAAGTCAGAAGGTATAAAAGGAAAAAAATGATAAATTTACTTACAAAATAATTATTTAAATAACCACAAATAAAAAAGCATAAATCCAGCGGTCAAATGCAGAACTTGGAAAAACTGTTAGCAACCTGCAGACAAAAGGTTCATTTCTTTACTGACAGTAAGAAAAAAACTAACAATTCCAGAAAAAAATGGGGCAAAAGATACGCATGATAGTAAACAGACAAAATAGAAATGGCTCTTAAACATTTAAGATGCTGATTCTTACTCCTAACAAGACAAAATTCAAATTAAAGTCACAATTTGGCTGGGCGCAGTGGATCATGCCTGTAATCCCAACACTTTGGGAGGGTGAGGCCAGAGGATCACTTGAGCCTAGTTTGAGACAAGCCTGGCCAACATGACAAAACCCTGTTTCTATAGTCCCAGCTACTTGGGAGGCTAGGGTAGAAGCATTGCTTAAGTCCAGGAGGTCGAGGCATCAGTGAGTCAAGATCATGCCCCTGCACTCCAGCCTGAGCAATAGCTGAATCCTGTCTCCAAAACAAAGCAAAAAAAGTCACAAGTTGGTACCAAAGATTAATAAGGTGACTATTGCTCTAGTGTTGAAGATGTAGATAAAGAGGCACTCTCACACATAGCTAACTTTGGGAGAAATTGGCATGCCTTATAGAGAGAAATATGATAATATTAATCAGAATTTCCAATGCACATTTACTTTGACCCAGCAATCTCACTGCTAGGAATATGACCCAAGGACATATCCATAGATAAACAAATTGAAGTAAATACGCAGATAAAATATTAACTGTCACACTATTAACAATTTGGAAAAACCTGAATATCCATCATAATGGGATTGATACCTCATGATACAGCATTACAAATAAGTATCATGTAATAGCACTTAACTAAGATGAGGCAGGTCTATATATACTTCTGTGAAAAAACTATTCAAGGTATGTTAACTATCAATATATATATCAAAGTCTGGAATTTGTAAAAAGAGAAGTATGCAGGTTTAGGTTCTACATGTGTAGATTATATCTGAGGAATAAATTTATATAGATGGATGATAAAAATATATTTTACTATATATAAATATTTTTAAACTCAGATTTGTATTATATTCATATATTGCCTATTCAAAACATAAAAATAATTTAAAAGCAACTTAAATGTAAGAAAAACTTTTATCAGCAGTCCATCTGAGGAAATGTGTATCCTGTTAGTACTTTTTGGTAAAGTTTTCTATCTCCTTGTGTCTTCTGACTACTTCATAGGATAACAACATACATGTAAAATACTGTGGAGTCTGCTGTACTCAATTAATTCCATCACATCAATTGTTGCTGAAAACTTTAGTCAAGAATGGCTAATGTACTTTCTCTGTACTAGTTATTTTTTTGTTCTATTTTCTAGTTTCTGAGTCATATGCTGAGCCACTTCAGTGTTCGAAGTGAGTCCTCATTTCATTTTGGTGTATGCCAGCCCTTGTTGCACTGGCTGCTTTCTTGTATGTTAGCTTGATGTGCCAATTGCAGAGAGAAAGGAAAGGAACGGGAATTCTTTTTAGAATTCTTCTTTTGGAATACATATTGTATGTCAAGCACTGTATTAAATGTTTTGCATGTTTAATATTATATAACATTTATAATAATCATAATTAAGTAGACACTTATTTACAGTCTTCTCAATAACCCAGTGAAGTTACTCTCACCCTTATAATTTTACAAATGAAAAAAACGAGAGCTTAGTTAAATTAAATGACTTAACCAATGGATCACACCAAAGAGGTTTGGCTCAGTGCATATGGCTTCAAAGCCTAACAGCTCTGTCCTATACTGTGCTGTCTTTCACCTCATATTCTAAGTACTGTACATCCTCTAAATTCCATTTTAAAAATACAATGACTTTCTAATACAATATCTCATGCTTTTATCAAATATATTTTATATAGCTAATTCTACGTAAAATTTCATGGCTTTATAAAAAGCAAGAATATTAAAAAAATGTAGTTTTCCTTGGATGTGAATATACTCTGAAATTACTCTTTCAGAATGTCTTCTCTGTGTGAATAGCTTCTCCATTAACCTCAAAGTGACTAAGACCCTCTTGCTTTTGCTAGGACTTTTTGAAGCCACTCTTAAAATGTTCTTGTACTCTCCCCAAAACTTAAATTTAACTAACATGTAATTTTTACTGGAAAAAGTTTATATTTTTAGAGTGTTGGAGTGATTTTTTTTATATTGCAAAAATCGCTGAAAATCCTTTCCAAATAATTTCTATTTCTTCCCCTAAAAGCCTGCCTATGATTACTGTCCACTTTTTCTCTCACTCTCTTCTCCTACACCTCTCTTACTCTCTAGGCTGACCTGTCTTTTACACTATTTCTAAAAATTATCTCAATTTGTCTACCCTACTTCACAAACTAAAACCAAAATATGTACAACTTCAGCAAACTAAAAGCCTCCATTTTGTCAATTTTTTTCTCCTGCAGATCCCAGAATGATCTAAATTTACCTGCCTCCTTAAGTATTGATTATGTTGTGAGATTGTTTCCTATTAATAGATTTCCACAGTTTTAGGATTCTAAAATATCGTCTGGGGTATGTCTCCTGAGAGCCTATTTGCCAGAACTCAGGAGCAATTTTCTATATAACTGTTTGGACTTTAGCTTGTGCCTCTCTGGACTTTGCCATTTAATCATTACATGTATAGCTAAGGAGTTATGAAAGTGTTGGAAATATGCTTAGTTAACATTCATCCAATAAAATGCCTAGTAATATTCATCCAATAAAATGACTTGGGTATAACGTATTTTATACTTGCGTATCCTCAGATCAATAGTGGTGTTTTGGAAAATTTTTTGAGATCTCTAACAAAATTATGCCAGTTATCTTAATTTGACATATCTTTTCTAATACATAGTTAAAATTGTAATACCAGAATGAAACACTCAAAATTGATAAAAAAAAATATGGAGGAGACTATCCAAGATGGCCATTTAGGAACAGCTCAGGATTGCAGCTCCCAGTAAAAGTGCAGAGGGTGAGTGGACACCGCATTTTTATTGCCCACAGACTAGGCAATTCCCAGGCGGAGGGGCTCCACCGGTTGCCAGTGCGGCTGTTTTGGCCAGTGCGGCTGTGCTGGCCGGCGCCGCTGCTTTGCCCCACGTGGCTTTTTTGTCGGCGCCTCGGAGCAGCGGTTCTCCGTACAAAATACACTGGTCCGGGTGCCCTTTTGGCTGGCGATTGGAGCCACGGGAAGTCACCCATTCGTCTGTTTAAAAAGGGGACTGAGCAGGGAACCGGGACAGTAGATTCCAGGGCAAAAAAAGCGCCACAAATCTCAGTGCCGCTGTTTAAGCCAGCAGAGTGAGTCGCCAGGAAAAACACAGACACAGACCCTGGTGCCTCTTCAACAGGCGACTGGAACACCAACTTAAAAAAAAAAAAAAAGGCTCTGAGGCAGGGAGCCAGGCGTTCAGGCTCGGCTGGTCCCACCCCCACAAAAGAACAGCAATCAGAAACTCTCTGGATGAGAATTTCACAGCAAGCGCAGCTGAACCCGGGACGGTCCAGCTCTGTGGGGGAGGGGTGTCTGCCATTACCGAGGCAGCCGGCCACTACGGAGGTAGTCAACCAATGCTGAGGAAGCCCGCCATTGCCAAGGCAACCCGCCATTGCTGAGGCAGCCTGCAGTTGTCAATGCAACCCGCCACTGCAGAGAGGCTCCACCTTAACAGAGGTGGGCCACCATTGCCAAGGCAGTTGTAACTACACCCATATAAACAGGACTGCAGGGAAGCTCACTCGGCAGCTGGGCGGAGCCCACAGCAGCTCAGCAAGCCTCTACAGGCACACAGTGCCTAGGCTACCTCCTTGCTGGGCAGAGCAGCTCTGAAGGAAAAAAAAAAAAGAAGGCAGCGGCATAACAGAAACTCATAAAGCCCTATATCCCTGGGACAGAGCACCTGGGAACAAAAAGCAGTTTATGCGTTCTGCTGCAACAGACCTAAACGTATCTGCCTAGCAGCTCCGAATGAAAAACGGAGCTCAAAGCTCAGCATTTGAGCTCCTATAAAGAAGAGACTGTCTCCTCAAGCAGCTCCCTGGCCCCTGTATATCCAAACAGCCACCTCATATAGGAGAGATCAGACTGGCACTTGGTGGGTATCCTTCTGGGACAAAGATAGCAGAAGAAGAAAACTGGCAACAACCCTTACTGTTCAGCAGCTGCTGCAGGTGATCCCCAGGTAAGCAGGGCCTGGAGTGGACCTCAGCAGACCTACAGCAGAGGGGCCAGACTATCAGAAGGAAAATCAAGAAACAGAAATAACCTCATCATCAACAAACAGAAGGTCAATCTGAAAGATTTGAGACCCAATCTGAAAGCCATCAACTACAAAGTCGACAGGTGGATAAATCCTTAAAGATGGGAAGAAACCAGTGCAAAAAGGATGAAAACACCCGAAACCAGAACACCTCTCCTTCTAAAAGGGATCACAACTCCTCACCAGCAAGGGATCAAGTTTGGATGGAGAACGAGTGTAATGAAATGACAGAATCAGACTTCAGAAGGTGGGCAGTAAGAAACTTCTGTGAACTAAAAGAACATGTTCTAACCCAATGCAAAGAAACTAAGAACCTTGAAATGCTAACAAGAATGGACAAAATAGAACGGAATATAAATGAATTGATGGAGCTGAAAAACACAACACGAGAACTTCACGAAGCATGCACAAGTATCAACAGCCGAATTGACCAAGCAGAAGAAAGGAATCAGAGGTTGAAGATCAACTCAAGAAATAAAACAGGAAGGCAAGGATAGAGAAAAAAGGATAAAAAGGAATGAACAAAATCTCCAAGAAATGTGGGACTATGTGAAAAGACCTAATCTACGTGTGATAGGTGTACCTGAACGCAATGAAGAGAATGAATCCAAGCTGGAAAATACTTTTCAGGATATTATCCAGGAAAACTTCCCCAACCTAGCAAGGCAGGCAAATATTCAAGTCCAGGAAATACAGAGAACATCACAAAGATATTCGTCAAGAAGAGAAACCGCAAGGCACAAAATCGTCAGATTCACCAGGGTTGAAATTAAGGAGAAAATACGAAGGGCAGCCAGAGAGAAAGGTCGGGTTACCCACAAAGGGAAGCCCATCAGACTCACAGCAGATCTCTCAGCAGAAACCCTACAAGCCAGAAGAGAGTGGGGGCCAATATTCAACATCCTTAAAGAAAAGAGCTTTCAATCCAGAATCTCCTATCCAGCCAAACTAAGCTTCATAAGTGAAGGAAAAATAAAATCCTTTGTGAACATGCAAGTACTCAGAAATTTCATCACCACCAGGCCAGCTTTACAAGAGCTCCTGAAAGAGGCTCTACATATATAAAGGAACAACCAGTACCAGCCACTCCAAAAACATGCCAAATGGTAAAGAGAATCACCACAGTGAAGAATCTGCATCAACTAATGGGCAAAACAGTCAGCTAACACCAAAATGGCAGTATCAAATTCACATGTAACAATATTAACCCTAAATGTAAATGGACTAAATGCCCCAATCAAAAGACACAGACTGGCAAATTGGATAAAAAGCCAAAACCCATCGGTGTGCTATATCCAGGAAACCCATCTCACATGCAAGGATACACAAAAGCCCAAAATAAAGGGATGGAGGAAGATTTACCAAGCAAATGGAGAGCAAAAAAAAGCAGGAGTTGCGATTCTCATCTCTGATGAATTAGGTTTTAAAGCAACAAAGATCAAAAGAGACAAAGAAGGACATTACATAATGGTAAAAGTATCAATGCAACAAGAAGAGCTAATGATCCTAAATATACAGGAGCACCCAGATACATAAGGCAAGTTCTTAATGACTTACAAAGAGACTTAGTCTCCCACACAATTATAGTGGGAGACTTTAACACCCCATTGTCAATATTAGACAGATCAACCAGACAGAAAATTAACAAAGATATCCAGGACTTGAACTCAGACCTGGACCAAGCAAACCTAATAGACATTTACAGAACTCTCCACCCCAAATCCACAGAATATGCATTCTTCTCAGCACCACATCACACCTACTCTAAAATTGACCACATAATTGGGAATAAATCACTCCTCAGCAAATGCAAAAGAATGGAAATCATAACAAACAGTCTCTCAGACCACAGTGCAATCAAGTTAGGACTCAGAATTCAAAAACTAACCCAGGACTGCACAGCTTCATGGAAACTGAACAATTTGCTCTTGAATGTTGACTGGATAAACAATGAAACGAAGACAGAAATAAAGATGTTCTTCAAAACCAATGAGAATGAAGACACAACTTACCAGAATCTCTGGGACACATTTAAAGCAGTCTCTAGAGGAAATTATATATCAATAAGTGCCCACATGAGAAGCAAGGAGAGATCAAAAATTGACACCCAATCATCAAAACTGAAAGAGCTAGAGGAGCAAGATCAAAAAACCTCAAAGTCTAGCAGAAGACAAGAAATAGCTAAGATCAGAGCAGAACTGAAGGAGATAGAGACACAAAAAACCCTTCAAAAAATCAATAAATCCAGGAGCTGGTTTTTTGAAAAGATCAACAAAATAGACAGACCACTAGCCAGATTAATAAAAAAGAAAAGGGAAAAGAATCAAATAGATGCAATAAAAAATGATAAAGGGGATATCACCACAGATTCCACAGAAATTCAAACCATCATCAGAGGTTATTACAAACAATTCTATGCACACAAACTAGTAAACCTGGAAGAAATGGATAAATTCCTGGACACTTGCTTCCTGCCAAGCCTAAACCAGGAAGAAGCCGAAACCCTGAACAGACCCATAACAAGGTCTGAAGTTGAGGCAGCAATTAAGAGCTTACCACCCAAAAAAAGTCCTGGTCCAGACGGGTTCACAGCTGAATTCTACCAGACATACAAAGAGGAGCTGGTACCATTCCTTATGAAACTATTCCACACAATACAAAAAGAGAGAATTCTTCCCAAATCATTTTATGAGACCAACATCATGCTGATTCCAAAACCCAGCAGAGACTCAACAAGAAAAGAAAACTTCAGGCCAATATCCATGATGAACCTAGATGCAAAAATCTTCAATAAAATACTGACAAGCCAATTGCAACAGCACATCAAAAAGCTTGTCCACCATGATCACATAGACTTCATCCCGGGGATGCAAGGCTGGTTCAACATATGCAAGTCTATAAACGTAATTCACCATATAAACAGAACCAAAGACAAAAACCACATGACTATCTCAATTGATGCAGAGAAGGCTTTTGACAAAATTCAACAGCGCTTTATGGTAAAAACCCTCAATAAGCTAGGTATTGATGGAATGTATCTCAAAATAATAAAAACTATTTACAACAAACCAACAGCCAATATCATACTAAATGGGCAAAAACTAGAAGCATTCACCTTGAAATGTGGCACTAGACAAGGTTGCCCTCTCTCACCACTCCTATTCAACATAGTACTAGAAGTTCTAGCCAGAGCAATCAGGCAAGAAAAAGAAATAAAGGGTATTCAAATAGGAAAGGAGGAAATCAAATTGTCTCTATTTGTAGATGACATGATTGTATATCTAGTAGACCCCATCATCTCAGCCCCAAACCTCCTGAAACTGATAAACAACTTCAGCAAAGTCTCAGGATACAAAATCAATGTGCAAAAATCACATGCATTCCTATACGCCAATAACAGACTTAAAGAGAGCCAAGTCAAGAACAAACTTCCATTCACAATTGCCACAAAGAGAATAAAATACCTAGGAATAAACTAACAAGGAACATAAAGGCCCTCTTCAAAGAGAACTACAAGCCACTGCTCAACGAAATAAGAGAGGACACAAACAGATGGAGAAACATCCCATGCTCATGGTTAGGAAGACTCAATATCGTGAAAATGGCCATACTGCCCAAAGTAATTTACAGATTCAATGCTATCCCCATCAAGCTACCAATGACCTCCTTCACAGAACTGGAAAAAACCACCTTAAAGTTCATATGGAACCAAAAGAGAGCCCGCATAGCCAAGTCAATTCTAAGCAAAAAGAACAAAGCGGGAGGCATCACACTACCGGACTTCAAGCTATACTACAAGTCTACAGTAATCAAAACAGCATGGTACTGGTACCAAAACAGAGATATAGACCAATGGAACAGAATAGAGGTCTCGGACGCAGCGCAACACGTCTACAACCATCTGATCTTTGACAAACCATACAAAAACAAGCAATGGGGAAAGGATTCCCTGTTTAATAAATGGTGTTGGGAAAGCTGGCTAGACATATGCAGAAAGCAGAAACTGGACCCCTTCCTGACACCTTACACTAAAATTAACTCCAGATGGATTAAAGACTTAAACATAAGACCTAACACCATAAAAACCCTAGAAGAAAATCTAGGCAAAACCATTCAGGACATAGGTGTAGGCAAGGACTTCATGACCAAAACACCAAAAGCATTGACAATAAAAGCCAAAATAGACAAATGGGACCTAATCAAACTCCACAGCTTCTGCACAGCAAAAGAAACAGTCATTAGAGTGAATCAGCAACCAACAGAATGGGAAAAAATTTTTGCAGTTTACCCATCTGACAAAGGGCTGATATCCAGAATTTACAAAGAACTAAAAGAGATTTACAAGAAAAAAACTAACAAGCCCATTCAAAAGTGGGCAAAGGATATGAACAGACACTTTACAAAAGAAGACATACATGAGGCCAACAAACATATGAAAAAATGCTCATCATCACTGGTCATCACAGAAATGCAAATCAAAACAACATTGAGATACCATCTCACGCCAGTTAGCATGGCAATCATTAAAAAATCTGGAGACAACAGATGCTGGAGAGGATGTGGAGAAATAGGAACACTTTTACACTGTTGGTGGGAGTGTAAATTAGTTCAACCATTGTGGAAGACAGTGTGGCAATTCCTCAAGGACCTAGAAATAGAAATTCCATTTGACCCAGCAATCCTATTACTGGGTATATATCCAAAGGATTATAAATCATTCTACTATAAGGACACGTGCACATGAATGTTCATTGCAGCACTGTTTACAATAGCAAAGACCTGGAACCAACCCAAATGCCCATCAATGATAGACTGGATAGGGAAAATGTGGCATATATACACCATGGAATATTGTGCAGCCATCAAAAACGATGAGTTCATGTCCTTTGTAGGGACACGGATGAACCTGGAAACCATCATTCTCAGCAAACTGACAGAAGAGCAGAAGATCAAACACCGCATGTTCTCACTCATAGGTAGGTGCTGAGCAATGAGAACACATGACACGGGGAGGGGAGCACTACACACTGGGGTCAGTTGGGGGGAAATGGGGAGGGACGGTGGGGAGTGGGGAGAGATAGCAAGGGGAGAAATGCCAGATGTAGGTGATGGGGAGGAAGGCAGCAAATCACACTGCCACGTGTGTACCTATGCAACAATTTTGCATGTTCTTCACATGTACCCCAAAACCTAAAATGCAATAAAATAAATAAATGGAGAAAAAAAAAGGATTGATTTGTGGAGAATTGACACATTTATAATATTGATTGTTCCTACTCAATAACTAGTAGCTTTACAATACTCAGTCTTCCTACTTCTCAGACGCAATGGCTCAGACCTGTAATCTCTGCACTTTGGGAAGTCAAGATGGGAGGGTCCCTGGAGGCCAAGAGTTTGCAACTAGCCTTGGCAACATGGTGAGACATTTTCTACCAAAAAATAAATGCGTAAATAAATCGTCTTACTTTGAATTTTTGTAGGTTTTCTTGTATGCCGCCAAATAAAATTTATTCCTGGGTATTTTATCTTCTATGATGAATGATATATTTTTCTAACTGTAAAAGTCAGTATGTGAGAAATATTAAACCTTACAGATGTTGGAAGTTCAGTTTAAAGGAACTTATTTTTCTAGAGCAATTTGACATCCCATCATCTCCATATTTTAGTGTGTATTTTAAAAAAACATTGTTACCTAATTACAATACAACCATCAAGATCAGAAAAATTAATATTGGTAAATTACTATACCATTACAGTACAGTACAGTTTGACCTCATTCAAATTTGGCCGATTGTTCTGATAATGTCCATTCTAGTAAAACAATTTAATTCAAAATTTCATGTTGTTCTGGTCAATGTTCTGTTTTATGCCAGTACCATACTGTTTTTTGTTTTGTTTTGTTTTTGTTTGAGACAGAGTCTCACTCTCACATCTGTCGCCAGGCTAGAGTACAGTGTCACGATCTTGGCTCACGGCAACCTCCAACTCCCTGGTTCAAGTGATTCTCCTGCCTCAGCCCCCTGAGTAGCTGGGGTTATAGGCACGTGCCACCACACCCAGCTAATGTTTGTATTTTTAGTAGAGACAAGGTTTTACCATGTTGGCCAGGATGGCCTCAGTCTCCTGACCTCATGATCCACCTGCCTTGGCCTCTCAAGGCATCAGCCTCTGCACCTGGCCCATACTGTTTTAATAGCTTTATATTTTGAAATCAGTGTGATATTTGTAGCTTTGTTTGTCCTTTTATCTTGAGATTGCTTTGACTCTTAAGGATTTTGCTGTCTTATCTCTTCAATTTCTTTCAGCCTAGAATAGTTTCTCAGTTTTCTTTGACTTTCGTGACCTTGATACTGGGAGACTACAAAGCAGTTATTTTGTAGAATATCTTTCAATTTGATTTGTTTGATATTTCCTCATGATCAGGTTTGAGGTAGACATCTTTGTCAGAAATATCACAGGAGTGATTTCATGTTCTCACTCCATCTTATCAGGGGCCATATGAGCTCAGTTTGTCCCACTCTTGATGATATTCACTTTAATAATGATTAAGGTGATATATGGAGAGCTGCCCAGCTATAAATGTACTCTTTTAAAATTAATATGTTGTGTGAAGATGCATTTTAAGGTGTGTAACTATTCCATTTCTCATGAAATATTAAATTAACATTAAATAAATACATTACCCATTTTTTATTTGGGTTTAAAAATAAAAAAGATATAAACTCTACATTTTCTATTTTAATAAAAGTGTTTTAATGAGTTACTACTGTATGTTTTGATCACATTATTTAGTTTGGACACTGGTAGTCACTCAGGTTGGTTTGAGCATTTCTTTGCTTCTGACACAGTGAGATTTTTCAGGCTCTTTTCATATTTTCTTTGTCTGATCCCTGGAATCGGCCATTTTCTCTAAGAGCCCTGGTTTATTTTAATGAAAATTTGTATTTAGAACTCAAGATCTAGGTGCTCTGTTTATTGATCTTAGGATGTCATTGTTCCCAGGCCCTCTCAGTGGACAGATACAGGAAATACAAATTCACATTTATATTTGTTTATATATCAATTTATATATATTAAAAACTGTGAGTTTACACTGATTTCTTTAATCCTAATGTAGCACCACAGGCTTATTCTGATCTTCTCCTTTTCTGTATTTCTAGCTCCCATCTCTGAAGTGAGAAAGCTTTCTCCTATTAAATTTAAAATAACATTAAAAAAAATTGTACTTTAGGTTCTGGTTTTTTGAGCAGTTTTCTTGTTTATAATCTATCTTCCATATTCACTGCCATCCTGTCTATCTCCATTCTGACATTTAGCTCTGGGACACGCCCTCTGCCTCATACCTCACAACTGCCCTCCTTACCTGTCTGGTTTCTGAAACTGCACAGGCCCATCCCAAAATGTGGATGCCCTCCACACTCTGTCTTGGATGCTGTGATACCTTACCTTTCACCCCACCTGCTCTGGGCATAGATGTCTACCATCTGCTGCTGTCCCAATGGCTTTAGGACTCACTGTTCAAGGAAAAGAGGAAGCTGTTGAATTAGTTACTTCTGAAATTAACCACTTCAGCGAGTTAACTAATGGGTTTCTGGTCTATCTGTATAATTATAACAATAGCAAAAACTGAGTTGCATCTCTTTCTCTAATTTTTATATCTTGTACATTTCTTTTATTAAATTGTGTCCTGTGGTGCATTCAGAATTCATAGCACTAATATGTATCTTTATCTTGTTCCTGAATTTAATACTATTGCTTCTGGTGTTTCAACAAGCTTCTATCTTTTGGTTTGATCTATTTACTAGCTTAAAAAAATAAACATTTTTCAATGTAAGATGCTAAGAACTATGTTGAAGATTATTGAATACTTTTTCTGTATTTGGGGAGATTATAATTTTAAAATTTTTGACTTATTGTGGAAAATTACATTGCTATATTCTCTCATTAACTTTGATTACTTGGATAAATCTTACTTTGTTATATGATCTTTACTCTGTTAAAGTGTTGCTGGGCACTATATCCTTATATATTCTTTTGAAAATACTCATCTATATTTGTAAGTGAGATTCATCTCTGGTTTTCTTTTTCATGTCTTGTCATATTTGCATCTAATTCTTTTGCTTGCTTCATCAAATACATTGGAAAACTTTCCTATGTTCTGAATTATTTATCAAGCATAAGTATTGTCACTTCCATGAAGATTTGATGAAATCCACTGTGATAATGCCTTGTTTGATAACTGTGTGTATAGGTGTGTGTGTGCGTGCACACACATTTGTGGTGAAGGAAAACTGCTTTTAGATTTTTCTCCCATCTTTTCAAGGCAATTAATTTACTTAACCTTTTCTCTTTCTTCTAATGTCAAATACAAATAATACATATTTTCCTTAAAAATCATTTTTGTTTAGTTTCAATTCTTTTGACCTTACATGTTTGTGTAAACACTTTTCTGATTTCTTTTATAATGATATATATTGTTAGTTAGTTCCCAATTTTATTTCTTACATTGAGTACTTATGCCATACTTTTTGTTTAGATATGCCTGTGATTTACTTTTTTCTTTCAAAGGAACCAGCTCTTGATTTTTACTTTTTATTTTTTCTGTTTCATAAATTTATTAATTGCTTTTCTTTGCTTTTCCTTTCCATTTTTCTTTTGTATTTTAATTTTCTTGCACTACTTGAGTTAAATGCTAATTTTTTATTTTATTCCGTTTTTTTCTTGTAATATCAACTATTTTTTTCTTCAGAGAAATACTTTATATTCCATAGGCTTATGAAATATTCACTATTTTTACTTTATAGTTTTAATATCCTCTTAATTTAAGAATAAAATTTCCCACATGATTAATATATGTAAAATCTCCTATATCCTTAATGATTCATTTTCTATTTGATTTTTGTTTGATGACAAAGGGAAGTTATTGTGTGGTTTATTTTGCCTCCATTTGTACCTGCAATTTTTGCTTTATGAATTTTGATGCTGTACAATTTGGAACAAAAATGTTTAATAGTTTGATTCTATACCTAAATCAAATCTATACCTAAATCAATCTATGCCTAAATCAAATCAAAACTTTAGACAATGCATATCACAACCTAGTATGAAATGAGAAAAATTTCCCTCTTCACATGTTGATTTTATTACAAGAAATATGTTTAAGTCTTTGGTCAGTTATATTTATGTCTTTAAATATTATTAAACCTTTATTTTTAATATTTCTTTATTATCTACTTTGTAAAAGAATATGTACAGATATATATTTTCTCTTTTCTGCTGAAACTTCACATTTGTTACTCATTATTATACTCTCTTCATTATAATCTATTAATAATTTATGTTAATGTTTACAAAATTTGCCTACTTTATTAGTATAGTTTGCATACTATTTACGCCTTAGTTGTATGGGTATGTGATTTCTTCACCCAGTGCTTACTAGGCTAAAATTGATATCCAAATAATATCTCTGAGGTCTCATGCTTATTAGTTGGGGAATAAAATTCATGAGTCATATTTTTTTTCTTCCCTGAGGTTGCCTTACTCTTTGCCAGGACACCACTGTAGAGAAGTCTGTGGCCAAAGTTTTTCACTTGTAGGAGGCTTCCTCTTTTGGCTTGCTGCTAAAGTAATTATTTCTTTATCTTTGAAATAGGGAAACAATTAATTGCTAATCAAATAACATCTAGAACATCTATTCTTTTTGTAAATCATGTATCATGATTTCTCTTTGCCTTTCTGGGTCATGATATTATATTTAATTCCCCAGATTCAAATGTTAATGTAAGAAAAGTATTCTTGCATTATATCTTTGAGCATTTCTTTGTCTACTCTTATTTCTGTTTTCTTATTCAGAAACCATTTTTACATATAGTATCTGTTCCCTATTTTCATTTATTATTTTCTTTATATTATTCCTATCTGAGTGTATTAGTTTTGTGTCTATGACTATATTTTTAAAAATCTTTGTCATTTTTGTGGTTTCCAACATGGATTTTATCTGTCATAATTTTATTTTATCTTTTATTTCCTGAATATTGCCTGCTTATAATTTCTGTTTTCTTATTTATAGTTAATGCCTTGTAATTTTGTTTTTCTTTCACCAAAGCTATGTGTGTATATGTATGTGTGTGATGGAGAAACATAGATTTTTTGCTTATTTCCTGTCATAATAATTATTCTGGTGTATACTATTTGATTTTTATTGATAAGTTAATCATTTTACCTTTTCCCTTGGAGCATATTGTGCTTAGGTTCCAGGATTATTAAATAGTGGTTAGTTTTTGAAGGTAGATTACTTGTTAGAAAATAAATGGTGGTGGAGAGTGCACTGGTTCGGCAGACAGATTGAATTTTTTTGTATGTTAATGTTGAACACTTTTCATCAACTCTCTTTTGTTCTTTTCCTTAAACAATATGCCCCTAATTCATGCTGCCATCATTTATATTCCACAGGTTCTGTGTAGTTTTCTGGCCACAATCTATTTCTTTTAAGTGACTGAGATCCGCTGCTTCTATGTTGATTGTCACATAACATTGTCCTCTGTATTATCATAACAACTTGATTCTGAAAAAAGAAATGAGTGTTACGTGGGACCCTTGTTTAATCTTGCCTTTCATGAATGTCATTGGTTCAAGGATATCCCCTTAGTCCATCCATGTTTGAAGATCTTCCCATTTCAAGTAAGGTTTAATGAATGCATCCTTCAGACCTGTATCATCTTCCCCTGGAGAACTCTTCCTATTTCCTCAAACAAGAGAAGTATGCATTTTCTCTTGTACTTCTTTTACAGTTTACTGGTGTCTCACTATTTGGTTGATATTCTTCAGAATTCATAGTTAGAAAATATGGTTAATCCTCAGTGTTACTGAAGATTGGGTTCCTTCCCCCAACTTTTGTTTTATTTTTTACTCTTTATGTTATTTAGTGGGCTGTTTGTAATGATGAATATATTTTTAATGGCAAAAAAATGGCCTCGTTGTTCAATCTCATGTAGACGGGAGATAAAATGATTAAAGTATGATTTTCTGCAAGAAGCAGGATATTTCTAGAGTGTTGAAAATGTTCCTTTAATAACATATTTAGTTCCAGTTATCTGCCTTTGTTATTTTTTCCTTGATTTGATTTTTATATCATATAACTGACACTGATCTGACAAATTAATCATATTATTTATACATTACAACTTAATAAATAGTATTTAAATCCAATTACTATGATAAGTTCTAGTGTTTTGGTTCAAGATAAATAGAAAATGGATGCTGTCCTCAGGGGGATCATCATAAATCTGAAGAAATATAAATTAAAAAGTCATAAAGAAGATATTGTTTGCTTTCGTGCAACTATTTTTGTGGTGCTATAAGAGCACAATGGAGAATACACTTATTTTTTTCCATGGAAGATGGGTTTCAAAAGTGTCACTGGTTAACTTCTGAGGTGGATCTAAAAGTATGGATGAGTTTTTAAGTTGAGTATTGAAGCAAAGAGAATATAATATCAAAAAGACAAGATATGTTCATGGAGCACCCAGAATATGTGTTGTTGAAATATGGAGAGAATCAGGGAGGAACTTAAAGGGTAGTGTTCAATGAGGTCACAGAAGTTAATTTAGATACAATTATAAGAAGCATGTATTACCTACACAGGGATTTAAAGTACAAAAGTTTTACAGTCACACTGGAGTTTTAGAAAGTACTGTGAAAGTAGCCTGGAAGATGTGTTGAAGAGGAAGAAGCTGAAGTCAGGGACATTACTTAGGAGATTATTGCAGTATTACAGATGAGATTCAAAGAAAGCCTGAAATAAAATATCGACATGTTGCCAGCATGTGAATAGTACCGCTTCACAATGTGCATATCACATGGCCCTACATGGTGACTTCTGATTGATGGCAATCCTGATTGTCACTGGGATTAGAGGAGATACACAGTCATTCGCTTGTATGTGAGGTTTTCCCATGCAGACTCAACCAACTTTGGATCGACCATATTTAAAAAAATAAAAAGTAATAATACTATAATAAAAATAATAAAAATATGAAACAATACAGTATAGCACTATTTAAATAGGATTTATATTAGGTATTAAAAGTAATCTAGAGAAGATTTAAAGTATATGGGAAAATGTGGATAGGTTATTTGAAAATATGCCATTTTAACATCTTAACCCACCCAGTCAATGAGCAGGAACAATCTAGGTCCACTCGGGAATTGTCCCTGTCAGTGTGCCACTATTAATAGAACTTGATTGGGTGTTATTATTTTGCCTCTGAAGGTTTATTCACCCTTTTCAGGCGCCTTATGCTTATCTAATATTACTTAAAGAAAAATTAACTTTGAGATTTTAGAAAACAAAAAGCTAGTTGAAAAATGGATAGATACACTACTAACCATTAACATAGGTATGTTTAGTGACCTCACTAGATGGGTTTAGACTTACTTTAAAACATACCCCGCCCTGTAACTAAATCACTAATCCAAGTATATAGGAAGAGTTAGTCATGCTTATGGTCTCTGAAGGATCCTTTTTTTAAAAATTTTCTCTCATCAAGCTTCTTGTCCAGTACTCCAGTCCTATGCTAGAATTCACTTTCTACTTATTACTGTATGAGGGTTGCTATTCTTACTACAAAAAGTTTGTTGCCAATTTTTCTGTTGCTATTGCTGCTGCTTCTTTTGTGCTCTAAAAATCATATTAAGCAAGGTTCCATTTATCATTGGATTAATTATTAGCGCATGTACTCTAACACCTTTAAGCCATTTTACCCTGTGTTTTCCAGCTAACTGTGTGCTGGCATTTCCACAGGATCATTGTGATATTTTTTTCTATGGCTATGCTGTCCATGTCTTTCTTGCCTTCTAACCACTCAGATAAGCCTGGTCTCTGAATAAATTGTGGCTATGTATTTACAGAATTTCTAAGGCTTCACTTATTCTATTGTTTCCTCTTAGCTTTTTGCAAAGGATATTTATATACCTCTTACAGGAACGCTTGTTGGGGAAAAATAGTTTAGTTACACTTAACACAAAAACCATTTCTAACTTCCATCACAAGCATACTTAATTTACCATATGCACATATATGAAGATATATCTACCCTGAACAATCATTAACACATATAAATGATATACAATATACCATTCAGATTAAACATTGGAATTTAGTTTTTCTACTCCAAGAATATACAGTGTGCCTTATATCAATAAAGACATATTTTTTTTATTGCACAGTGGGCTTTTAGCCAAAGATTACTTTTCTAACCCTTTTCTAGCCCTCTTTCAAACATACTCTAGTCTAAACCCTTGATTTTAACCCCATCATAGGGTTAAGTCTTCTTTGCTTCTGTCAAAAGTCAGGCTAAGGCAAATTCATCAGGGAAAAACAAGACCGGAAAACAAATGTAAACTTTGTACTCTTTGAACCTCTTTAAACTTTATCCCTGTATTAAATTTGATCACAAGCTCAACATCTGGTCTTTACAAAGTTACAATTTCGTGGTGAAACCTTTAGCTTTTTTTCTTTTTAATGAAACTGCTTTCAAAGGCAAGATCCATTATGTTGTTCAACACCCTCCACAGAAAGAGCCTTGCAACAAATACCTCTCAGAACTGAGGATAAGCAAAGAAATGTTTTGATGAATTTAAGTGTTCTACTAGGCTGTGAATGCTATACAGCCCATTCTATTTTTGAGTTTACTTGGCTGTTCCAAGCCTACTATGAAGCCTTGACTGCTGTACCTTTTCTCAGGCAATGTTAATGTTAGATAAAAAGCAAAGTAGTCGTTTAGTTTTTCTATTCTTTGCTAGCAATTCTCAGTCTTATTTTCTCTGTTCCGTAATTCTTATTTTTTTCTGTAACTTGTTTTAAATGAAGAACAAAGAATATTTTTTTAAAACCTCCCTTTTTTGGTCAGAATTTCTCAGACCTTGACCTTTTTCCAAGTCTCTGTGGTACCGTCTCCCTTTCCTGTCCATGTAATTCATAAGAGCTATTACTGACACTATTCTTGAACACCATGAGAAAAATAGGCTAAATGAATACTTTATATAAGTTCCTTCCTAATCTATATAAAAATCTACAATTAAGATTTTATATATCAGAAATATTAGTATTCCTGAAAGTAGTTTAGATATATATAAGCTGATAGCTTGATTCATTTAAAATAAATTATTCCATATGATGCTAACATATAATTTGGTAATTTTTTTGTTTAAGACTTACCTGAGTAATGTAGGTAAGAAAATGCCTAAATTGTATAATCAGTATTTTCAAGTTTATTAAATCATGTGGTTTACATGGATAGCAATCAGTTGTCTGCTTAAATTTCCCTTATTTCAATTTCTTATTTAGAAAAACAGTATTTGTATTGGTGGTTAATAGCTAATCTGTTATTGATGATTAATCGAAAGGATCACAACATTTTTATACAAAGTCAAATTTTACGATTCAGAAAACTAAGATGAATTTGGATGTCAAATTCCAATTCTTCATAATTAGAAAATGGTCAGGGACTGCATTTTTTAAAGTGTGAGAAAAGTATTAAGCCACTGATTTTTCTCAATAACTTTTCACTAAAGAAAAATATAACATGCCTAAGTGAGTATTTGTTATTACTTTTCTTTTTTTTTTGCAACAGTTCTAATAGTACTAATTCTTCTGCTGTAACTTGAAGGCCTGTCATGTGAATGCCCATCATTGTGAAGATGCTATAATACTCAATACTCTGTCTTCCTTTTCATCCAATTTGAAGGATGTCAGTTCATTCTGGCACTGAAGGAGAATGACAATTAATTTGCTGCTCGGCTATGATTACTGTCTTTCTGCTCTTAAAGACTCTTATGATTTGCTTACATTTGACCTTTAGAAAGAATTGGAAACTGAATATAGACACTGGAAGGTGCTTACAGAGGAGGAACCAAAGATGGGGACCTGCATAGGATAGAATAGTCTGGCATAGGTAGGATTGAATCAAAGGGCAAGAGTGAAAGTGAGAGACAAATTAAGAAAACTCTTACTTGAATTGTCATGTCTGGCATTCTAGAACCAGTCCACCTTCTAACAGTATTGGATAGGGATTCTGCAAGGCTTGCTTTAAGAGAAATAACATTATATGACACATACAAACTTCAGCATTTACTGGAAATAAAAAAAATTGAGACCAGATTTGACATCAATAAAAAACATTACATTCTTTCCTCATTTTAATTACCCTATTCAATTCTACTTGTGTATCAAACAAAGACTGCTAATACCTCACTTCCATAGTCACTGAATTCTTTTATTATGATGAATGTTTGCAATTAAACTCTATTTATACACTTGCTTAATAAGATTAAGGAAAATTACTCATATTTTTAATTGATTTTTTTTTCAGACTTGAAAAAGTCTAAGCACATTAATTATGGTCAGTTGAATGCATTATGCCACATTAGAGGACAACACAGGTAAGCTATTCATGCATTTCTTTTTCTGTCGTTCAAATGAATATGAGTATTTTTGTTTTAGGGATAAACCATTGGCGACTCTCATAGGTACCTGATTTATCACACAGATAAAAACAGTTGAAAACCTGGAGGTTATTTCTTCAGATTGAAGGGGCAGAATATATGTGTCACATCTTAAGGAAACAATTTAGTGTGAAACAAACATAACTCATCCCTAGCTGGCCCTTTCTAGTACTTAAAAAGCAGTCATAAGGGGGAAAAGCCTTAAGTGGTTGAAAACAAACATACTGAGTGAAATAACTACCCGAGCAGTGACTAGGTAATGCCTCGTTGAAATATACTGGAGCCAGAGAACGAGGAAATATCACTGCTAAAAGCTCAGGATTCCTAAGATGTATACTACTTGAAGATTTAATTTTAAAAGATCAATTTCCTTTGACAACTCCTTTCTCCAGGTTGAATTTTTGGAATTACAAAACTGGTTATTTCTTTCTATATCTATCAGTGTCCATCCATCCTCTTACCTTCCTTCACTCATCCTTCATGGGACTGTTGAGAAATACCTTAGGTTTACAGGGTTTTCTCTCTGTACTTTAAAACATCTCCAAGTCGCATCCTTGTGACTCGTCCCATCCTTGCGACTTTGTAATCCATTTCAAATTATTTTTATATTGGTGTCTATCTTCTAATTTCTTCTTTCTCAGAGAGAGAGAAGATGACATGCAACTTTCATATTGCTTGGATTTCAATCAAGAGGGATCATTTTCCCTTATGCATTGCTGCCTCCTTTCTCGCAATGCCTTTCAACGTGGAGTAAAGAATGAAATCCACACTCTAGAGAGCTATTGCCTGATGTGAATCCTGCCTCTGCCACTTACCCTCGGTGTGACTTTAGACTGCTTACTACATTTCTCTTTGCCTTGGTTTTTTCATTTGTAAAATGAAGATAACAATAGTACTTACCTTAAAGGGTTACCAGGATGATTAAATGAGCCTAATATAGGTAAAAATTTCTGGCACGTAGTAAGAGTTCCAGAAGTGTTAGTTATTTTTATTATTGCCGTCATTCAGAAAAGCTCATCCAACATTTTAAGTGTTTTAAAAAATTTTTAACATCCGAATTTTGAATGTATCTTATGTGTTATTCCCTTTTCTAATGCATGAGAAGCTAGTCAAGGCTGTTGGAACTAAATGTCGTTTTTTCTTTCATTTTCCTTTTGCTTTCTAGCCTAGACTCATTTCTTTTTTCGAAATATTTCTAGATTTTTCTTTTCTTCTGGGGGATCATAATAAGAGAGACTGAATCATCTAGTTCTAGTTCTGTCTAAGTATCCCCTCTAAATAAATGTGATCAGCCTTCTTCTTCGTGGATGGAATCATTCCACTTGGGCAGTGTTCTCTTGTGAGACAGTTATCTAATTCAGGTCTAGCCTGGCTGTATTGCCTGACTCCTTCTTTAGTAAGTCTTATGTTTACTTGTCTTCTGTTAGAAATGCAAATCCTGAAATTCTTGGATGTGTTCTTTTGGAGCACTGGTACACAACAGGGCCCTGGGGAACAGGTTTTAGGGTATGTGTATACAGGTCTTGAATCATTCTGTTAGAAATACAATATATACTTACAAATACAAAATTAGATGTGAAGATGAATATTTATTTGGAATGAGAACAGAATTACAACAAATTAATAAAAGCTTGAAAATCCAGGTCCTTTTTCTCCCTTGATAGTTCTTTCTTTTTACACACACACACACACACACACACACACACACACACACACACATTATTGAACTTTAGGTTCTGGGGTACATGTGAAGAACATGCAGGATTGTTGCATAGGTACATACACGGCAATGTGGTTTGTTGCCTCCATCCCCATCACCTATATCTGGCATTACTCCCCATGTTAGCCCTCCCTAACTACCTACCCCCCACTGTTCCTCCCCTAGTCCACCCCCACAGACCTCAGTGTGTGATGCTCCCCTCCTTGTGTCCATGTGTTCTCATTGTTCAACACCCACCTATGAGTGAGAACATGCGGTGTTTGATTTTCTGTTCTTGTGTCAGTTTGTGAGAATGATGGTTTGCAGTTTCTTCCATGTCCCTACACAGGACACGAACTCATCATTTTTTATGGCTGCATCGTATTCCATGGTGTATATGTGCCACGTTTTCCCTGTCCATTCTATCATTGATGGGCATTTGGGTTGGTTCCAAGTCTTTGCTATTGTAAACAGTGCTGCAATGAACATACATGTGCATATGTCTTTATAATAGAATGATTTATAATCCTTTGGATATGTACCCAGTAATGGGATTGCTGCGTCAGATGGAATTTCTATTTCTAGGTCCTTGAGTTTGCAAATATTTTCTCTCATTCTGTAGGTTGTTTCTTCACTTTGTGGATTGTTTCCTTGGTTCTGCAGAAACTTTTAGTTTGATGTAATCTCATTTGATCATTTTTGCTTTTGCTGCCTCTGCTTTCAGGTCATACTCAAGCAATCACTGCTTAGACCAATGTCATGGAGCTTTTCTTCTATATTTTATCCTAGTAGTTTTATCCTTAAGTTTTAGATCTTTTGTGTTTAATCCACTTTGAGTTCATTTTTGTATATGATGAGAGGTAAGGGTCTAATATCATTCTTCCGCATGTGGATATCCAGTTTTTTAAAGCACCACTCTTTAGAGAGACTATCCTTCTCCCATTGTGTGTTCTTGGCAATTTTGTCAAAATCAATTTATTGTAACTGTGTGTTTATTTCTGGGTTTTCTATCCTGTTCCATTGGTTGATATGTCCGTTTTTATGCCAGCACCATACTCTTTTGATTATACCAACTTTACATTTCGAATTCAGGGAGTGAGATGCCTTTGGCTTTGCTCTTTTTACTTGAGAGTCTTTTGGATGTTTGGAGTCTTTAGTGGTTCCATACAAATTTTAGAATATTTTTTCTATTTTTGTGAAGGTGACATTGAAATTGTGATACAGTTTGCATTAAACCTGTACATCACTTTCGGTAGTATGGACATTTTAACAATATTAATTCTTCTAATCAATGAACATGAATATCTTTCTATTTGTGTTTTCAGTTTCTTTAATCAGTGTTTCAGTATACAGATCTTTAAACTTTTTATTAAATTCAAACCTAAATAGTTTAGTCTATTTTGTTGTTGCTAGAGTAAATATAATTATTTTTCTAGGATTTTTTTGGGTGGTTTGTGTATAGAAGCCTGACTAATTTTTGTATGTTGATTTTGTGTATCCTGCAGCTTTACTGAATTTATTTATTCTAATAGCTTTTGGTGGAGTCTCTAGGCTTTTCTACATACATACAAAAGACCCATATTGTTTGCAAATAGAGACAATTTCCCTTCCTTCCCTATTGGGCTATATTTCTTTCTTCTTTCTTTTGCTTAATTGCTCTGGCATAGTACTTTCAGTACTATGTTGAGAAGAAGTAGTGAAAGTGGGCATACTTGTCTTGTTCTTGATCTTAGAGAAAAAATTTTCAACTTTTCACCTTTGAGTATAGTGTTAACTGTAGGCTTATCATTTATGGCCTTTGTTGTGTTGAGGTACATTGCTTCCTTTGATAGTTTTTATTATTTAAAAAAAGATTGAATACTTATAAAAACTATAACCCATGAACAGCTGTTAGCCCAAAGTCCATTTATAAATTAACGTCAAACATTCAGAATTTTCTGAAGACACAATATTATAGAATCAGAGGATAGTAGAACAGGAAGTTAACTCAATCATCTAGTGGAAACTCTTTAACCTAAATATGATTGTTAATCATTGTTCTTTAGAACAAAAAAGCTAACTGACAATTGGGTCATAGTCTACCCAATTTTCCCCAGTTTGCTCAAAGTATATCTGGAATGTTATGTTTATAATAAAGATGCAAATAACATTTTAAAATTTATAGTAATTAATGGAAAAATTAAAAATTGAGTAATTGTTTTGTTCTCATTGTTTCAGGTTAAGCTAAAGTACATTTAATTAGAAAAGTATCAAGAGTCTGATGGAGACAATTACGATGATTTTAAGGAGGTTCCTGGAAAACCATAAGGCCTTTACAGTATATTCATTATTGGTTTTCAAATATTTTGAAATATCTTACTTCCTTTTTTCTTTTCTTTTCTTTTTTTTTTTTTTCACTCACAGGATTTTGGTGAGAAACTTTCTTTTTCTTAATGAAAATGTTTTGATAATTCTGTTGGCTTTTCAGATGTAATTAGACATATATTTTAGTCTTAAAAATAAACAAATGAAGAGATAAAGGGATTTTATTTTTATGGATATAAAGTTTGGAAGAGAAAGAAGAGGGAGGAGAGCTTTAAAAATATGGGTTTTGTGCATATAAAATAAATGATCTGAGCTTTGAACCAGTAAATATTGCTTTGTCTGGAATGAAGGCGTTTTTTATTTTGAAGTTTCCTGCGATGACCACTGGCAGTGTCAGTCCAGAACAGCCTTGTCTTTTGGGATGGCAGAAAATGTGGGCAGAGATAAATCTTAATTTTATTCAGTAGGTTGTTAACAAATTGGAGGCTTATAATTCATGGGATGCCTATTAATAATATTTTACCTAACACATATACTCATGTAGCCAATTGTCTAGGTAGGGTTCTCTACCTGGGGCAGTACCTTCTCCAGGAGCATTTGAAGTGTACACACATTTATAATTATTACCATGACTAGAAGGAAGTAGGGATTTTAAACCTTTAGTAATGTGCAGTACAATCCTGCATATTGTCCCAACCAAAATGTCAATAGTCCTCCTTCTCCCATCCTGCATTCCTCTTAAGGAGCAGTGGTCTAGATGGTATTATCTTAAACTTTCTCAAATTAGAGTAGTTGCTATAGATAATCTCTAAGATTTTATTAACCTTCAGATATCTCTAGATCTTGATTTCATAAACGAATTAATTCTTTCCTGAAAACTTGCTTTCCTTCTCTATTTTCTATCCATAGCACTACAGTTACACTGCAAATTCCTAGAAAAAAAGCAACCCTGTTGGTTTGGTGTACTTGAGAATTTTTATTGCTTATTTCAGTGCATGATGCATAGTAGACATTCAAACAATATTTGTAGAATGTCTGCATTTACCCAGTAATTAAAACATAAAAATATTGCAAGCATGTTTTGTTACCTTTTCTCATTATTTCTCCATGTATTATAATTAGATTTTACTGTTCCATTGTATCTGTACTGTTTATCACTCTTTTTTTTAATCTACTACTCCTCTCTAGTTTTTATTACCTGAATCCAGGACTACCAAACTTATAAGTGGAATTACATTCTTAAATATCTTCTCATCTTAATTCCACATTATGTACTACAACAAGTTAAATCTATTTTATTCATATATTTTAATAATTTTTGAATAATTTTAGCTTTACAAAACATTGAGTGGAAAGTATAGTTTCCATATATACCTTTTCCCCTCCCTCCTAGTTTCCCATATTATCAGTATCTTGCAGAAGCATGGTATATTTGTTGTAATTTTTAGCCAATGTTGATACACTACTATTAACTAAAGCCCATTTACGTTAGGGATTACTGTTTGTGTTGTACATTGTAGGGCTTTTGACGAGTATATAATGACGCGGGTCAATCATTACATGTAATGATGTGGGTCAATCATTACATGTAATTACCTGTAATTACGGAATGTTGAATGTTCTGTAATGTTCAACATTACAGAATAACTTTACTGCTCTGAAAATCTTCTGCTCCACCTCTTCTCTCTCCCTTCTTCCTACCCCCAACCCCTGACAACCAAAGATTTTTTTCTGTCTCTATAATTTTGACTTTTTTAGAATGTCACATCATTGGAATAATACTGTATATATTATTTTCCTATTGGCTTTTGTCTTAGTCTGTTTTCTGTTGCTATAAAAGAATATCAGGGATTGGATTATTTATAAAGAAAATAATTTATTTCTCACACTTCTGGAGGCTGGAATGTCAAAGGGCATGTTACTGGCATCTGGCAAGTGTCATCTTACGGTATAAAGGTGGAAGGTGAAAGCAAGCTTTTGAAAGATAAAGACACCAAGGACTAGACTTGCTTCATATCAACCACTCTCATAATTAACCTGCTAATGTGATAATAACATTAATTTATGTGTCATGCCCTCATGACTCAATCAACTTTATTAAGTCCCACCTTATATCCCTGTTGCACTGGGGATTACATTTCCAAAGCATGAATTTTGGGGGACACATTTAAATCACAGCAGCTTTCTTCACTAAGCAATATGTATTTAACTTCTCACTCTCCCCCACCTCCCCGCCATGTGTGTGTGTGTGTGTGTGTGTATTTTGCTTGATAGCTAATTCCTTTTATCGCTGAATAACATTTATTGTATGGATATATCATGGTATTTTTATCCATTCACTTATCGAAGCACATCTTGGTTGCTTCTAAAGTTTCAGCAATTATAAATAAAGCTGTGATGAACATGCAGGTTTTTGTGTGAACCTAGATTTTGGGCAAAATACCAAGGAGCATGTTTGCTGAATCATATGATAAGCCTATGCTTAGCTTTATAAGAAACTAGAAAATGGTTCCAACATAGCTGTATCACTTTGTATTTCCACTTAAAATGAGTTTCTTTTGCTCCATAGCCTTGTCATCATTTGTGTCATCAGCATTTTGAATATTAGGCATCCTAATAAATGTGTAGTGATATCTTGTTGCTCTTGTTTGTAATTCCCTACTGACATTGATGTTCATCATCTTTTCATATGCTAATTTCCATCTGTATGTCTTTTTGGATGAGGATCTGTTCAGACTTTGTCTGCTTTTAAATTGTTTTTTTTGTTGTTGTTTTCTTATTGTTGAGTTTTAAGAGTTCTTTGTAGATTTTGCATGCCAGCTCTTTATCAAATATGTGTTTTGCAAATAATTTCTACTATTTCCATGTCATTTCTATATCTTTTTTGGAGAAATATTTATTCACATCTTTTGCCCATTTATTAATTGGGTTGTTTGGTTTTCTTACTGAGTTGTATGAGTTCTTTATATATTTTAAATATTAATTGCTTATCAGATATATTTTGGTTTACAAATATTTTCCCCAAGTATAGGGTCCTACTGAGTTTATGTCTATGTATGGTATAAAGGTACAACCTTGTTCTTCTCCCATTCTGAAATTCATAAGGAAGCATAAAAGACCCCAAATAGCAAAAACAATTCTGAGAAAGAAAAACAATGTTGGAGGCATTCTATTTCTAATTTTAATTATTTTTAAAAAATTATTTTTATGTATTTTTAAATTGGTATATAATTGCACATGTTTGGGGGTCCATGTGATACCCCCAATCTTTAATGAAGTACCAATGACATTCTTCACAGAGTACCAATAGTACTTCATTAGAGATTGCATTTAATCTGTATATTGCTTTGGCTATTATAAACATTCTAACAATATTAATTTTTTCAATCCAGGGATATCTTTGGGGCAATGGATATCTTTCTATTTATTTGTGTCATCTGAAATTTAATCAATGTTTTATAATTCTCAGTGTACATATCTTTCACCTCCTTGGTTTAATTTATTAGTAAGTTGGGTATTTTTGATACTATCATAAATGGGATTGCTTTCTTGATTTCTTTTTCATTTGTGTTGCTATATGTGTATAAAACTATGACTATTTTTATTGATGTTTTATCTATAAATTTACTGAATTCATGTATTAGTTCAAATCTCATAATTATTAAAATAAAAAACTCAAGATCACTCTTTGTAGCCTCCTGTCAGCTAGATTTGGCTATAAGAAAGTGAGTGTTCTTGCCAACAGAATGGGAGAAGTAGTTGTAGAAATTCTGCAACATACATTAATCACAAAAGAAAATTGATATCTAAAATGTAAATAATTGCTACAAAGAACTCAATAGAAAGCAGACAATTGCTATGAATAGAAAATCATCAAAAAGAAAATTAAAATGTCCAAAAATACATGAAATACAAATTAAGCAAGATACAAATGTCATCCATAAAATATGAGCTACTGTAAAAGTTTGATAACTTCAAGTCTTGGTGAAAATGTGGGAAAAGCTTTGCTCTCATATGCTGCTAGCAAACTCACAGGTATACAGGGAGAATCACCAGAACCAGTTTTGTGAGCATGTGACTTATTCTTCAAAGGGCCTTAATGCTCTAATGTCATCATCTTGAAATTCTTAGTATCGAAATAGGTGCTCACATTTTCGCTTTGGACTGGGCCCTGCAGATTATATAGCTGGTTTTGAAACTCACTGAATCAGTCATGATGCAAAAAAAAAACAGAAAATACCTCAGTATTTGAAACATATGGGTGTTTAATATAGAAATCTAGTTATCAAAGAGTTAAAAGATCCAAAAGAGGAAAGTGAGTTAACACAGATAGGTAACTGCACAAAGTGGCAACTACCCTAAGATGGGGGCATTGAAGGAGCAGACATGGTATAGACCATGAAAAGAGGTTCTGGGATTGTTTAGGAGGAACCACTCAGACAGGCTAGAATTGCTAAGAAGGGACCAGAAAGCAGATAGTTGAGTCTACTCAAGAATGGCTAAAGATAGTGGGTATACCCAAGAATGGCTGAAGGCAGAGGAACACAGCGAATTCCAGAAATGTTATCAGAAGCAAGAAAGAGAAAGAGAAAGCAAATATATATATATATATTATATATATATATCACACACATATATATAATATATATTATATAATATATATAATATATATATAAGATATACATAATGTTATATATATTATATATATATTATATATCATACATATATATAATATATATAATACATATATAAATACATATATAAATACATATATATATTTTATACATATATAATATATATATGTATATATATGTTCTGATTTCTAATCTCCTACCTGTGCCTCCTATTGGCAAAATCTAATCTAATAGGATAAGGCATTTGGCAAGGAAGGCTATGGAGTGCAGTTTGCTAGTTCCCAGACTCAACATTCCAGAATGGAGGATAGCGAGTGCATTATGTGTTTATAATTAACTATTACCTGCCCAGTACCCTAAAAGTATTTCTTAGTATTTTACCCCAGAGAAGCACCCACACATAAATAAGAAGGCATTTACAAGTGTATTCACTGCAGCATTTTTTTTTTTGAGAGAGAAAAAATAAAATAACTTTTGTGTTCATCAGCAGGGGGATCATTAAAGTATGATTGGTGTACTAATACCATGAGAGTATGAAGAAGTTAAAAAGAATGACATATCTATTTGTTCAAATATGGGTAGGTCTCTAAGTCATGCTGTGGATGGGAAAAAAGTAAGTTGCAGATAGATATTACAATATGATATATCCTTTATGTACACAGACCACGCACTTAAACATAAATGCTATAAATATCTACTGGTTCACTGACTTGTATATAAAGACACAGAAAAAGACTTAGGAGAATACGCACTGATTTAATATGGGTTTTTTCTGAGGGTGGAGAAAAAGTTCAGTGTTAAGTGTTGGTCAGAATGGTGATCAAAATAAAGTTCAAAGTAATTTACATTGTTTTTAATTTTACAATAGATTTTTCTCTTACATGTATAGTCTTTAATTATTTAGAAAGAAATGAATACTCAAATTCAGAACTTACTACAAAGCTACAGTAATCAAGGAATTGTGGTATTAGCAAACTAGACAAATGGTCAATTAAACAGAATACAGAGCAAACGAACAGACCCACATAAATAATGTCAACTAATCTTTAACAAAGGAACAAGCCAACAATGGGGAAAGTATGGTCTTTTCAATAAATGATACTGAAACAACTGGATATCCATATGCAAAAAACAATCTGTGTGTCTAGACACAGACCTTACATTATTCACAAAAAATTAACTCAAAATGGATAATAGAGCTAAATGTAAAATGTAAAAGTATGAAAGCATAAAAGATAACATAGGAAAAAATCTAGGTAACCTTGGGTTTGGTGATGACTTCTTAGATAAAGCACCAAAAGCATGATTCAGGAAAGATAAAATTATTAAGCTGCACTTCATTAAAATTTAAATCTTCTGCTCTGCTAAAGATATCGTTAGAAGAATAAACAGATAATGCAATTTACCTGTATAGCAAACCTGCATGTGTACCCTTAAACCTGAAGTAAAAGGAAAAACTTTAAAAAAAAATGTGGTTTATATACCCAATGGAATACTATTCAGCCCTAAAGAAGAATGAGATCTTGCCATTTGCCACAACATAGATGAACCTGGAGGCCCTTACATTAAGTGAAATAAACCAGACACAGAAAGCAAAATACTGCATGATCTCTCTTATATGTGAAATTTTTAAAAATGCAAATACAGAGATGGGGAAGAGTGGTTACTAGGGGAAAGGGTGAAGGAAAGAAATGGGGAGATGTAGGTCAGAGGATACAAAGTAGAATTTATGTAGGATAAATAAGTGAATAGATCTAACATATAATATGAGGATTATAGATAAGATTCCACTGTATTTGGGATTCATGCTAAATGAAGAGTTTTGGCTGTTCTTGCTACAAAAACAGAAGAAAATGGGTAACTATATGAAATGATGGATATGTTAATTTGCTTCCGTATAGAAATCTTTTTATCTGTATGTATTCTATAACATCATGTTGTGCACTTAAATATATACAGTAAAAATAAAATTTAAACACACTAAAATATATGTAATTTTCAATTTGAGAATTTCCACTTAGTTCTTCAAGTTTGACTATTCCTGATAGTCTCTTGTTATTGATCATCATTGTGATTCCATCTTTTATCTTCATAAAAATTTTGTATATAACTTTTATATTTTATATCTAACATAGAATAATTTATAGGCTTTAGGGATATAAATCTGATGTTGTTTCTGCTGACTTGCACTTATGGTAGCTTGCGTTTCCAGGTGATCTTTCTGTGAAAGATTTGCTTATTAACATGTAGCAGTATCATGTGGCCTAAATTATGAAAACTTCTTCAAGAGAGAATTTATATCTATCTCTTCTTAGAGTCAGTGTGCACCATCAAGCTAAACTACTCCATTCTACTTCATGAGTGTTTCCACAAAGATGGCTGGGCTCCCCTCCTTGTTCCTGGATCACGGCTCAGTTCCTCCCACCTGTGCTCCTTTATATCAGTGACTGCCTGCAGCACACCCTACCCTTCCTCTCTGCCCATTGCTCACATTTTAAGTATCCGCTCGCTTACCCCCTTTTTTCTTGCAATGTGGTTGGCCTTGGAGACCTAGATTACCTTTCATAAGACCAACAGTGCACCAAAAATTTGTTACACAGGATATGTGCAACAACAGGGCTCTTTAGAGAATCAAGACTGCCATGCTGCAAAAACCTTAAAGATTTTTTTTTTTTTTACATTTTGGCATGTGTAGGTATAAGGTATGTTCTAAGGTAAAAGGTATGCTCTTCTAAGGTATAAGGTATGTTTTACACTACAGGAATATAAGTGCCAATGTTTCTTTTTTTAATAGTTCTGTTCTAATGATAAAAATTTTTCCGAGTCTGTGTCTAGGTACTTTTTAATAAATCTTTCTCATAACTAGATTTTTCTAGTCTTAATAGCATTTAACATGACAGGCACTGCATATATATATATATATATATATATATATTTATTAGAGGAAGATTTGATAATGACTCACATTCTTGTCCTTTTTTCCATTAAAAGTGAGGTTTCTAGCCCTGTGACTTTAATAAAATGTTAAAAATTGTCACATACCTAAATGCTGTACATTCTGTATCTGGATTTACATTAACAATTAACATTTTTACATGCCTAATATTTGATAATAGTGGGCCTGAAGCTTTACTTTTATTATTTCTAGCTACTATAACAACCCTAAAGGTAGGAAGTTTTTTTCTAAAGATAAAAAAAAGAAAGGTTCAGATGCTTCATATAAGGTTACAGAACAACTTCAGTTGTATATGCAAATCAGATATTGATTTTCAAAGTAGGGAAGACCAGTTATTTCAGGGGAAATAAACTTTTATGACAGATCAATATTTCTCTAAGAGGTTTACATTCAGTCTTGCAGTTAGCTTTGTCAGACAGAACTTTAGATTTTCCTTCAGAACTTTATGAAAATGAAAAGTTTGAGATTAATCTTTATGTTTAATTACAACGGCATGTGGAACTTCTTTGAAAAAATATAATTTTGAAGGCATAAAGTCATTGGCTAATAAGCTTTGTCCATGAATAAGGCTTAGAAACTCACATTTCCAAAATTTTTAAAAATAAGAACCTGCAAGATTGTTGCATAGGGCAAAACCTAAAATGAAATAAAATAAATAAATGGAAAAGAAAAACAAAAAAGAAAATAAGAACAGAGGGGACTGAATAGAGTAACACCTTGTAGAGACCTAATGTTGAATACACTGGCATTGTTATAGAATGTTTATTTTTCAACTCATATTGTAATAAAAAGATGACACGTATTGTGGATATGTATTTTTATATGCAATATGCATATTGTATATATAAAATATAGAGTAAGCTTAATTCATATCAAACTGTCCGTGCCTCCTTTGTCAGGATATCATTTATATTTATTTTAATTTTCATCAAATACATGTATAGATGCTATGATATTTGTAAGACAAATTCAGGAGGAAACAATCTATAAGGATTGAATATATTCAACTTTTATGACTTGCCTTAATTAACTTAAAAATGTGAATTGCCTTAGGACAAACACATAAATATAATTAATCAATAAGTATCTTATAAAAGCTGATTATGTTTTCAGATCTGTGGGCAAAACTGAATGAAATACAGAAGAAATACTGTATTAGGGTATTTCTGGCTGCCATAAATAAACACTAAATCTCAGTAGCTTTATACAATATTTCTTTTCCACATAATGCTCTAAAGAGGTGCTTTTCATTGGCAATTTGTTCTTTTAGTTTAGGAACTCAGGCCTCTATGAAACATTTGCTCTCCAGTCTTTATTGTATGGCTTCCAAGACCGCCTTGTTCCTCTGCATCAAGCTGGACGGGAAAAGAACATTGAGAATCTCCTGTGGAAGGATCTTTTTAGTTGCATCCCTTCTGCCTTCTCTTTTATATTTCACTGGGTAGAACTCATCCATGAGAACACTGAGTACACTAGCCTAGACCAGGGAAAGGGTGATCACTTAAAGCCCTTGGTGGTGTTCCCTGACGCATGATGTGTTACTTCCGCCTTCTCTACTAGATTGTGCCTATGATCAGAAATGGAAGACTCCTAATCTTAAAGCAAGTCAACTGGAATTTGTGCACTCATGTTTCTACTTTATATAAGCATAGGCAGGTAATTTAAACTTTATATGCATCATTTCCTTACCCGTAAAATGATAGACACATTTCTAAATAATAAGAACAAATCTAAATCTAATATATTAGTGACTTTATATCTACCTTAAAGGATCCTCTGTACTCCTCCAAACTGTATCTTCTTTTTGGGCACAGAGCTAGATTACATTTTCCAACCTTGCTTGTAGTTAGGGAGACTGTATTTATCATCAAATATAGTCACATTTGGTATTAGAGCTTTAATATATATATTTTTGAGGGAAGGAGAGGATACCGTACAATCCATAGCAGTTATTAACATTTAAAATATAAGACAATTTTTTACACGAGAGTACAGATTTCTGACTTCTATAGAAAAACTACAGGATCTGAACACATTGAACTTCTATTAATACATGAGAAAAATGATCTTAAGGGTGAAGTCGCAGGTCCCTCCATGTGGACATGCTCTTTTCAGCTTGCTACAGTTTCCACCCTATGACACTTGCCTGGACACTATAAGCATTTAATTTTGTAATCCCTGAATATAGAGCATCCTGAAAGTGCTCTAGTGTGCTGCTGTGTAACCCTATATATTTTGAATATATTTCTCTTTCATCTGGTTGAGGAAGCTGGAGTTCTTTTCTTGTAGATGAGTTTATTGCAGGTAAGCTTCAATGAAGTGGCAACTTCTTTGTCCATGGATGGTATTTACTCATAGTCTAGTGAATCATGAAAAGCATCTTTGGGACAGAATTGAAGGATCAGATAGGTATTTGGGTCCATGATCTACTCTACAACGCTACCATAATTCTAAACACTTCTTTGTCCCTAGCATGCTAATTATGTTTCCCTCAGCTACTTCTATATTTCGTATTTAGATTCCTTTATTTACAGATTTCACATGGTTTTAGACAATAATGCTTTCTACTGAACCCACAGACATATGTTGTTGTTTCAACAAGAGACTCAGAAATAGGAATATGCTTCCACATTACATTTTTGAGACATAGAATATACATCATCACATTACAGGGCATTTAGGGGCTCAATCTGAAAATCATGTCATTTCTAGCTCTAGCATTTGACTCTTCCAGTTCAGTCTTCCACTTATTTCTCTTCTTTGACACGCCACTTTTGGAGACCCAGATCATAAACACTGAATCCATGTACATTAGCCACCAGATCTTGGAAATTCTTGAGATTTAGGTGAAGGAGGCAGCTAGCTAGGTTATACACATAAAAATGACATGGGTAAATGTCTTCATATTTTGGAAAAAAATTTTAGCCACTCCAAAGATGATCTATCCAGATCACAGATTGGAATAGGATTCCAAGTTTTGTAGGATAGGCTGCATATGCCTACACTTTTGTACTTCTTTGGACCTTAGCATCTTTTCAGGAACAATATGTATTGGCGTATCTGGTTAATATTGTTATGTAAGATACATACACATTGCCTAGAAGAGTGCCTGGCACACAGGAAGAACTAATGTGTTTTATTAATTTGGGGGCAGAATATCCCAGAGGTTAAAGTAATGGGTTTTGGAGTCAATTTAGTTTTCATATGTACCCTTTATCTTCCACTTCTTAGCTATATGAATTAGGCAAATTATTAAGGTTACAGTTTCTTTTTGTGCAGAATGGGAAATAAAGTATATCAAATAAAGTATATTGTCAGGTTATATAAATGTGCAACAATACAAAATAATGTAAAAGATCTTACTACAATGATGCAAATATAACAAGTATCCAATAAAAAACAGGTAGATGTATATGGTAGATGATTGTAGAATGTGAGTTCCAAACAGAAGTTTTTTTTTTCTGGAAACCCTCCAATAAAATCAGTAGTCAGATTTTAAAAAGATTTAATGCTTGGTGAATGTATCTATACACTGTGAGAAGAGGAATAAAAATGTCTAATACAGAAAATCACATAGTATTGTGTTTGAATCAATTAAGTTATATTAAATAAGATTTTTAAAGTATATGTTATTTGTCTTATGTAAAGCATCAATATGATGCTTTAGGAACATTAACCAAGAGAAGAAAAAGCTGTCATAAATATTTTAGAATGTGTTGTTATTATTTCTAATAAAAATGAAAAAGACTTTGTTAAAAAGCGTTCTCTTGAGGATTTTTATGTTCATTGCCATGAGGCAACCATTGGCTAAGATGTTTGTCAGTATTCAATTTGAAGTATGATCATTTTTTATAATTATTGAAATAAGCTGTCAAGATGAATGTTTTGCATTTTTTAAAAAACATTGACCAACTTTTCATGGTGATGTCAATTGAAAATTGAATGAGGTGGATTTTCAAGAAACAAATACTATTACCTAACGTTTAACGACAATTTGCTATATTTCTCTGGATCTTGCTTATTGGCATTTTTGATATTTGCCATGGATCAAAGCCTGGCTGCCTATAAGAGTCATCCTGAGGAATATATTTTTAAAAAAGTAGCCCACCCTGGGCTCTACTGTTGAAGTTTCTGATTATCAAGAAAAGGATCAGAAATTTTTACTTAGAAAAAGAATCCCAGGATATTTCAGTGATCTAAATTGGGAAAATGCTGATCTTTGATTGTAGTAACATATCTTTATTCTAGACCTAAATTATAGTGCATGAGATTTTAATACAGGATTGCAAAGATTCAGATAAAAATGCTGCCTAGTAATGTAGATGTAAAGTATTTTAAATCATTTTAGGGGGATTTTAATTCTGTAATACATTATATAAGAACATTAATCAATTCTAGAAATATAAGTTTTAAAAAGACTCAACTTAAAAAATTAAGTTTTTGACACTGACATTATCATACATTGTCATACATTTGATATTTCCTAAAATGTTTCTTACTTAGAGTTGGATATTTTTAAGCACAAAATATTTATGCTTTATATTTTTGTTAGTTGCTTCTTAGACTAAATAGTCAGTATAGAATTAATATGTATATATTGAGTTAAAAATCTTTCTCTTGGAAGCTGTTATCTTACATCACTTAATTTCTCTCTTTTTCAGCCAGAGTATGAGCAATATCTTATCAGCTCACAATACCTTCATGAAGCAATATCCTAAAATATTCCTGCACCAAAAAACCAGACTTCCTAAACTTTTCAAACAGGAGGAAAAAAGGTAACAATACCTTCTTTTGAAAGCAAGGTTGATGTGTGTGTGAGTGTGCTTGCGCTTACACATCTGGAATTCAAAATCGAAAATAGTTGACAGTTTTAAGCCCTCCATACTAGGGAGCAGCCAAGGAAACAAAAATTAGTTGGTAAGGATAAATTCATGTTCTGTTCAGCAAAAATATGTGTCCCCTGCTGAGGATCATATTAAACTTTTTGTCAAAGAATTGTTACCTTTTACTAATGAATGGCAGTGTTTACGAAAAAGATTAAAATATTCTACAAAGTTTCATGAAAAGCTTCCCAATGGAAATGATTAGAGTGTTTGTGAGTGGAGGATATTTGGAGGTGTGTGATGTATCAAGATATAAATGACAATGCACGGGGCAATTGAAAGGCATTTAAGAAGCATTTTTTACTGGGCTTCTGCTTCTAGGTGAACTGGTATTTAGATGTGCTTTATGTATTTTTAAAGTCAAAGAATGAGATTACTTAAATGTGTTGTAGAAGGTGTAACTGCCCTCTCAGTAAAGGATGAAGATGGATTGCCAGATCACATTGTGATGGCTATCTCAAATTGTCCCTGGCCCCAGTGGAACTGTAAGATTCTTACATCAGTGCAGTACCATATGTGGAAAGGCATTCTTGCTCCTTGGATATTGTTTTCTTTGTTGTTCCTTAAGTATCTTAGAGTGGATGTGCAAACCTTCTACCCCATACTATTCAAGTAAAGTTGATCTGTTCACATCCTTGGCCAACCCACTGCCATACTCCGTAATAACTTCTGCTGTCATATTTGTAAGACTGTATTTTGCTTGTGTGTTTACTACTCAGTATTTTTATTTCTGATATTTAACAGAGGGACAGACCTGTAATTGTGAATAGTAGATGTGTGTTGCCCATGGGCAAACTGCTTACTGGCTGTGTAAGGGAGTTGATCAAGAATATGTTTTCATTTATTTATATCAATAATACAAATGTAAAAATTCAAACAAAATTATCGTAACAGATATGTTTCCAGGGGTTGGAAGATAACCGCATGAGAGACATAGATCTATTTCATTATCCCATATGTTTCTTTTATTTATAGCCATAGGGCAGTATTATGTAGAACATATCATATTAGTTGACTGGGAAAAATCTCTGGGAGATGGAGTTGCTCTGCCTTTTCAAGAACAATTCTGTTAAATTAATAAAATCTTATGAAAACAGAGAATCAAATATAACTTTTTCTAAGACTGTATCTGTCATCTAGATCAAACTACATCCTTAGATAGTAAGCCTGGCTGGAATGATCATACAATACTTATACCATGATTTATCAAATTAACATCACTCTAGAAATACCTAATAAAAATGTTTTTTACTTTTTGACTCCAAGTATACTTAATATCTATTTTAATCTTGTTAATTAGAAAGAGACCTCTAAATGTAGCTCTGTCTATAGAATAAGGGACCAAGAGCTTTTATGGATAGCTGAAATGTTCACCTTGCCCTCATATTTATTGATTAATCTACCAGCAGTGGTCTACTTCTCTAGTTAAGACATTAAACTTTGAGAGGACTACAGGGAGGCACCCAATGGCTGTTAACATACTTGGTAATGAAATACCATATTCATATTTTTAGGAAAAGTGACAGACCCCAAATGTGTTTTAATAGCAAAACTGTAGTTTAAATGTGAAAATTAAAATTTGGGCTGCCAAATACACAAGAACTAAGAAGATACACTATACTAATTCAGATTTGTTTAAGTGTATGAAACGCCAATAAAAGTGGCTGGAGAAGCAAGGGAGATTTTAAGGATCACATTTTAGAAATGTTTGGCCACAGAGCTAACATCACCATCAAATGATGATATTGGGATTCAGTGTCCTCTGTATCTCCCTCCACCTCCTCTTTGCTGGGTTGGTTTCATCTTCACACATCATATAATAGGTCTGGGAAGACCACATTCATTTACTTTACTGTTCAGGTGAGAATGGAGGTGTTCTGAAACAGTCCCAGGAGAAGATTCATTGAAATCTCAAATTATATCATATCCCTGGATTGTCCCTGTGCTGAATTTGCCAATCCTGAATCACATGTCCACCTGAAGAGTGGGGGGATATTGTTGACAGTATATGAAACACATGGGATAAGATTAGGAGAGGATGTGGAATCTCAGAAGAAAATTAGGGTATTATTAACAGGAAAATTGTGAATGAACACATAAACCTTGATTAAAGGTTTCTTAAAGACACACCAGTCAATGTGAAGTTAAACAAAAATGAAGAAATTAATAAAGTTGCCGGGCGCGGTGGCTCAAGCCTGTAATCCCAGCAGTTTGGGAGGCCGAGGCGGGTGAATCATGAGGTCAAGAGATTGAGACCATCCTGGTCAACATGGTGAAAACCCATCTCTACTAAAAATGCAAAACATTAGCTGGGCATGGTGGCGCATGCCTATAGTCCCAGCTACTCAGGAGGTTGAGGCAGGAGAATTGCCTGAACCCAGGAGGCGGAGGTTGCGGTGAGCCGATATTGCGCCATTGCACTCCAGCCTGGGTAACAAGAGCAAAACTCCGTCTCAAAAAAAAAAAAAAGAAATTGATAAAGTGGAAGTATAACTTTGAGATTTCAAACTCCGTGACTTTGAAATCGCATATGTAATAAAAGATATTTGTTTTACATTCTCTGACTATACTGCAATAGAACAAATTAATATTAGAATTAGAAAAAGCTGATCATTTAGAAATTCAAACAATAGCAATAACCAAAAACTCCAAGATATTCCTCTAAATAATTATTAGGTTAAAGAGGAAATCAAAATTGTATTATTATAGTCTAACTGTAAATAAATTGAGAAAGTATATAGTAAAATCTGTTGGATGTGAGAAAAGTCATAGAAAAATTTAATATAATTTTTCACATCAAAAAAAAATTAACTGCAAGAAATCAGCTGAAACAATAAAATATGCATATAAACAGAAGGAATTAATACTGATTAATGTTGAAATTAATGAAGTTAAATCACAGGAGAGATTCATAATCTTAAGAAAACAAATATACTATATATAATAATCATAATAAAGTAAAAAAGATGTTCTCAAGAATGAAAAAGGTAATACAACAAATGATACAGCCAAAACTAAAACATTATGAATGAGATATAATGTGAGGCAACTTTTGATAATCTAGATATTATCGGTCAATTTTCTAATTTTCTAAACAATGTGCACTACAAATTTATTCAAGAAGATAGGCCTCAAGACATACAAATGGCCAACAGCCATATGAAAAGGTACTCAGTGTCACTAATCATCAGGAACATGCAAACCAAAACCACAATGAGCTATCACCTCATACCTGTTAGGATGGCTGTTATCAAAAAGACAAAAGATAATTAGTGTTGGTGCATATATGGAGAAAAGGGACTTGAACCTTGTACACTGTTGGTAGAAATGTGTATTAGTAAAGCCAATATGAAAACAGTATGGAAGTCCTCAAAAAATTAAACATAGAATTACCATATGATCTAGGATATTATGCCAAGTGAAATAAGCCAGGCATGGAAAAATACTGCATGATCTCACTTATATTTAGAATCAAAGATAGTCAAACTCATAGAAATATAGAGTAGAATTGTCATTATGAGGGGTTGGTGGGTGGGGGAAATAGGAATATACCTATCAATGGCTGCCAACTTTTGGTTATATCAAATACGTAAGAGATTTAATGTATAACATATTGTCTATAGTTACCAGTGCTGTACTGTATACTTGAAATTTGCTAAGAGAATAGATTCTGCATTTGTACCACATGCACACATAGACAAACAGATGAAAGGTGACTGTGAAAGAATGGATATGTTTACTAGCTTGATTGTGATGATCACTTCATAATGTATACATATATCAAAACATCAAGTTGTACACTTTGAATATATATAATTTCTATTTGTCAATTATACCCCAATGTAGGTAAAATAAAAAAGATCAAAATAAAAATAATTATGGTATTAACATAGAAAGTTGTAAAAAGCACTTTTCAAAAGGTATTTTCTTTTTCTATTTTTTTACATTTTTTTTTATTGTACTTTAAGTTCTGGGGTACATGTGCAGAACATGCAGTTTTGTTACATAGGTATACATGTGCCATGGTGATAGGTTGCATCCATCACCCTGTCATCTATATTAAGTATTTCTCCTAATGCCATCTCTCCCCTACCCCCCATCCCCTGATAGTCCTTGGTATGTGAAGTTTCCCGTTATGTGTCTATGTGTTATCATTATTCAACTTCCACTATGTAGTGTTTGGATTTTGTTCTTATGTTAGTTTGCTAAAAATGATGGTTTCCAGCTTCATCCACGTCCCTGCAAAGAACATGAACTCATCCTTTTTTATGGCTGCATAGTATTCCATGGTGTATATGTGCCACATTTTCTTTATCCAATCTATCATTGATGGACATTTGGGTTCATTTCAAGTCTTTGCTATTGTGAACAGTGCTGCAACAAACATATGTGTGCATGTGTCTGTATAATAGGATGATTTATAATGCTCTGGGTATATTTCCAGTAATGGGATTGCTGGGTCAAATGATATTTCTAGCTCTAGATCCTTGAGGAATCACCACACTGTCTTCCACAATGGTTGAACTAATTTACACTCCCACCAACACTGTAAAAATGTTCCTTTTTCTCCACATCCTCTCCAGCATCTGTTGTTTCCTGACTTTTTAATGATCGCCATTCTAACTAGCATGAGAAGATATCTCAATGTGGTTTTAATTTGCATTTCTCTAATGACCAGTAATGATGAGCTTTTTTTCATATGTTTGTTGGTTTCATGAGTGTCTTTTTTTGATAAGTGTTCACATCCTTCACCCAGTTTTTGATGGGGTTGTCTTTTTCAGATGCCAGCCAGAGCTCTTTTGTATGAGCTGTCTGTCAGCCCCTACTGGGAGGTGTCTCCCAGTCAGGATACATGGGGATCAGGGAGCCACTTGAGGAGGCAGTCTGTCCCTTATCAGAGTTTGAATGCTGTGTTGGGAAATCTGCTGCTCTCTTCAGAGCTGCCGGGCAGGGACGTTTAGGTCTGTTGAAGCTGTACCCACTACCACCCCTATTCCCAGCTGTTCTATTCCAGGAAGGTGGGGTCTTTATTTATAAGTCCCTGACAAGCTTCTGCCTTTTTTTCAGAGATGCTCTGCCCAGTGAGGACATCTAGTGAGACAGTCCCTGCAGCTGTGTTGGGCTCTGCCCAGTTCAGCACTCCAGGCAGCTTTGCTTACACTGTAGAGTTGAAACCATCTACTAAGCCTTAGCAATGACTGATGAGCCTTCCCCCACTGAGCTTGAATGACCCAGATCAAGCTCAGACTGTTGTACTGGCTTTGAAAATTTCAATTCAGTGGATCTTAGCTTGCTGGTCTCCATGGGGGTGGGACCCACTGAGCCAGACCACTTGGCTCCCTGGCTTTAGCCCCCTTTCCAGGAAAGCGAACAGTTCTGTCTCATTGGCATTCCAGGTACCACTGGGGTGTGAAAAAGTGGCTAGCTCAGTTTCTGTCCAAACGGCTGCCCATTTTTTGTGCTGGAAACCCAGGGCCCTGGTGGTTGTGTAGGTACTGGAGGGTATCTCCTAGTCTGCAGGTTGTGAAGACTGTGGGAAAAGTGTAGCATCTGGGCCAGAGTGCAGTAAATAATCTCTAATCGCTTCCTTTGGCTAGGAGAGGGAGTTCCTTGGCCCCTCACGCTTCCTGGGTGAGGTGACTCCTCATCCTGTTTCGGCTTTCCCTCCTTGGGTTGCAACCACTGTCCAACCAGTCCCAATGAGATGAACCAGGTACCTCAGTTGAAAATGTGACAATCATCCACCTGTGTTGATCTCGATGGGAGCTGTGCACTGTAGCTGTTTCTGTTTTGTCATCTTGCTCAGGGGGCCTCAAAAGATATTTTCTTGAAGAAAAAAAAAATCCAACAAAACTCGTAGCCCAAAGTTATATCACTAGTAGTGCCTTTCAAATGTCCGAGAAAATATAATTCCTGTGCAATTTAATTCTCCCAAATCATAGAAATTGGAAGGTAGATTGTTAATTTGTCTTGCATATATAAGCCTGAATCAAAATTTAACAAGAATAACAAATAAGAATATTAATTTTAATTATGACTACATAGGCAAACATGCTAAATTATTAGCAAATAATATAATGCAATAATGCATCATCAAATTTGTACATTGTGGTTAAGTTGGCTGCATCTCATGAATGTGATGAAAATTTAACATTTGAAAAGATAGATATTATTTTAATTTTGTAATATCAGTAACTCAAGGTAAATCTATATGATAATATCTGAAGATGATGAAAAGCATTTGACAAAATCCAGTATCTATGACTCATAGTAAAAGTAAAATTATATTTTACCTGTGTTTTGTACAATAATGTGGCTGTTAAACACAAAATGTTAATTTAAATTTTTCAGCTACAAAATCAGTCTACCTGAAAGCAGCAATAAAAATACCTTAAACTGAATTAAATAAACTTTCCTAAAATATATTAAGAAAATTGTGAATTTTCTTCTAAGCTTAGTATATACATGGGATCCCTCATTCAGTGTGATGTATCTATATATACCCTGATGATGGAAACTGAACTCAGGTAAAACCAAGAATCTTTTAAAGGAATAAAACTGATGAGGAAACTTGCATGTTAGCAGACACTAAATACCTACCTACACTGTTAAATTTTACACTATTAAAATTATTAATAATATTTACCTATTATCATTGTTATATTTAACACTATAATTTAACACAAATGTTACATGATAGCTACAACAGCAAGTAAGGTATCTTCCTGGCTGTGGGCAGCTTGTGATGCCAGGTCACTTGGTAAATATTGAAGGAAGACAGTCATGTCCAAGGAGAGTTGAAATGCTACATAGAAACATTAAGTCCATGTGGAGCAATGCCCATAAATGAAAATAAGCAGAAGACTTGGCTGAGACATTGAGAAACAATTCTATTTGAGTAAAAATTGAAGGATAGAATAAGAAGATGAAGCACTGCTTGGGACTATGATCAATATTTAAAATTTATTTTATTCATGGATCAATAAGAAGGTAAACTTTTGCTGTATTCAAATACGTAGGAAATCAAATAGAGAGGAAGCTGTGTTGTTTTAAAAAGAGCACTCAGTTTTGAGCCAGAAGACGTGATTTTGTGTTTTTGTTTCACTCAACAGCAGCAACATGACTGAGGAAAGGAGTTTGTTAACATTCCCTGCACTCAGTTTTCACTCAGAAACGGACAGACTGTATTCATACCCTACCTCAGTGTCATGCATTGAAAAAAACTTGTAAATTGTGCTAGTTTTCATTATTAACATGTACTATAGATGGCAATGATGTTTTATGTACATTATACCATCTGTCAAGAAATTGACTTTTTTCAAATAGATTAAATAACAGCAACAAAAAGGTGCAAACTTCACCTTATATAAGTACCAGTATGTTTAAAGGGGGCTGTGAAATGAAATGATTTCCATATTCCAATGGCCATATGAAATTAACAGTGTTGTGATTATCATCATAAGAACTCTTTTTGACGATGCTGTATAATAATTGACTTAGCTGTTCTCAATAAACATAATGGTCATTCTTTTTAAACAACAACAAAATGTGTTTGCCATTTTGAGCCATCTTAACTCATTACAGAAAGGTAGGCATAATTTCAAATTTACACCTATAGCTTATATTTAGAATACTTAATTATAAATGTACTAATTCAAACAAAATGCTAGCTTTTATGTAAATAGGGAGCCCTTCTGCTTTTAACCTATTCTATGCTAATTTTAGAACTTTGATTTTCTTAAAAATTAGAATTTCACTCTTGATATTTTCATTTACTTTTTAATGATAGTGTTGGAAATATTGTAAAGCTACATGGTTTCCTGAGAATAATGTAGTTAAGAAAGTGAATTTGGTAAATAGTTTACATTTTAAAAATGTAATTATAACTTTCTGCACTTGAAAAATTCCTAAATAAATATTGCAGTGCCTTTTACCCAGAATATGTAAACTACAGCTCAATCTGTTTGCCTTTGAACATTCACTCAAATTTATACTCTCTAAACTTTATTCTCAGTACTATGATGAGAAATATTTTTAAAATCTGAGAACCCTGGCTTAAGATAGAAAGTTATGAGGTTTGTGATTTAAATACATAGAAGAGAAACATTCTGCCATCAAGAAATCTTATGATTTTGTGTTAAATTGGACAGTATAACTACATTTTTCTTTATATACATTCAACTTTTTAAAATTAATTAATCTAATTATTTACCAAGTGTCTATTATATACAGACACTGTGCTAGTGTAGAGTAAGATGAACATGGTCCTTGCTCCTCTAGAGTTTATGAATCAGATCTTCTCAAGGGACATAGACCTTAAGCAGTAATCATGCTAATAATTATTGAAGCACAATTTCTCTTCATGAATTCATCTTTTAGTTTTTAGATCAGATCATGAATTAGTCCAGGCTTCAGTTGTAACAGAAATTGGACTCAAAGGAATATAAGCCATTAAAAAAGTTGCCTATTGATTCACCTAACCTACTGGAGGAGAGGAAAAGCCTTAAAGAGAAGGGATACAAGATCTGGAGTGCCTGTCAGACTCTCTACTTCTCATCCCTGCTCTTATTTGTAGATTATCCCAATTCTCTCTTAGGGATTGTGACCCTTCTCCATGTGGCAGGGAATGTGGTTACCAGGAGCTTTGAATTTATCTCTAATATTGGAGAGAAAAGGGAATATTTTTCAGCTACAATAATCCTGAAAATGGATTGAGATTGGCTGCCCAGTGGCGTAAAACCTTTAGCAAAAGAAATGGAGGAGAAGGAGCACCTGCACAAAGAGAATAGCCACTGTAAACAATGACTGCTTTCCTAGGTGTAAGATAAATTAATACACATAGTCACAGTTATTTAAAAAATTGCTGCATTGTTTACTTCAATAAATTTAATATCTACCCTTTTTTAAGCAATAAGAAAAGGCATAGATATTTAAGCAATGTGCGTTTAGGTCAGCTTATGTCAGGAGTGAAAAAGAAATGAGGTGGCATCACTGTCTAGGGTAATACCCAAGGTTTGTTGTTCCATGGCCATGGAAAACTAGGACAGGGACACACGAGAGTGAGGTTAAGAGCAGAAGTTTAATAGGCAAAAGAAAGGGAAAAGCTTTCTTCTGTAGAAAGAAGACTCCCAAGCGGATCTTCTGGTCCACAGTGAAGTGCTGGAGGTTTTACAGATAAGCTTGAGGAGGTGGTATTTGATTTACTTAGGACACAAAAGATTGATGGGACCAAGTATGCATTTGCATAGCACAAAGAACTGCTTAGGATTAGGTGTGCTGTTTGCATAGCTCTGGAAAAGCCTGGCTACACTACCCTAATCTTTTATTATGCGGAGGGTTCTCGACCTGGCCAGCCCCATGTTACCTGCTTTACTACTGTACATGTAGTGACAAAAAAAAGGGAAGATGGAGCCTCCAGGTTGAACATACCTGGCTTCCAGGTAGACTTTTCTATTGGCCCAGCTGTTGGTACTCACCTGTGCAAGCTTTTAGCTTGCTTATCTATGTTTGCAGCTGGATTTTTCAGGCTGCTCTTTGTTAGAAAAGAAATGATTTGGTGCCTACCTTTTGTTAAAAGGCAAGCCTTGCCGAGGACTTCTTCACCCTCACTGTCTGCCTAAATAATTCCTTTTTAGTTCCTATATCAAAAGTTTAAGGAAATGTTAGTAATTGAGGAAACAAATAATAAGCATCCAAATAATTATGGAAACCTATGTTAAAAATATATTTATTCAAATGTGACTTTGTATTGATAGATAATAGATGTATGTATTTTTGGACATGTAATATTTTGATAAATTTATATAATGTATAATAAATCATGGCAGTTGAAATATTTATTACCTTAAACATTTATCTATGCTGGGAACATTTGAATTATTCTCTATACTAGTTATTTTGGAATATACAATAGAATATTGTTTACTATAGTCACAAAGGAAGAAGTCACATTATTCTTGTTCATAATTGATGTGAGCTTATATCTAGAAAACCTTAACAACTTCACAAAAAACTGCTAGAAATGATAAAATAATTGAGTAAAATTGCAGGATACAAGAGCAACATTAAAAAAAATCAGTAGCATTTATATATGCCAACAGCAAACAATCTGAAAAAGAAATCAAGAATGCCATCTCATTTACAACAGACACAAAAAATATAAAATATCTAGGAAAAAGTTTAACCAATGAAGTTAAAGATTTCTACAGAAAAAATTATAATTGTTAACACTGATGAAAGCAATTAAAGAGGACACAAAAAGTGAGAAGATATTCCATGCCCTGGGACTGAAAGAATTAACATTATTAAAATATCAATATTATCCAAAATGTGACATTTTTATGGGGGTAGAAATTGAAGTATTAACAAAGAAATTTGCATATTTGTTATAATTTTATTTGACTTTTATTAAAATGTTACCAGATTTTGACCAGTTTAGTTCCAAAAGAGATGAGTCAGCATTAAAAAATCAACATTTTTTAAAAAATTCAGATTAACAATGTAGTATTTTTACTAGATTGGTAGATATCAGGCAAAATGTTTATCGATGAGTGGTACATTTTTCTAGAAGATGTAGATCAAAAATAATGAGGCAGATGCTAAGGGGAAACCAATGAGATACTTGAATTATTAGCTATAACATTTCTTCCAATATGCAGTCATGCACTGCATAACATTTCAGCCAACAATAGATCACATATACCATGGTGGTCCTATAAAGTTAAAATGGGGCTGAAAAATTACCTGCCACCCAGGGACTTCATAGCTGTCTGTAATGTCATACTTTAACATATTACTTATGTTTTTATGATGATGTTGATGTAAGCAAACCTATCATGCTGCCAGTTATATAAATATATGGCACATGCAATTATGTATAATACATAATACTTGACAATGATAATAAATGACTATGTTGTTGATGTATGTATTTACTATAACTTTTATTGCTATTTTAGAGCATATTTCTCCTATTTATATTTTAAAAAGTTAATCGTAAAACAATCTCACGCAGTCGCTTCAGGAGGGATTCCAGAAGAAGGCATTGTTATCATAGGAGATGACAGCTCCATGTGCGTTATTGGCCCTGAAGACCTTTGAGGGGGACAAGATGTGGGTGTGAAAGACAGTGTGATCGATGCTCCTGACCCTGTACAGGCCTAGACTAATGTTTGCAATTGTGTGTTTTTAACAAAAGAAGTTTAAAAAGTAAAAGTAAAAATTAAAATTAAAGACATAGAAAAATGCTTATAGGATGAAGATAGATACAAAGAGCATATTTTTGTATAGCTGTACAATGCGTGTTTTAAGCTAAGTGTCATTGCAAGAGTAAAGACGTTAAAAACAATGAAAAATCTTATCAAGTCAAAATGTTACAATAAGTGAAGGGTAATTTATTGAAGAAAGAAAAATATTTTAAAAATAAATCTAGTGTAGCCTAAGTGTACAGTGTTTATAAAGTCTATATTTGTGTATAGTAATGTCCTACTCACTCACGACTCACCCAGAGCAACTTCCAGTCCTGCAAGCTCCATTCATGGGAAGTGCCTTTTACAGGTATACTATTTTACATCTTTAATCCTGTATTTTAACTCAGCTCTACCTTTTTTTGTGTTTTGATATGGTTAGATACATAAATACTTACTGTTGTATTACAATTGCCTATAATATTTGGTATGGTAACATGCTGTACAGGTTTGTAGCCTAGAAGCCATAGGCTACATTATATTAGCCTAGGTGTGAAGTAGGCTATACCATTTATATTTGTGTAAGCACACTCTATGATGTTTACACAATGACAGAATTTCCAAATGATGCATTTCTCAGATGGTGTCTCTATCATTAATCAACATATGACTGTATTCAGATTACTTAATTAATAAAAATGAAAGCTGGTTAATTTTGAGGAAAATATTAAACTAAAAATCAGATATATAATAAGAAGTTTCTTTTTGTAAAGAGTTAAAATGAGCAAAGTGAAAATAAACTTGGATGATATCTACCTAATCTACACATTCCTTAAGTTATGTACTTCACAAAATCAACATTATTTTATCTAAAGTATACTCTCAGAAAAAAGAGCAGAATAGTCAATTAATAGGAATTGAATGCTTGAGCAAATGTATCAAAAGGAATAGTAAAGAAGAATGATGCTTAACCCAAAATGACATGTCTAGTACAGAAAAAAGATTGTAATTGTAGTCACCCAATGAGTTCTTCTTGGCTGTTTCCCAGATAGAGCCGATTTATCAAGGCAGGGAAATTGTAGTAGCGAGTTTATTTCATGCAGAGCCGCCTGAACAGGGAACCAGAGTTTTATTATTACTCATGTTTCTCAGAGAATTTGGGGGCTAGGGTTTCTCAAAAGTAGTTGGGGAAGAGTTGTGGGTGGTTAGGAAGCGAGTGCTTGCTTCTGATTGATTGTGGGTGTAATCACAGGGATGTGGGAAATGGTCCTTTTGTGTGAGGAGTGGCTTCTGGTTGGGGCCACAGGAGCAGTTGGTGGGTCCTGGTAGAGCCATAGGTCATTAGACATGCAAAAAGCCTGAAAAGACATCTCAAAAGAGGCCAATTTTAGATTCTACAATAGTTACGTTACCTTCAGGTATAATTAGAGAAGTTGCATATCTTGAGACCTCCAGTATAGTGGCTGGTAATTGTTTATGTCTACACCATTAGCGTGATAAAGGCAGCTGAGTTCTGGGGAAGGGCTATTATCATTTAGACTATAAACTAAATGTCTCCCAAAGTTAGCTTGGGCCAGTCCAGGAATAATTAAGGGCAGCTTGAAGGCCAAAGGCAACATGAGGGTTGACCAGATCAAATCTCCTTCAGTTAACTTCCCAAACAAGACGTGTAAGAACTCTGGAAATTCAGATGAGTACAGAATCCAGTTAATAATTAAGAGTGCATTAGAGTGAATGTGCATTGTCTTGACATATAGTGTCTATTTTGCTACTTAGCAACTATATGAATTGCAGAAGTCAATCTATATGGACGTTAGTTACCTTATGTCTAAAATAAAATGCTTGGGTAGATGATAGTCAGTTCTCCTTTTAGCACTATTAATCTAAGTTTCCATTTTCTAGTTGATACAGATGCTTTAGGGAGATAAATATACGTAATAAAGATATTTTTGTATTAACTTTTGATATATTGTCCCTTATGACTATTTCCTTCCCTGTGTTGGAAATAAAAATGCTCAATGTCCCAAAGTGGAACCAACACTCTGGCAAAAGTTTCTTCAGCAAGGCAATTTACTTCTATAGAAAGGGGTCTCCTTCATGCAAGGCAGAGGCAAGGGAGAGCACCTATAACAAAGGAGAGCAGCAGTTTTTATCCCTTACACAGACCCTGTTTCTGTGTCCCCACTCTGTGGGCTGGGGTCAGACCACGTAATCTAGGCTAATTCTGATTGGCTACTGTTAACATCATCAAGGGGGCAAGGGTGGGCTTTTGACAGGAAGAATGGGTACACAAGTGATGGGAAATGCTTGGGCATGTTTGGTCACAGCAGAGATAGAGAGGGCAGGTAGATGAATGGGTAAGGGTACTTTTTAGAATAGAACAAAGAACCAGAAACCAAAACCCTTTGAAGAGGAACTGTTGTTCTTATCAACACCTGTATCCCATGTGCCATCACGGTCTTAGAGAAAAGAGCGGGGAAAATATTACTTAAAGAAGGCAGGGCCGAGGCAGGCAGATCATGAGGTCAAGAGATGGAGACCATCCTGGCCAACATGGTGAAACCCCATCTCTAGTAAATCATACAAAAATTAGCTGAGTGTGGTGGCACACGCCTGTAGTCCCAGCTACTCGGGAGGCTGAGGCAGGACAATTGCTTGAACCCAGGAGGCAGAGGTTGCTGTGAGCCGAGATTATGCCACTGCACTCCAGTCTGGTGCCTGTCAACAGAGCGAGACTCTGTCTCAAAAAAAAAAAAAAAAAAAAAGGAGGAATATGTGTTACTGGTGGCAAATCTGTCTGGCTCTGTAGCAACCTCAATGCTTGCCTCCTTACAAGACAGAATTTGACTAAGGGACATTGGGCAGAAGGAGAGACTGAGGCAAGTTTTAGAGCAAGAGTGAAAGTTTATTTAAAAAGTTTGAGAGCAGGAATGAAAATAAGTAAAGTACACTTGAAAGATGGCCAAGTAGGCAACAGGAGAGATCAAGTGCACTGTTGGACCTTTGACTTGGGGTTTTATACGTTGGCATACTTCCGGGGTCTTGTATTCCTTCTCCTGTGGTTCTTCCTTTGGGGTGGGCTGTCTGCATCGCAGTGGCCTGCTAGCACTTGGGAGGTAAGCATGGATGGTGTGTTTACTAGAGTTGTATGTGTGCTCATTTGAGGTGTTCTTCTCTTACCAGTTGTATGTCCCTAGAAGGTCATACACCTGTTAAACTCTGCCATTTTACCTCATAATGTGTATGTGTAAGTCCACTTCACTCAATTCCTGGGATCTTATTGGAAAACTGCTGATTATCAGTTTCCATTTTTTTCCATCTTTTGGGAGCCTGCTTTTCTCTGGTGTTGGCTGTGACCATTATTATTTTATTTTTTATTTTTCTTGAAATGGAATTTCACTGTCACCCAAGCTGGAGGGCAGTGGTACAACCTTGGCTCACTGCAACCTCTGCCTGCCTGGTTCGAGTGATTCTCCTGTATCAGCCTCCTGCGTAGTTGACATTACAGATGCCCTCCACCATGCCCAGCTCTTTTTTTTTTGAGACAAGATCTCACTCTCACTTTGAGACAAGGCTGGAGTACAGTAGTGCAACTTTGGCTCCCTTCACCCTCACAATCTTGGCTCACTTCCCCCACTACCACCTGAGTTCTAGTGATTCTCATGCCCCAGTCTCTCAAGTATCTGGGACTATAGGCATGTACCACCATGCCAATCTATTTTTTTTTTTTTTGTATTTTTAGTAAAGGCAGGGTTTTCCCATGTTAGCCAAGCTGGTCTCAAACTCCTGACCTCAACTGATCCACCTGCCTTGGCCTCCCAAAGTGCTGGGATTACAGGTGTGAGCCAGCATGCCCAGTCACCTGACATTTAACTGCTGGTCACCTGACATTCCTGGGGTGGGGAGAGTCTCTTTCTCTGCTCATGCCTTACTAGCTACCTGCTATGACAGAGGCATATGGGAAAGAGGAGAGCTATAGAGATAAAGAAAGTGAGGTAAGCTAAATATTGCTTATCTTTACCCACGCCTTTCCTTGGTATGAATCTCACAATCCAGTGTAGAATATCTAGATAGTTATTGAGGAAGCTGCATCTTCTAGGACAATGATAATCAACTTGAACTACACCTGAAGAGTTTTTGAAAAATACTACTGCCAAATATGTGTCCACTGACACTATCAGAGTCCCTTGCTTCAGGTTAGGACCTTAATAATTTAAAAAAAAATTGCCACATTTTCTTTATCCAGTCTACCTATGCAGCCTTAAAAAAGGATGACTTCATGTCCTTTGCATGGACATGGATGAAACTGGAAACCATTATTTTCAGCAAACTGACACAGGAACAGAAAACCAAATACCTCATGTTCTCACTCATAAGTGGGTGTTGAACAATGAGAACACATGGACACAGGGAGGGGAACATCACACATCAGGGCCTGTTGGGGGTGGGAGAGCTAGGGGAGGGATAGCAGGGGTGGGGGCATTGGGGAAGAATAACATTAGGAGAAATAATTAATGTAGATGACTGGGGGATGGAGGCAGCAAACCACAATGGCATGTGTATACCTATGTAACTATCCTGCACAATCTGCACATGCACCCCAGAACTTAAAGTATAATTAAAATAAATAAATAAAATATTTGTAGGTGATTCTTGAAAATTACTGCTATACAGGAAGATCTAAATTTGGCTCAACAGAACATTCAACATGAAGAGAGAATAATAGTACAGAACTGGTGGAGACAGATGTCTTGCAGTCTACCTTGAGTTAGTTCCATTAGATCTACTTGGTCTGTGTCTAGCGTGCAGGGAGGGGGTCCAGAATTTTCCATGAACACTGGAAAGGGTAGAATGAGTTGCCAGTAGGACTGATGGGTGGTAGGACTCTGGGGAGGGGAAGACCAAGCTGCTGAGTCAGGAATCTGATGACATGAGGGGAAGATAGTAAGAGTGCATGCAGAAGCAGAAAAACCCAGTCATTGGTATCTACTTAGGAAAGTAGATACCAATTCCGAGCAGATCTGCTAGCTACTCTGCAACAGGAACATGATGATGATCAGCTGATAGCTTCCTCTCTCCAACTATGATCATGTAAGGAATCCAGCACACCCTCAACACACACCCAAACCAAGTCCAGAAAAAAAAAAAATGGACAGAAAATTGTTAAAACTGAGCCTTTATTCACCTGACAGAAACAAAGCTCTTCTAATTACACTTTTTCAAATTAATGAGGCTGAGATACTATAAAATGGTACTGGAGGAAGAGGATCTGTGAGCTCATTAGTTTTAGATTCTTTATAGAAAATAAACTATTTCCTTTGTACATCTTAGCATTTATTTAGCCATTAAAATACTCATATAAACTATATCCATATAAAGGGGAATCAGAGTAAAATACCTTTTAAATATGAGATGCTGCAGAGGTTCCTGTTTCTTTAAAACATGCAATCCTAATTGCTCACCTCTCAGGATGCTTGATGGTTGTAGCATTGTTAGCATGGACTCTATCATGACTTTATAAACAATTTATTAGTAAACATGCTTTCTTAAAGATGCATCATAAATTCTTTCAGTCAATGAAAGTGACAAAAACACCTTTGTAAGCAAACCTTAAGAATGTGTTATTAGAACATGTTTCTTTCCTCATTTGTTCATAGTACACAGATTTACATATGCTGCTATAAAAGGCAAGTATAAACATGCTGCTATGATTTGACTGTGTCCCCACCCAAATCTCATCTTGAATTGTAGCTCCCACAATTCCCACGTATATGGGAAAGATCTGGGGGGAGATTATTGAATCATGGGAGCAGTTTCCCCCATACTGTTCTCATGGTGGTGAATAAGTCTCACCAGATCTGAGGTTTCTATAAGTTTCCCCTTTTACTTGGCCCTAATTCTCTCATATGTTGCCACGTAAGACATGCCTTTTGTCTCTGTCATGATTGTGAAGCCTCCCCAGCTACGTAGAACCCATTAAATTTCTTTTTCTTTATAAATTACCCAGTCTTGATTATATCTTTATCAGAAGCATGAAAACAAAATAATATACATGCTTTCTTTAAAAAAAATATTTAGGAAGTATTAGTGCAGTTTGGTGTAGGCATCACCCAAATAGTGTACACTGTACCCGTTCAGTAGTTTCTTTTTCCTCCCCCCACCTTTCTGAGTCTCCAGTGACTATTATTTCACTCTTTATGTTCACATGAACACATTATTTAGCTTCCACTTATAAGTAAGAACATGTAGTATTTGACTTTCTGTTTCTGAAAATATCATGCCTTTCTTAAAAAAAAAAGCAATTTGAACTTTATGCCCCTATAAAAATGAAATGTCATATATCAACAAGACTAAAAAATAATTCTCTCAGTCCCTCAACAGTTTACCCTAACTATAGAAGATAAAATAATGTAAACATAAATACACATAGGATTCATTTCATATTGGGATCTAGAAATACATACTGTGGATGATAGTAGCATAAACATTCCTTACGCTGTTGAAAGGAAACCTGTAGACAAATTAAATATGTAACAGTTTATTTGAGCAAAGAATAATTCATGAATCAGGCAGTGCTCAAAACTAGAAGAGGTTTGGAGAGCTCCAACCAGCTGTGTGACCAGTGAGTTCTTATAGGTCAAACAAGAGAGCAAAGTGTAAAAATTACCTGATTGACCAGTAAGGTATGTGCCTTTTTTGCAAATGGAGTGATAAAACATCTGCCTTATTTGGGCACGATTCAATCAGTTGGCCTCCTGTGACTGGCTGAAGCTTAGCTGTGATTGGCTAAAATCCAGCTATTTTTTACAAAATGCATACTCTTGGGTTAGGTGTCTCTTTACACACTACACAAAGTTGTAGTTTGTTGATTAGAAACTCAAAGTACTGAGACAGCCTCAGGCTACCAGCCTCCTGCTTGTTTAATTTAACAATAAGAATTTATTATTAAAAGGTAATTATTAACTATTTACAGAGGTAGAACTACTAGGCAGTCAATGACAGAAAGCTGACTTTGCTGTCAAAGTGACTTTCAATCAGCTTCAGATGAATGGTTTTCAAACTGTAATATGTGCACAGGTCTCCTGGAGAGCTTATTAAAATGCAGATTCCAATTCAGAGGGTCTTGAATGGGGCCTGAGATTCTATTTCTAACAAACTACCAGTTGTTGCTAATGCTGCTGGTTCGTGGACAACAATTTGTGCAGCAAGCTTACTACTTGTGTTTCTTTTGCTTTCAGAATGTGAAAAAAAAAATCACTAAACTGTAAATTTTCTATTGGGAAAAGTTTCTACTGGGAAAATTTAGCCCACATTTTCAAGCATTAATTCATTGATCTAAGGGCTTATTTCAATTAGATAAACTACAAAGCTTTGTATGATCTTTGGTCATAATATACTTGTTTTATTAAAGTTAGCAACCAATGGCATGTTGTACTTAATGTGCACAGCATGGCAGTTTGGAATTATTTTGGTATATTTTCATTTATGACCTTTTAGTGAAGTCCAACCAGTATCTATTATCTTAAAAAATTCTGTTTTAATTAGGTAGTAAATCAGATAAGAAAAAGAGGTAGCCTGCTAAGTTTATGAGTTTCCAGGTTTATAACTAATCCAAGTTATGGTAGTATTTTCTAAAACCATTTTCTTTTAGTTTGTGTTACATTAACTTACAACTTAATAATTTGGAGGGCAGCTATGCTCACCACTATACCAACAACACACAACTTAATAATTTGAACAGGGGAGAACAAAATAATTTTGGCAGTGTGCATATTGTATGCTCCATCACCAGCCGCAGGACTCCACTGGTTACTCTCTAATGTCCCAAAGGCATCCTGGCCTAAGGAAGTCTGTCGGGAATGTTTCTCATGGGCCTAGAAGTCTGTATGCTGAATCAGCCAAATTGCCAGTCACCCCAAAAACCGTCAAAGTATGTTTTATGCAAAGAATTGATACATAAGTTTGTATTTTAGATTCTAAAGAGGCTAGGACATCCCTGCTGCTTGAATTAAAGCTGAGAATTTTACTTCTAGCTCTAAAAGCAGTAAACATGTAGCTTTGATCTGTGTTAAAATGATGAAGGGCTTCTCATAATACTCATTTTTTCCCCCAAACACATTTTAAGACAATCATTGGTATAGTGTAGGCATAGTCTAGATGGCTTACAAATCCTCTCTAAATGTGTGAAAGTAGAAAATGTTCAAAAGTTAAGATGAATATTTGGAGATGAAGCAACTGGAAGCCTACAGCAAATGGATTCTGATAGACTTTAAAAAAAAAGTCTGCAAAATTGCATTTTGAACTTGTGATTTCCTTTTGAGTTTTTGGACTCAATTTCTTTTCCTAGCATAGCTGAAATTACCCATATGATACAGCTACATCTAAGTAGTACTTATTTCATGCTAGCTTGGATCTGGCCTCAGGATAGATAATAAATGTTTGAACCATAGGCTATTTGAAAATATGTATTTAACATTAGAATAAATGAAATTATCCTTGTTATGACTATAAAACCCATATTTTCTCCAAAATTCCAAGACTGTTAAATGAGATGCTCCTATTGTTTTTAAAGTCAGCCCTATAGTTTTTCTGCTTTATCAATTCTAAAAATGAAAATAAAACTTGTGCTATCTGAAAAGAAACCTCACAATAATACTGTATTAGTCTGTTCTCACACTGCTAATGAAGACATACCTGAGAATAGGTAATTTTTAAAGGAAAGAGTTTTCATTGACTCACAGTTGCACATGGCTAAGGAGGCCTCAGTCATGGCAAGGGACATCTTACATGGCAGCCGGCAAGAGAGAATGAGAGCAAAGCAAAAGGGGAAATGCTTTATAAAACCATCAGATCTTGTGAGACTTATTCACTATCACAAGAATAGTATGGGGGAAACCACCCCCATGACTCAATTATCTCCCACAAGCTCTCTCCTGTGACACATGGGAATTACAGGAGCTGCAGTTCAAGATGAGATTTGGATGGGGATACAGCCAAACTGTGTCAAATACCTTGTCATTTGCTTATTCAGTTAAACAATATATACTGTGTGCTAAGTGCAAGTCAGAGAGGGCTGCTGTGCTCAGAGCTTGGTGCTGTTGACAGGCTTTGAATAAGACTTGTTAAGTGCGGTGTAGGGGGTGTCAGAGGAAGACTTCAGGGCAGGGGCAGTTGCATTGAGAGTGCTTACACTGAAGGCAGATGGTGTCCTGGAAGATCAGAGAAAGCTTCCAGCTGGAAGGAATGTTTAAAGTTGAAGGATAAGAGTTGTCCAGAAGAGAAAGATTATCTGAGGCCAGGAGAACCACATCTGATAATTCTTCAAATTGTTGATTATCTAAATGCTGTCAAAGACTTCTTAGCTGATACTCTAATTGCCCAGTTTGGTAGCTGTCACCAGAAACTTGTCAAAAATTTTTTTTCAAAGCCTTTAAATGATCTCCCTCATGGGTGTCAAGACGGGAGTGATGGCTTGAGGTGGGAGAGGAGACAAGAAAGAAAGGTAGAGAAAAAAGGCAAGGCAAGGGAAAAGTGGACCTGCTAGGTCTCAGGAGCACTATTTGGATCTTTTGGAAGTTTTATGAAGAAAGGAGGAAGAAAGCTTACATTAATAGGAATCTACCATTTGCCTCAGCCATGCTTTGGTCTTGTCCTTTGTACACCAAATTAACCCCTATACTATGATATAAAAAAGAAAGCCTGGATGGCTTGGGGCATTATTGTAGCCAAGTGATGACAATTTGCTCAAATTGCCCACATGCGTAAGATTAGCTAGTAATAAAGTAAAAAGTTACAAGGAAGTTTCAAGTCTGAGTTAAAAAAAAATCCATTTATGATGATAACTGCCACTGAGTAATGGTAGATTGTGCTAAAAGGAAGGTTCTTCTGTTTTGTGTTTCCTTCCTGACTGCTTTGGTTTGAAGCATCTGGATATAGGTGCTGAGAAGGAGTAAATTGCTCTGCCTGGTAGAAATATTCTAATTTAGAGTCATGGAGCAATAAGGAGTGAAGAAATTTCAGAGGAAAATGGGGCCAGAAAGAAGCGAGAGGAGCCAGCGAATGAGTGGAGGAAGATATGCACTAAATAAGGAGAAACTACAATGCTGGGGATGGGGGTGAGGACATTTAAGAAAAGAAAACTATTAATGGATTTCAAGTACTTTGTCGTATGTGATAACTGTTACCTGAAGGAGGACCTTGAGTGTGAGTTGTCCAGGTGTTTGGCGTTTTGAACAAAGAATAGGACAAAACACACAAAGTAACAAAGGAACAAAACAAAGGACAAAGCAGCAAAAGCAGGGATTTCATTAAGCAAGAAAGCACTCCACAGGGTGGGAGTGGGCCCTAGCAAGGGCTCAAGGGCCCGGTTACAAGGTTTTCTGAGTTTTAAGTACTGCTTTTGAAGTCCTTATCCTGATGAAGGTCTCGGTCTGTGGCTAAAGGCTGAGGTGAAGTGGAGCCCGATGCAGATGAAGGGATGGTCCCTGCTTGGCCCACAGCCATTCCATGGCACCTTCCTTTTCCATCTGAGACGTAGTGGAAGGAGGAGGGTGGTCGGGAGAGTAGCATTTTATCCTTCACTGCTCGGGCATGGGGAGATGGTTTTTTTCCCTTTTGGTTTAGCTTTTGAAAGTTGGTGTTAATTGATCTCAGGGTCCCTGGCCCCAGACCCAGGTGTTTTCCTTTTGACCCAGCTTTGGGAAGTCAGCACAAATTGGACTCAGATTCCCTGCGCCTAGCCTTTGATGCTTTCTCTTTTAAGAAGTCAGCACAAATTGACCTTAGATGCCCTGCCTCCAAACTCAGGTGTTTTCCTTTTGACCCAGCTTTGGGAAGTCAGCACAAATTGGACTCAGATTCCCTGCCCCTGCCTTTGGTGCTTTCTCTTTTAAGAAGTCAGCACAAATTGGCCTTAGATTCTCTGCCTCCAGAACCTGCTCTCCTGCCTCAACGCAACATCTCTTTAGGATGTCCTCGGTATTTGGAAAATTCTACTACACTTTTAAACATTCTGCCTGGCTGCTTTGGTTTGGTTTTGTTGAGAAAATATTAGAAAAAGTTGGATCCATTTCTGGGTAAACAAGCCATAGAATAAAGAGAACATTTAAAGAAGAAGCATAGAAGGAGAGACGGCATCAGAACAGAATCTCCTGGAACTGCTGAAATCTTAGGGAGAGCTTTACACTTTCATGGATTTTTATGGGACTGTATCAAGACCCAGAGGGACCAACGGATCCCAGCTGGCATGACCATATTCAATGAAGGGAGAAAAGCCCGTCTTTGATTTGAAAAAAGTAAGTTCCATTCAATTCAATTCAAAACTGTATAGTTGAAAGTTTGGGGCATCTTTCAGATTGTGTACTATTGGTGGTAGGAAATGTACCTCCCTATGTCCTTAAATTTAGCACCTCTGCTAAAATTTACTTGAGAAGGTGACAATGAAAGGAAAAAGAAATTCTGAAAATTCACAGGCCACATTTTAAGTCCTGCTTGAGTGAGTGTATAGCTGACTGGCTGGAATGGTGTTTTCTCAGTATTTCTCAATTAGTAATAATTGTAGGTAGAGAGCATTTGAGCCGAGGCAGGTTGTCTACAGAATGTGGAAATGGGTTTGAAAAAGGAGCTAGATGAGAGCCATGGAGATGAGGGTGTACAAATTTCACAAATAGCTAATTTAGGAATGCTAAACAAAATCAAAGATCCGTTAAAATTAGATAATGGAGATTTGTAATTATCCAGGTGTGTGACTTATTCAGCAATGTTCTGTGGGTGGAAAAAGTAGAGTGGTTAAAGCAGAAAAGTGGAAATGATTCATACCTGGGAGCTGAGACAGTGAAGACAATGAACATTTTTTTTTGCCTGACTTAGGAGCGCAACAGTTTCTTGAATTACAAATAGAAGAAATTTCGGCTATGAGTGAAGATGGAACATGATAGTGATGATTATTTTATAAATGCATATTAATATATTGCTATATATTAAAGATTATCTTAAGATATCCCAACTTTTTAATTTGCTTCTTTAATTTGAATTTGTACTTAGGGAGTAAATCTGTATTATGATCTCTGAACTGAACAAGTTGACTTCCTTGAATGTTTGTATAGCTTGTCATATATTCTGGAAAATGTATTGCTACTTTAGCCCAAAGAATACATGTATGTCCAACTGTTGATTTTTGGCTGCACATTTTTCTATTGCATTTTTGGAAATGAAAAGAGAAGATCTTGAGTTTGGCACAGATATTAATTTAGTACAAACGAGGGACATATTGCTTACCTCTGTCTAATCTTAAAATATTCTTTCTTATAAGAGATGACAGGATTCCAGTATTGACTGTCAAGAGTTTATAATGGAAATTACTTTGGACTCCTCAATTTTGACTTTGGATATATTTGGCAATGGGTGGGACAAAGTCAGCACTCTTGGTTAGTACAAGACAAAGCCTGCAATTTGCTAACTTATATCCTAGAGGTGAGAATTTGCCCAAAGTTATTTCCCTCCTTTGGTACTAATGATAATTAAGCTAAGCTTAACACATGGAGTTAACTTAGTGTACTTATTCTGACTGAATTTAATTTGTATTTTTATGAGTCAGGCTGACTTCAGTTTTTATTTTAAAAAATGATGGGTAAATCTTATAGCAAACATCTTAAGAGTCTGTATATATGGCTGTGGCTCTAATTACTACATAGTAAAATTTATATTACTTTTTGGGCTTACCAAAAAGTGTGTGGGAGGGGGTTGGGGGGAGATGGTGGGACTGGGGGGCAAGGCAGTAAAGAAATATTTTGGGAACTGATAAAGAAAAAAGTTTGTTAAGAGCTATAATACAAGAATTGTGCACTTTGGGACGCCACAGTGGGTGGATCACTTGAGGTCATGAGTTCGTGACCAGCCTGGCCAACATGGTAAAACCCTGACTCTACTGAAAAAAATACAAATAAAAAATTAGCTTGGTTTGGTGGTCGGCACCTGTAATCCCAGCTACTTGGGAGGCTGAAGCAGGAGAATCCCTTGAACTCAGGAGACAGAGGTTGCAGTGAGTCGAGATTGTGACACTACACCACTTCAGCCTAGGTGATAGCTCGAGACTCCTTCTTAGGGGGAAAAAAAAAAAAAAGAAATATATAGAGGGCAATGTATTGTGATGGCTCTGGACTAATCAGATCTGAGTTTAGATTTCAACTTTGCAAACGGAATTGTTGCTTTAAGGAAATTACTTCAAACTTTGAATTTTAGTTTCTTTATCTAAAAGGCAATGATAATAATGCTTACTTTACAATAATGTTGGAGAGTTGAATGATATAATGTATGCTAAATTTTGTTCTATTTCGCTTGGTGATGTTGTTCATTCCTATCACCTGAATTTACTGAGCCATGTTTTTTTTTTTTCTTTTTGTATAGAATACAGTCAATTTAAAAACGGCTATCTATGAAAACTATGTTTTGCTCTATGACTGGCTTTTTTATCAGTATATGATTTTGTTAATATCATACACTGCTATTTGGAAAACATTGGTCCACTGATTTACCAGGCCTTTCAAATGGTGACATTTCTCTTTATGCAATGTTTAAAAGTCACATTTGTTAATATCATCACTGATCACATCAGAGAAGACTTTAAATATCAGAAAGCTGTCCAAACTTGCAAGGGTGGATACAACTTTTCCAAAATTATAATTTTTACTTGAAAGTTTGAATTTTGTCATTGGCAACAAATGGTTGTACTCTTTTTGAAGTGACAGTTTCATTTTATTTCACTTATTTTGGAGAAAATACTTTCCAAACATCCAAGTCATACCGGCATTCAAGTCAGTTACGCAGTTTGTCAGCTGTTCTTTCAGGCAAATATGAAGCATAAAAGAAGTGGGTAGTTCAGTTTGCAATTCAGATAATAACAGAAGTACTTTTACTTGAGAAAAATATCTTCAAAATGCTGTAAAAAGGATTTATATATTTCTCACCTTTTCACACAGAATAGCATAAACAGTTGTACTCAAGGACTCATGGATCAAAATTGAGATTTAATAAAATAATTTTTACTAGCTTTTAAAAATTGCAAGTGCATAGTAATGAGCAAGTTAGTGCTAGCATAGTTTGGTGCTTGTATCTTCATTCATCCTTAGATGAAATAGTTTTATCCATCTTTACTTTTTCATAATCAAATTTCAGCACGTAAAAAAGAGACAACATCTTAATAGTATTATGAAGCTTTTAAAATAATACTTTTTTCCTTAGTAGTTAGTGAGGAATTAGCAATTTTCTATAGTCAGTATTGGTGAACAAATGTATGGAAAGATGATCAATCTTTTGCAGTAACTAGATTAAAATATAAACACTACATCATTGGTGGTAGTGAGCATGTAGAGCAACTGAAATTACACCTGTTGAAAGTGTAAATTGTGACAGCTATTTTAGAAAATAATTTGATGCAATTAATATAATTGAAGATGCACGTATATTATGACAACACTTTTACTCTTGGGCATGTCCTGAAGACTTTTACTTCTAAAAGACTGGTCATAGTAGCCAAGTTTGTATATAAAACAACAAAAAGCAAACAAACTTAACAAAAATCAGTTTCCAACAGACTAGAAAAATGAAAAAACAAAACACAAAAACTCCCCCGAAAGCCTTTGTGGTACCTACATATAATGAAATCTCATAAAGCAGTAAAACGAATGAACTAGTCATTAAATCTCATATACCCAATGTTGAAGAATACAAGAAAAGCAAGTAACAGAAGCCATAAGAATCACTTCATTTCTATAAAGTTTAAAATATAAAAAATGAAAATGATCTTTTTAAATGAATACATATATCTTTGACAAATCTATAATGAAAACCAAGAGAGTATTAGAAACAAAATTCAGGATAGTGATTACTTATCTTGGAATGAGGGACATATCTCCATAGAGAAATAGTTGTACAGTAACTGGTAAGGTTCTATTTTTAAAAATCTGGGTGGGTACATTAGGATTCATTTTTGTTACTCTTTAACTTGCAATATATTATGAATATTCTTTTTTATTTAATAATTAATATAACCAATACCTAAAACCTTTAAACGTCGACCTTAGAGAAAGGAAAAATTACCTTTTTAATTACTGGTTCTATAGTGTAACAATCAAATTGTGTACATAATTTCAGTTATCTCTATTTACCGGGAATAAAAATTAATTCACAAATAATTGGATGTGTTGATGCCAAAAATGTATAAAAAATATGGTTTATATATTATACAGTGGCTACTTGACAGGATAAAAACATTTTTGAACAAAAATTTAGTATCTATAGAAGTTGATTTTGAAGGAGAATGCCTGATATCTTCTCCCTGGAATATTCTTTGTCTAGCTCCTTTTCATTTTTTTGTTTCAGCTTAAATCCTTCTATCCCTGAGAGATAATATCTTTTCCTGGCAAGCAAAGTAGGTCCCCCTTTTTTATATTATCATGGCAACTATGATTATTTTTCACAACACATATAAATTTTTATGTTATTTTTAACAGCTTTCAGTTACATATTTATGGAACTGATTCTATCAGTGCTTTCGTGCCTTCATATGTAAGGAACATAAAGATAAAAGCATGGCTGATTTTTCTATATTGAACTTTTTTCCCAATTTTATTGTCAGTTATAATATATATGGATTCTTTTGGATATTCCATGTATAAGATCATGTCATCTGCAAAAAATTATTTGTCCCTTCCAATTATTATATTTTGTAGTTATTTTAATTTTAATGCTTAGAACCTTCACTAGAATGTTGAATCGATTAGAGCAATATCCATAACATTTCTGATTCCAGAGGCAAACTTTTCAAAATTTCACCTTTAGTATAATATTTGCTGTATTTTGTGGAAAAAATGTTATCATATTAAAAAGTTCTATTTCTAGTTTGCTAATACTTTGTATTACAAGTAGATATTGAACCATATGTGGTATTTTCTACATAACCATTATTTTTTATTCTGTATTTTGTTAATGGGTTAAAGAATACTCTCGGAATAGTATTCCTGATATACTCTCAAATAGCCAGGCTTTGTTATCTGTAAAATTATCCCTAGATTTTGTGCGTTAATATTTTGTTTAGAATTTTTGCATCTATATTCAGTGATACTAGCTTGTATTCTTCCTTTCTTGTAATTTCCTTGTCTGCTATTGATATCAAGGGTAGGCTGGCCTCATAAAACTTGCTGGAAACTGCATATGACTTTTCTATTTTCTGGAAGCATTTGGGTTTATTTATTTATTAAGAGTTTGTTAGAATTCACAAGTAGGACCATTTTGGCCAGGAGTTTTCTTTGTAGGAAGGTTCTTAGTTGTATTCCTTTAATTAACAATTAAAATTTAATATTTCTACTTGTGTCAGTTTGGTAATTTGTACTTTTATAAGTATTTTTTCATTTTATCTAAATTTTCAAATTTATTGGCATGAAGTTTTTATAATATAACCTTTCTGTCTTGCTCTATCTCAAGACCTGTGATAAAGTCTCCTTTTCCATTTCTGACATGATTTATGTCTGCCTTTTCTGTTTTGGTTCTCAAGAAATTTTCTGCCAAGTTTATTACATGATTTTTGCAAGTTTATTAGATTTCTAAGTAATTAATTTTTGGGTTTATGACTAACAATTTTTCTCCTTTATTATATATTTCTTTATACTTAATTTGAGGCATTACTTGTTCTTTTATTTCTCATTTTCTGAGATCAAACCTTAGCTCATGAATTATTAGCTTTTCTTTTTCTTTTTATGAGATGGAGTTTCACTCTTTTGCCCAGGCTGAAGTGCAATGGCATGATCTCAGCTTACTGTAACCTCTGCCTCCCAGGTTCAAGCAATTCTCCTGCCTCAGCCTTCCTAGTAGCTGTGATTACAGGCATGCACCACCATGCCTAGCTAATTTTGTATTTTTAGTAGAGATGGGGTTTCTCCATATTGGTCAGGCTGGTCTCAAACTCCCAACGTCAGGTGTTCTGCCTGCTTCAGCCTCCCAAAGTGCTGAGATTATAGGTGTGAGCCACCACGGCTGGGCTATCAGGTTTTCTTTCTTTTTTAAAAGTGATTCATGCATAACCTTCCCAACAGTCCCCTAAAGTCTTAAATCATTTCAGCATTAACTCAAAAGTCCACATTCCAAAGTCTTAGCTGAGGCAAGGCAAGTCCCTTCTGCCTATGAGTCTCTGAAATCTGGGCAGAGGTTCCCAAACCTCAGTTCTTAACTTCTGTGCACCTGCAGGCTCAGCTCCATGTGTAAACTTGCACTCTCTGAAGCAATGGCCTGAGGTCTACATTGGACCATTTTAGCCATGGTTGGGACACAGGACACCAAGTCCCAAGACTGCACAAAGCAGCAAGGCTCTGGGCTGGACCCATGAAACCATTTTTTCCTCCTTGGCTTCCTAGCTTGTGGTGGGAGGAGCTACCATGAAGATCTCTGACATGGCCTGGAGACATTTTTTCCCATTGTTTTGGCAATTAACGTTTGGCTCCTTATTACTTAAACAAATGTCTGCAGCTGGCTTGAATTTCTCCTCTGAAAATAGGTTTTCCTTTTCTACTGTATTATCAGGCTGCAAATTTTCTGAACTTTTTAATGCTCTGCTTCTTTTAAACATAAGTTCCAATTCTAAACCATATCTTTGTGAATACATAAAGATGAATGCATTTAACAGTACCCAAGTCACATCTTGAACACTTTGCCGCTTAGAAATTTCTTCTGTTACATACTCTGAATCATCTCCCTCAAGTTCAAAGTTTCACAGATCTCTAGGGCAGGGGCAAAATGCTGCCAGTCTGCTAAAATATAGCAAGAGTCACCTTTATTTAAGTTTTCAACAAGTTCCTCATCTTCATCTGAGATCAACTAAGCCTGGACTGTTTGGCCCATATCGCTGTCAGCATTTTGGTCAAAGCCATTTGACAAGTCTCTAGGAAGTTAGAGAATCCCCACATCTTCCTGTCTTCTTCAGAGGCTTCCAAACTGTTGCAATCCCTGCCCTTTACCCATTTTCAAAGTCACTTCCACACTTTATTGGTATCAGTTTACTCTAATAATCTGTTCTCACACTGCTAATAAAGACATACCTGAGACTTGGTAATTTATAAAGGAAAGAGGTTGAACAGATTCACAATTCCACATGGCTGGGGAGGCCTTACAATCATGTCAGAAAGCAAATTTGGAGTGAAGTCATGTCTTTCATGGGAGCGGGCAAATAGCTTGTGTAGGGGAACTCTCCTTTATAAAACCATCAGATCTTGTGAGACTTACTACCACATGAATAGCCCGGGATTCTATTATCTCCCACTGGGTCCCTCCCATGACACATGGGAATTATGGGAGCGACATTCAAGATGAGATTCAGGTGGGGATGCAGCCAAACCATATCACATGGTTAGTGTTAATGAGATGATGTGCACATAATGATTAGCAGAGTAGTAAGCACATTTAAGACCTCAACAAGAGTTATGTGTTAATATGATAATTTACCATTGCTGTTATGATTCCACATATCTTATATTTAATTTTTAATCTTCCTATGTATATAAAGGTCTGTTATGAAGATGTAATCCAGATTCATTTCTGCAACCCTGCCTTACTATTTTTTTCTTAAAGATAGACAGCACTTATTAGATTTCTTGCCCGTAAGTTTTCAATGACCTTTCAGTAGGAATCCTTGATGCTAGAAATATGAATGGGAAATGATAATTTCATTTATTCATCTCTTAGGGACTGAGGTGTATAATATAGTATAGCACAAGAATAAGATATGGTGGCTGTCTTCTAAGAAGTTTATAAATACCACTGGGAAATAAAAGTTTAAATAGTATCTTTATCATTGATGCTAAAAATTACCGAAAAACAAGTGCGTGAGTATAAAAGATGTTAGCCATTGACTTGAAATATTTCCCTAAATGGCATAGTCTAATATATTATGAAAGATGTTTCAATTGCTCAGTATAGTTATAATACATATAATCAAATTCTATACATTGAAAATATTTCATATATTCTAAATTCTACATTTAACAGAATGACATGTATAACTGTGATGATTGAAAACATTCTAATTCATTTTAAAAGAATATGTTATTAAAATGCCAAATTATCTCAGAACGGTGCATTTATAGTCCTGGCAATAAAGTAAAAGTCCCTGTAAATAACTTTGTGCAGTATACCATAGCATAAAATACTACATTTTCTTGTTCAGAGAGCTCAATGAAGGCAAAGAAGAAAGTCAGGACCGACAACCTGATGATTCTCATGATATAGCTGTCCATGTTCACAAAGCACATGGTGGCCATACTTTATATAGACCAAAAGGATCCACAGAGGACTTTGAGGAATTCCTAGCTATCTTAAAGAAATTGTAAGTACTTAAAATATATTTCTTCTTTTAGTTGAGTAATTCTTTTGAATGGCTTTATTTTTTAAAGTTTATTGTTTGTGGATAAGTGTACTTTAGTTATGATATTGTTTGTGGAGAAGTGTACTTTATTGTTTAGCACTCATGGTTGATTCAGGAGAGATGGACATACTGGAGACTGTTTCTACGTAAACACAATCTTCATGAATTTAATCTTCATGGCATATCATGGGTATAATGCTAAACTTGTGGCCCATTATTTAAATTTAAGTTGCAAGCAAAATATGTACTATTTACTGATATTTCAAAATTATGTTTAAGATTTCCTTAGCTTATGGTTATCTGAGGGCTCCTCACAGAATCTAACTTGTCCTCCTCATCCAGGAGTCTTTAAAAACCACTTGCCACACATTCCTTTTAATTTCCTTGAGTACTTTGTGCTCTAATAGGGACACAACTGCCTGGAGAAGGAGGGGTACGGAGAAAATTAAATCTGAGTGGAGGCTGATTACCAAAGATGGTATTGAATTTGTGAATAAAATCCAAGTTAAATGAGGACCATAAAATTTATAGAAGGAAATCTTAACCACCTGTCATAGGGGAGTAAAATTAAACTTGTAAGCTGAAAAAATAGGAAATTCAACTAGAATATGTGGTAATGGAATTGAGATTGATAACAGGAACAAAACCGAAAGTGTCAAGGCTAGAATTGTTTTCAGAAAAAAATTCAATGTCGGAGAATGAGTAATTAAAAATTGGACATTTATGTTCTGAAGATGAACATTTTCTTTGTTTAGATACACAAATTCCATTGTGGTATAACTGCCTGCACTGTACAGCACAGTAACATGCTGTACGGGTTTGTAGCCTACGAGCAACAGTCTAGACTAGCTGGCCTCGGTGTGTAGTAGACTACACTATCTAGGTTTGTTTAAATATACTCTATGATGCTTACAGAATGACAAAATCGCATGCTAACAAATTTCTCAGAATGTATCCCCATTGTTAAGTGACACAAGACTGAAAATTTGAGGAAATGTGATTAGAGCTTCCAGGAAAGTTGAGAATGGTCAGATTTTTGATACTCTTAACTTATAATAACAAAAAGGAAACAGCAAATAGTAGTCACCTTTTAGTAAAGCAGGCACAAGGGTATTATAGAAGAAAATTTTAACCACCTGTCACAGAAGAGTCAAATTGAACTTGTAAGCTGAAAACAGAAAATTCAACTAGAATATCTCAGTAAATTTGTTAAAAATATACTTTAACTGATAGAAAATCACTAGAACACTGAAAGTGATTGAAGCTATACTACGCTACAATCACTTTGATTCCATTAAACTGTAATGTTGATTAATATTGCATTAGATTCAAAATTTTTAGTTCCCAGAAACCTATGAATCACTTCTCTGCTGATTTCAGATTGTACTGGGCTATGAGATTTTTAATGACAATAGTATTTCCTATCCTTTTGACAACAGTTTCCAGATAAGTTTCTGATCTGAGATGAAAGAGGTCAGTAACAGGGACTTCTAAGCTGTGATGTCAAAATACTTGGAGGTAAATCTAGGTTAATAATGGGTAAAAGCTTAGTACCTTCTTAACAGTGGACTAATGTGAAATTCAGGAGCCACCGTAGAAGGCTATCCAAGCACAGAGAAGAATAGACAAGTTACTTTGTGTTTTGTAGACTTCTATGGATGCTCTTTAATGGCCTGTTTCCCAATACCTGGGACAACAGATGTTGGGTCAGTGTGAGTTTCCGTAACTCACTTTCTCACTCATGTGTGAGAAAATGGATGAGTAGAGAAAATCCTGAAGTACTATGTGCCCCCACTTTCACTGGCTCAGAACTGGGCAGCCAGGACTTTGACATGGCAAAACTTACTGCTGTCAATGGGTGGGCTGTGACAGCCACCAAATTACAGTAGGAGAGTAAGTGAGAAGGAAACTCACTTTTATGAGATGTTTAATGCTAACACAAAGCCTTAAACTCTGTATATAAAATTTCTGATTTAATCCTCACATTAATGCTTTGAGATAGCTATGATAAGCTATTAATAGTAGGTAAAAGAGCAATGTATGCACTAAATCCACAATCTATGTTTGTTCTATTGTACATGACTTTTACCTTCTTCTTGGGACACTAATGTATTAGCCTCTTACTGTTTTGAAATTAATTAACATAAACTTAATGGCTGACAACAATATACGTTTATTATCTCTCAGGGTGAGGTTTAGCTGGTCCTCTGCTCAGTGTCTCACAAATCTTCACCAGAGTGTCCACTGGGCTGTGACCATTTCTGGAGCATGGGATCCTCTTCCAAGCTCAAGTGGTTGTTGGCAGGATTCATTTACTTGTGGTTGTAGGACCGACATCCCCACTTTCATGATGGCTTTTGCAACACAAAAGCTTAGATTTTCTTTTCTTTTCTCTATCTCTTTCTCTCTCTTTCCTTTCCTTTTCTTTTCTCTTCTGTTTTCTTCAGAGTTTTGCTCTTGTTGCCCAGGCTGGCGTGCAATGGCATAATCTTGGCTTACCACAACCTTTGCCTCCAGGGTTCAAGCAGTTCTCTTGCCTCAGCCTCTAAAATTACAGGCTTGCACCACCACACCTGGCTAATTTTGTATTTTTAGTAGAAGTGGATTTCTCCAGGTTGGTCAGGCTGGTCTTGAACTCGTGACCTCAGGTGATCTGCCCGCTTCAGTCTTCCAAAGTGTTGGCATTACAGGTGTGAGCCACCTCACCCGGCCTCAAAAGCTTAAATTTTCAAAGCTAGCAAGGGAGAGTCTTTGTTTCTTTCTCTCTTATTCTGCCTAGGTGAAGTTCGATTTAACCTAATTAAGGGCCTATATATCCTATTGCTTTTGCAGTATTCCCAAATCACAGATTCTGCCCCTCTCCCAAAATTTAAGGAAAGGGGATTGGGTGTTCCCTTAGTCACATTCAGTAAGATTATCTGTCTGTTTGTGACTCTGTTAATCTCATGTTTGAAATGGGTTGTATGCTTTAGACACAACATGAAAGTAACTCAATTAAAATCCATTTATTGATGGATAAGTTGTCAGGTCTGTAGCCCTTTGTGTCTCTCTGACTAATTCAACCATGTTAGAATTGATGGGCTGCTTACATGATGTTATATAAAGAAATTTTGAAAATTTTACCTACTATACTTTAAAACTTTTCACTTTGTCATCCTGACTAAAATTAAAAAAAATTTTTTTTGAGTCACAGTAACTTTTTAAAGAAACTGAAATATGTCTGATAAGACAAAGGTACTATTAGTTATTGATAACTTGTTTGGTATTGCTTAATCACGTTGATTACATCTTAACTTCCACTTCATGTCAGCAGCTCTGAGTTAAATACTGATAGATGGGAAAAATCATAAATAATTTTGAAACATTAAAATCATTGGGAGGGGCATTAAAATCATGGTGGTGGCGACACTATAAAGGAGATATCTGAGCACCCAGAGGATTGCTGAACAGAGAGTGGGAGGGAGAGAGGAGACAGGGTGAGAAAAAGAGAGTTGGGAGCCTCCTTTTTTAATTTTGTATTTTAAGGCATATCAGATTGAATATAAACTTATGTGTAATATAAGTTAGGATTTTTGGATCATAAGCAACAGAAACTGACTCTGTTCTGTTTCTGACAATCGTAACAATCATAACAAAAATGGAAGGGGGGATTTATGGAAGAATATCAGGTAGCTCTCAGAATAGAACAACAACTAGGTGCTGGAGATGATACAAACTCTAAGGCAGCTTGAAGTCTCTTCAAGTTACAACACTGGAATCAATCAACTATAACTACTTGCGTTTGGGAGTTACTAGGTTCACAGCTTAATTTCAGCCATAGGGAGTCAGATTATTGTCATTTATTTTTGTACCCACCCTTGAGTAAATGCTGAGAGAGAAGAACACTTTGACGGGAAGTTTTACTGAGTTTACATGCAATTGGCAAAGGGGCAGCATTTCAAAAGAGAAAGTATTTTAGAAGAAGGGGGAAACAATAATAAGTAAACAATATTAAAATCTAGGAGCTGAAACATTTTTAGAATTTTAGTTTCTAAATAATTTTGACGGATTTTATTTTTCATCCATTAATTAATGAATCCAACATATACTTTCGGACTCCTCTGTTTCTGGCAGTATTCCTTGTATTGGGACTCCGGGAACACACAAAATCTTTGCCCTCATGGAGCTTTCATTCTAATGTAAGACAGAGATACTAAACACATACCTATTCTGTCAGTTAGTGGTAAGTGTTAGGAAGAAAAGCTAATGAAGAATAAGAGGATAGAGCATGATGGAAATGATCAGAAACCTCATATTTTATGAAACTAGAGAGCGAGAAGAGAGAGAGAAAGAGACAATTACATATCTTGGAGAAGAACATTCTAGGGAAAGAAAACACAAGTGCAAGAGCCCAGGAATTGCAACATGGTCTGCAAATAGAATAACAAATCACAAATAACAAAAAACATAATAATTGGCAAGAAGGTCATTGTTGTGAGAGTGCACGAGTCAGATGGGAGAGCTGGTGGAAACAGAGTTTCAGAGGTATCCAGGGACTAGATTATCATTTAAGGTCTCATGAGCCATAAGGGGATGTTCCCCTTGGCGTGATTGGCACATTGTAATTTACATGGCAAAGGGTCACGTGTTGATGGTTGCCTATGGATGCCAGAAGGAGATTCAGGATGACCTATTAGCGTGCTATGAAAATGTTCTAGGTGAGAGATGACAGTGGCCCATATTCTGTGTTAGGGATTTAGATTTGACATGTAGAATTTGACTTTCTCTCTCTCTCTAAGACATGAGCAGGGTTTCATATGTAGTCCTTGAAGCAAATCAGATCCTTTGCTCAATTTTACCACTAACATGATGGAGAATGTGGGGCAAATCATTAGATGCTCTCACAGGCTGGTATTTTATTGCAGTGCCTATAACAACACTGGCTTTTAAAATGTAATTATAAAATACTTTGGTAAAAAATAATTGGTTTCCTTATAAATGACTAATTTCAGGGGCAAAAAAGTGATGTTTTGTGTATTTGTGGGAATTATGGAAAGTGTAGGAGAGGAGAGGAACTTTTAAATGAGCTGTGAAATGCAGATTACAGTCCTCTGAGAAAACTCAGCCCGAATGTTTTTTTCTTCTACTTTCTCCAATTAATGATGTTTCCTTTGAGGGAATGAGGCATCTGAAGATCATTATGTTTCAGTAGAGCAGTGATGCAAAGCCACTTTTCAGGAGTGACTCAGAGGAACTTTTCCCTGGAAGAACATCAGGATTTTTGCCTCTTAGATTGCGGCTGTTTAAAATCCAAATGCAATATGGTTCTTATTCTGTCATCCTCTGATGAAATGGCATATAGGATGAGGAACTGCAGTCTCAAATTATATTTACGGGCTGCATGCTGATCAAAGAAAGGCACTTTGTGGGGCTACTAATTTGTGAAAAATACAGTATTTTGGAGGAAAACTTCACTTCAGTGGAGTGGGGGGGGTCACATCTAAAAAAGAAAGTTTCTATTTGAAGTTAAATGAGAACATAGGTAATAAAGAATGGTGTGAATACTGAAAGCAATTTAGATTTCTGACAACACAAATGGTGATCATTTATGACAGAAGAATGGGAAATAAAGGAAGAAAATTATTTGTGTTAAAATGAGCTAGCAAAGGACAAGAATTAAAAACTCATTAACAGTAGATTGGTGTTCTAAAAGCGTGTCACACCAAATCTTGTTCTGTCTGTGGCAGCTAGATTCAGAGTTACATTTGGGATGCACACGTAGAATGCCTGGCCTGTAGAGTCAGAAAGAAATGTGCTCTCAACTGGACTCCTCTAATCATTAGTTGTATGATCTTGGGAAAATTTCTACCTCCTAAAACTTAATTCACCAATCTACAAAGTGGCACGATTATTAATCTCATAGATTGATCATTTTTGTGAAGCCTAAGCAAAGTTACAGTGAAAGCCCCAAACATATTACTTTGTCTGTTTTAGGCCCGATGTGAATGTCAATCTCCCCTCTCCCAAAGAATGTTACATATTGTGATTGCTTTTTGACAAAAGACTTTGCTATGTTCTTGCCATACTTGAATTATAAAGGGGTTCCTAGTGTCTTCGAATAATAATGCATTTCATTTTTAATTTCTTCAAGAAAGAATATGCAAATTTCTCTTACAATTTATGAATAAATAACAGCCGTTACTTATCATATATTTGCATTAGTTTACAAAGTTGCTGGGGAAATATTCATATGGGAGTTTAAGAAACTATTTGATCATATATTAACTAGTATTTAAAAACAATTGTATCTCAATACCTTTGTTCTATTGTTTGGACATTAGCAAACATCTATTATATTTCTTATAAAAATTATTTTTTCACTGTATAGATGTATTATTTCAGCATAGATGTGACTGTTGAAGCTAAGGATTCTTGTTTTGGGTGATGTAGTTTTGCCTTGTATTTTATTTTTTCCATAGAAATGTTTTAGTAAGTATTTAGTGTAATTTCTTTCTTATTATATTAATATTAGATTTATAAGTGTAACAAAAAGTACTTGTCATGCACTGAGACATGAGAATCTTATGACTCTGTTGGGAGTTTTTATTATGTGTTGTATTACAGATTTAATAACACAGTGGAACATAGTCTTTTAAGAATATTTCTTGTAATAATTATCTGTTAAATTATCACAAAAATGCATGATTTCATCAAAAGATTTGATGTCTGACTGTACAAAAAATATTGTCTTCCTCATGCAGTTATTTATTCTTGTATATTATTAAAGTTATCGTGAATGTTAGTCCTACATTTATCAAAATGACTTAGTTTCACATACATGCAATTGTGCTTTATATGCATAAGCAGAATGCTTTTGTACTCGAGGAGTTACCTCACGGTAGGAAGAACGATTTGAGAGAAATATAGATTAAGTCCAGGCTCAAGTCATACCATGGTATATCTAGAAAATCTTGGCATATCTAGAAAAACTTGTTTCTAGCAGATGGGTCTGTGTGGTCACTGTTGTCTGTCAAATCCTGGGTCTATCTGCAGGGAAGTAATAAACAACTTGGCAGTCTTTGAAAATCTGGAATATAATTCCTTATTTGTCTCTCCTCTTTTAACCACTGAACATTTAGTCTAAGAAAATGGTGGTTGAGTTGGTTTAATATTCAAAGGTGATATTATAGGCTTGGTTTCGCTAAAGAGGTGAGAATGTGGCCAGAGGTCCTTAGTATATTTACAGTATCCATTTGTGGTTCTCAGGAGATGTGTATGTGACTCTACCTATTCAATGACTTATGTAAAATTTGGTTTACAAATGAGCCACTAAATTGGGCTGGTTGTACAGCAAGGTTCATCAGTGTATGGTTAAATGTTGTTTCTTCTTCGTTAGATATTTGTCAACTAGACGAATGTGAAATCTACATTGGACCAAACTTTTTCCCTGGAGCATTCATGCTCAATTTCATTTTTTTTGTAAAGTGATAATTATTACCATATTTGTGCTAAAAATTTCCAAATACTTTTTTTATCTTTTATTTTTGTGGGTACATAGAAGATGTATATATTTATGGGGCACAAGAGATGTTTTGATACAGGCAGGCAATGAATAATAACGACATCATGGAGAATGGGGTGTTTGTGCCCTCAGGCATTTATCCTTCTTGTTACAAACATTCCAATTATATTCTTTTAGTTATTTTAAAATGTACAATTAAATTATTGACTGTAGTCATCCTGTTGTGCTATCAAATAGTGGGTCTTATTTATTCTATTTTTTGTGGTACCCTTTATCCATCCCTACCTCCTCCCAACCACCCCACTACCCGTCCCAGATTCTGGTAACCATGCTTCTATTCTCTATGTTCATGAGTTCAATTGTTTTGATTTTTAGATCCCACAAATAAGTGAGACGATGTGATATTTGTCTTTCTGTGCATTGCTTATTTCACTTAATATAATGACCTCCAGTTCCATCCATGTTGTTGCAAATGACAGGATCTCATTATTACTTATGGCTGAATGGTAATCCATTGTGTATAGGTACCACATTTTGTTTATCCATTCTTCTGTTGATGGACACTTAGGTTGCTTCCAAATCTTGGCTATTGTGAGCATGCTGCAGTGAATGTGGGAGTGCATGTATCTCTTTGATATACTAATTTTCTTTCTTTTGGGTATATGTACAGCAGCAGAATTGCTGGATCATATACCTCTAATTTTAGTTTTTTGGGGAAGCTCAATAATGTTATTCACAATTCTTGTACTAATTGACATTCACACCAACAAAGTACAAGGGTTCCCTTTTCTCTTCTTCCCCGCCGGCATTTGTTATTGCCTGTCTTTCTGATATAAGCCATTTAGGGTGAGAGGATATCTCATTGTAGTTTTGATTTGCATTTCTCTGATGATCAATGATGTTGAACATCTTTTCATATGCCTGTTTACCATTTGTATATCATTTTTAGAGAATCGTCTATTCATATATTTTGCCCATTTTAAAATTAGATTATTAAATTCTTATAGAAGGTTTTGAGCTTCTTATCTATTCTGGTTATTAATCCCATGTCAGATGGGTAGTTTGCAAATATTTTCTCCTGTTCTGTTGATTCTCTTCATTTTGTTGACTTTTCTCCTTACTGTGTAGAAACTTTACAACTTTATGTGATCTTATTTGTTCATTTTTGCTTTGATTGCCTGTGCTTGTGGGCTATTAAGAAATTTTTGCTCAAACCAGTGTCCTGGAGAAGTTTCCCAAAGTTTCATAGTAGTTTCATAGTTTGTGTTCTTAGATTTAAGTCTTTAATCCACTTTGATTTGATTTTTCATATGGGGAGAGACGGGGTTCTAGTCATTGTTCTGCATATGAATATCCAGTTTTCCCAAGACATTTTATTGAAGAGATTGTCCTTTCCCTAATGTATTTCTTGGTACCTTTGTCAAAAATGAGTTCACCATAGATAGAAATAAATATGGAATTATTTCTGGGTTCTTTATTCTATTCCATTGGTCTATGTTTCTGTTTTTATGCTAGTAACATGCCATTTTGTTTACAATAGCTGTGTAGTGTACTTTAAAGTCAAGTAATGTGATTCCTCTGGTTTTGTCCACTTTTCTTAGGATAACTTTGGCTATGCTGGATCTTTTGTGGTTCCATGTAAATTTTAGGATCTTTTTTCTATTTCTGTGAAGAATGTCATTGGTATTTTGATAGGGATTACATTGAATGTGAAGATTACTTTGGGTAATAAGGACATCTTAACAATATTGATTCATACCAACACATGAACATGGAATATCTTTCCATTTTTGGTGCCCTCTTCAACCCTTTCTTCAGTGTTACATAGTTTTCATTATAGATATATTTCACATATTAGCTAATTCCTAGCCATTTAATTCTATTTGTGGCGATTGTAACTGGGATTCCTTTTTTGAGTTCTTTTTCAAATTGTTGATTTTTCTGTTTTGATTTTGTATCCTGCAACTTTACTGAATTTATCAGTTTTAATCATTTTGAGGGGGAGTCTAGGTTTTTCCACATTTAAGATTATATTGCCTACAAATAAAAATAATTTGACTCTTTGTTTTGCCAGTTTGATGACCTTTAATTTTTTGTCTTGTGTGATTGCTCTTGCTAGGACTTCCAGTGCTATGTTGAGTAACAATGGTGAATGTGGAGATCTTTGTCATGTTCTAGATCTTGAGAAAAGGCTTCAGTTTTTATCCCATTCAGTATGATACTAGCTGTGGGTCTGTCATATATAGCTTATATTATGTTGAGATATGTTCCTTCTATACCCAGTTTTTTGAGGGTTTTTATTATGAAGAGATGTTGTACTTTATCAAATGCTTTTTAGGTATCAATTAAAATAATTATATGGTTTTTGCCCTTCATTCTGTTGGTATGATGTATGATGGATCACTGATTTGCATATGTTGAACTATCCTAACTATTCTTGCAACCCTGGGATAAGTCTCACTTCGACATGATAAATGATATTTTTAATGCCTTGTTGAATACTAGTTTTTTAGTATTTTGGTGAGAATTTTTACAGCAATATTCATCAGAGATGTTGAACTGGAGTTTTCTTTTTTCAATGTGTCTGTCTGTTTTTGGTATCAGGGTAATACTGACTTTGAGAATGAGTTTGGAAGTATACCATTGTCCTCTGTTTTTCAGAATAGTTTGAGTAGGATTGGTACTGGTGCTTCTTTAAATGTTTGATAGAATTCAGCAGTGATGTCCTTGGGTCCTGGGCTTTTCTTTACTGGGAGACTTTTTATTACAACTTCAATCTTTTTACTTATTATTGGTCTGTTTAGTTTTTTTGTTTCTACCTGTTTCAATCTTGGTAAATTTTATGTATCTAGACATTTCTCCTAGATTTTCCAGTTTATTTTATGTGTTCATTTATTCTAGATTTTCCAAAAGATCATTGTAGCTACTAATGATCCTTTTTAATCGCTGATTAACCATTATTTTTCTACATTTGCTTTTTGATAGCACAGATTTAATAATTTTACAGTACATTCTTGTTTTTAAGTTTTCAGCAGTTAGGATTCTTATTTGAAAGCGACAGAAGCTGATTCTTAAGCTAAAGGAAAAATTATTAAATTTCTGGTTATTTAGAATGATTTTCTTAAAATAGATTTAATATCACGTAAAAGTACAGATAATATAAATATTCCTGATATTTTTAGCTACATTTACTTTGGGCAAGAATATACTAATTGATAGGCTAAGCATGGTAGCTCATGCCTGTAATCCCACTACTTTGGGAAGCCAAAGCAGGCAGATGACCTGAGGTCAGGAGTTCAAGACCAGCCTGGCCAACACGGTGAAAACCCATCTCTATTAAAAATACAAAAATTAGCCAGGCATGGTGGCGGACACCTGTAATCCCAGTTACTTGGGAGGCTGCGGCAGGAGAATCACTCCAACCTGGGAGGTAGAGGTTGCAGTGAACTGAGATTGTGCCATGCCACTCCAGCCTGGGCGACAGAGTGAGACGCGATCTCAAAAACTAAATAAGTAAATAACAAATAAATGAATAAATAATATATTAATTGATATTACTGTGTTTAATTTACAGTTATTTTAATTTGCTTTTCTTTGTTTCCTTGTTAAGCTAAAGTTTCTTTAATCATCTATTAGTCATTAGTATTATTCGTGTTGGTGTTGCAAAAAAAAAAAATAATAAACCTTGGGATTCCAAAATCTCTAAGCCAAGGGGAAAAATCAACCTACGAACTGCTTAGGGCAAACCTGCCCCATTCTATTCCAGAAAAAGATAGCTACTATAATTAAAAAGCTGCATACCTCCCTCACAATTGGTCTGCTAGGAAATTCCTTGCAGAAAAAGGATAAATAGAACTCAGGAGAAACCCTTTGTTCACTGAGATAAATGCATATCTGATTGCTTCCTTTGGAAAGGCTAATCAGAAACTCACAATAATACAACTGTTTGTCTTCTATATAACCTATGACCTGGAAGCCCCCTTCCACTTCAAGTTGTCCTACTTTACTGCACCAAACTAATGTACATCTTATACATATTGATTGATGTCTTATGTCTCTCTATAACATATAAAACCAACCTGTTCCCCAATCACCTTGGATACATGTCAGGACATCCTGAGGTTTGTCACAGGTGCATCCTTAGCCTTGGCAAAATAAACCTTCTAAATTGACTTAGACCTGTCTCAGATATTTCAGGTTGACAGTATGAACTATCTGATGACCATGTTTTCTACTGTGCTTTAATTATGTATTGCTGATATAAAGAGCTATCTATATTTTATATAGCTATATTACAGTGTAGACATAGTACCATTTATGGAATGGAGAATAAAATTTCTCAGAAAAAATATTTTACCTAATATATTTATCCAATATATAATTGCTGGTCATGTGAAAATTTAACAAACATGAGATGAAAAAGAAAATAAGGGTGTGTACATATATATCGTATATAGCATATGTTATTAAATATAAGCATTTTTATTGAAGTGTAATTTACATATAATGTATATTTCAAACTACAATTTGATAATTTTTGACACGTGTATCAAGCTGTGGTATAAACCATCACCACAATTTAGATAATGAACATATTCGTTGCTCCCAGGAGTTTCCTTGTAACTTTTGTCATTCTTTCCTCTTGTCTGTCCTTGTGCCCACCCTCTATTCCGAGCAACCACTTATCTGCTTTCTGTCAATATATTTAGTTTACATCTTTGGGGGAATTAGATTAATTAATTCATGGAATTGAATAGTATTACTTTTTAATCTAGCCTTTTTTACTCAGCATAATTATCTGGAGCTTGATCCATGTTATTTTGCATAACAATAGCTTATTTTTTCTTTCTGAATAGCAATCCACTGTATGAATATACCATAGTTTAAGTATATGTTGATGAACATTTGTGGCTATTATGAATGGGGCTGCCGTAAACATTTATTTATAAGTCTTAGTGTGCACATATGTCTCCATTTCTCTTGAGTATATACTTAGAAAAGAAAAAACTGATTCATATGATAGGAACAATTTAATTTGTTGAACTTCTTAAGTAACTGCCAAGCTATTTTTCAAAATGGTTGTATCATTTGGTATAGACAACAATTTTCTATGAATGTCAAAATGTCCTATTGTAGTCAGTGAAAAACACAATTGACAAATTTAGTCACCTGATGATTTACAATAACCTAACACAATAACCCTAATTATGATTAATAAAGCAGTCTCAGACATCAGAACTCTAGAAATCCAATACAATTTTGGAACGCACATTAATATTTTTCACTAACATATAACCTGAAGAGCAAACACTACCTTATTCCAACAATCCTATGTAACTAAACATGTCAAATAATCCTGTGTACCACTCCTTTGGACGCTCCAGGGGCGCTCTTTGCATCCAAATGCTAGGAGTTAGGAAAGACAATTTGAAGCTGTAAAGACTCAAAACACTTAATAGAATTTCAGGTTACTGTAAGTCATCCATTTAAACGATGACTCAAAGCAAAAAACTTTATTCACTAAGAGGAAAGACCTAGTCTTCGAAATAATCTGTCTCTTGTCCTTCTCTTCTTTTGTCAGTAGTTTACTCACAAAGCAAACAAATCTTTCATTGCATGAAAATCTTGTTCAAGAGAATGCAAAATTTCACACTTCCATTAGTCTATTAATGTCAACCCCATTTTAAAAAAAAAAAAAAAAAACCTTACAGACAAATCCATTTAATCTTAATCAGTTTGACCATGAGCTGAGATTCTTATAAATTTTTTATAACACTTTATAAATTTTTTATTAAAGAGCATATGAGTGCCTCAAGAAAACCTTCTTGTGTTTTTATTTTAATGTTCAATTTACAGAAAAACCAAATAATAACCTTTTGATTTTAGTCAATATGTTCACACACACAGTTTCTCTTTACAATATTAATTTTTACAAACCTTCCATAACTTGTTTTAGCCATTAGCTTTATCTTATCTAACTTAAAACAATCCTTTAATCTTCTGAACTAGACTAAAATTTACATTCCCATGCCTCCTTATATTCTTTTACTAAAGACACATTTTACTCTCCTTACACACTTTGAATGTAAATCTATTTTTAGTAGACTCCACTACATGTTATAATGGTAGTTCTTAGCCATTTTTAATTTTGGTGAAATACCTGCTGAGTTATTTTAGTTACATGCTTAGGTGCAGATAAGGTCTGACTATTTTCAGCATAGCTAAGGGTGTGGCATATGTCCCCAGGCCTTATCAAACTATAACGGTTTTCAAATGCCAAAGCAGTTTATGACCTTAAAGCCTTTAGTCAACCTAGTTTCTGGCTTGCATAATTTAGAACATGTCTACATTTTGAAGACATTTCTACTTTTATTTTACCAATAATTTTAAAGCTAGCCTGTTTAGCAAAGTCATACTTAAGTCCCATGAATCTGAAAATTGCTTAGGCTTAATTAATTTATGAGTGCTCTTTTGCTTTGGTAAACATGACGTATAACAGTATACAAATAAACACATCTAGACATGTATATATACACAAATTGAAGATCCAATAGCTTGGAACCCTAACCAAAAGATAGGACTGTAAGCTCAGCAATTTTACTTTGATTGCCCCAATAGATAATCCAATGAAGGCTGTGAACCAAAATTTTGGGTACAGCAGCGTCCATGGTAGTTTGATTTTTAAAGGCCAAACTTCCCCAGACTCCAAAGAACACTGGGGCCAAACGGCACCAAAGGAGAGCATCACAAGTGAAAACAGGCCCCTGCTTAGAACAGCAGCACAAAAGCCTGGATACATGCAATGCAACCTTACTTCCCCATTCAACAGTAAACTCTAGATTCCATACAATATTGGGGCCAAACAGTATTGTAACTGCGAGAGAAAATGCTAAGGAGGGTTTAGTATTAGACCTCAGAACCTCTGCCAAGGGCATCCTGTTTGAAGAGGTGGAGGCCCAGAGGATCCCCTGGGGTGTCCCCCTTTGGGATCCAACTTTAGCGTGTCAGATGTCTCTGACCTTAGGTAGGAACCAGTGCTGCTTTGTTTTCCCTCCAGAGTCAGTGGCCTACTATGAACTTTGTAAGGCCATGCTTTCTCATTCGGCCAGTTTCACTAGAGTGATAGCCATGAACTAAAAGGTATCGAAGCTTTATATTTCTTTCAAAATGGTCAATCTAAGCACTTGATTTTTATTAAGTCAATCAGAGCTCTTTTATATAAACATGGTACACAGAACACATGCATAACTATACAGACAGAAGGAGATTCAGTAGTTGTAAGGGTTTTCATGTGCCAATCTATTTGCATTGCTGGCCCTGGGATGGAGTTCTTTAAAAACCAGGGCCAGGAAAATATGCAGTTTCTATGGCCTAATAAGTAGGAATAGCTGGAAGACAAGAACAGATTTTGAGAGGGATACATCCGCTTCTAATCGCTGGTGCTCCATCAGGAAAACAGATTTTTTCAAAAATGAGTCAGTGTGGCCTCCTTTATTTTCCCAAGAAGTCCCAGGACATCCGGGCTTATCTTGGGGCCCTTTACGTGTGCAGTAAGAGTGGTAAGACAAAAATGGAGAATAATTCAGTTGACTGATCAAAAACCTTTTTCCAGGAAAACAAGATCCATGATGAGAAAAGACATAAAAGTCTTTTAAATATAGCTTAGATATTCAGTGACATCTACTTTTAAATAAGCTAACTTTTAACTATATTGGTCCTATTTAAAGTCCTTTTAAATCTTTTGTTTCCCTACTTTAGCCATGCCAACTAGTCAAATGAATTCATGGAGGGGCAGAGAATACAGGGATTTTTATCCTTCCTGCTACCAGTTTGCACAGAGAAAGAGATGCCAGAAATCCAACTGGCAAGAACTTTTACCTTTTTGCCTGCATGTCAGGCTTCTGGGTTCCCTTCCCCTGAGCCATGGAGTCCTATTGACCCTGGAGTCCTGTGAAGGGGAAAAAGCTATTGTCTTTCTCCAGAGTCTGAGGGTCAAAGGGGTCCAGTGATTTAGGATGCACTTGCGGAGTGCAGGCTGAAAATGATTGGTTGGTTACCCATCTGGAAAGAGGGGTAAAAGGCTTCCCTTTGTTCCTCTCTCGTCCTAGTGAATACCCAAGGGTATATGACAGAGAGAAGAAAGGGCATCCCTTTCTCTTCTTTCAACCTTATATCTCCGAATCCTGGTGACCTGTGAAGGCACCGACCATGAGTACAAGTGCAACCTTCACCCATGAAGTGGGAGGCGTAGACGACAGGCCCTCACCCGAGCAGAGCCTAAGCCTCCCACTGTCAGTAACGTTTGAGTTCCCTAGACCCTATCTATGCCCTGAGTGTGAGCATGACCTTCCTATCCATGAAGCAGGAGGGCCTAATTGGCAGGAATTAGTCATGCTCACCTTCACCGTGCCCTTCAACTCTCGTTGTCATCGGCCTCAGGTCTATTGTTCCATTCCAGGGCTTCAGACTGAAGCCTGGGACAAAAAGGTGCCTCGGGGGGAAAGGAGGATGTAGATCCATTAAATTAGTCCTACGTAGTCCTTGCCAAATTGCAGCTAGCAACTGGCAGGGGCTGCTCCTCCATTACCTCCCTATCACAAGCAGGTGAAGCTGTGGGGCTGGGTGCTCCTCAAGGGTGAGAGAAAGAGAGTCCCAGGAATTGGGAACCTGGCCTAAGAAGGTGACAATTAAGAGGTTGGTCTTTTCCTGAGATGCCCTTCATGGTCATGCTAAGAGAGGAGGGGGGCCTAGGTTGGAGAGGAGAACTGAAAGGCCAGCTCAAGTCCAGGAGGAGGTCCATCCTCCTTCCCTTGATACCCAAAATCACTCGGGCTCCTGGATGGCAATGGCAGTTGAACCATCAGAGTCAGTGAAAGGAACCCTGGGACCAGTGAGTCCTGCTGCACCATTTGGGAGATGGCACGCTGGACCTTGCAACCCATGTCTTGGGACAGTCTGCCCTCCAATGGTCCACATTTGCAGCAGTCGACAGGTGCATCTTGGGGACTCTGGGGTTTGTGAGCCTGCAAGTTGGCTATTAGAGCCTCTGTCTTTTTCTTGTGTCTCCTTTCCTCTCTTGGGCCTCCTGATCCCTATTTTAAAAGGCCAAGGTGGCCATTTCAGGAGGTCCTCTAAAGTTCTACATGGTCGTATGGCCTGTTTCTGCAGCTTCCGCCTTATATCAGGGGCTGCCTGAGTAATAAACTCATCCCCTAGAACAAGCTATTCCTCTGCTGAATCTGGAGATAGAGTGATATGTTTTACCAAGTCCCCTCTTTGATTTCCCATGAAAGCAGTGGGGCTCTCATCCAATCCCTGGTCTACCATGGAGAGTCCAGTGCAATCAAGAGGCCAAGTCCCAGTCCCTTGCAAGCCATCCAATATGCACACCTGTAAGGGCTTCCTTTTCCATGCTCCCATTTCATCACTGGGATCCCAGTTAGGGTCCTTCAATGATACTGCTATTCTTCCAACCAGATAAGGCTCCTCGCCTTCCCTGGTCCTATATAAGATATAGGAAATTTTTGCTACCCTGCAAGCAAAATTCTCTGCTGCTTGCAGGGTAGCCTGTTTTTCAGCAGTGATCAGGGTTTGATCCAAAAGTACATGACATCCTTCTTTCCAAGAGAGTTCAAATACTTAGGTTAAGCTCTGGAAGGCCCATATGTGCCTGTAAGGCCATCTGAAAACCTGCCAAGATCTTCTTTAATTTACTGTAAGCCCTGAAGAGAAAGGGGGACCTAAATCTAAATGGGACAGTATTCCCCACACATCTGTTATAGGAGCAGGAGTGAGACTGGGACCTGCATAAAATGATTTCTAGGATGAGGCAAGGTTGGAAGAGAACTTGGATAAGGAGGAGTGGAGGGAGTTGATTCCCCTGCTGGAGGTAGCACTGGGATTTGCTTCCCCACTTCCCTGGGATTGACCCTTGCAGCCTCTTCTGAGATGGCCACTAGGAAGATTTAATCAATCCTGCAATCTTGGCAAAGGTCTGGTTACCTTACAAGGCAAAGAAGGCCTTCACATGAGGGACCTTGGACTATGTGCCCTTGTGTTTACAGAAAAGCTTTCTTCTTGAGGCAATGCAGCTTTTCTGTGCCTCAGGATGCTTGGCCCTAAGTTGACAACCAAATAAATTACAAGAACATTTTCACAAATTTATGTACAGACACCAAGACATACTTTTCTTTGTGCTACTCTTAACATTATATTTTATACTTTCAATGATTAAGCCAAATGCTCATTCTACACAGTATCTGTAGTTGGCAACATTCTCAACATTTTGATATTATATATAAAAGAATAACCGTGACACATTAATCAAAGAAAGAAACAATGATAGGAAAGACTGAAGGTCCTAGGGAGGACACCCTAATGGGCAGTCGGGGACTGGAATTAGCCCAGGGGCCTTTGGATAACACGGAGGTATAGCCTCAGCCAGATACCCTCCATTGCCCCAGGACCTCCTTCCAGTCCCATGTGACTGCTAGATTTCAGTGAAGCATAACTGTGTTGGAACAAAACCAACATTTCCAACACCAGAGAGTGACGGGGGATTGACAGGTATTCTCCCCAGCAAGCCTGTCCTCCTTTTCTTAAGTCTTTCTTAACTGACTGAGAGCGTGGTGTTTTTCCTTCATTTCAACTATTATGGAGTTTAGAGATTCTAAAAAATATGACAGAAAGCAGATTCACTTTTACTCACCATTCCTGAAGATTCCAGATGAGCCCCCAGAATGTGATGGGATCTTTGGGGTGTTGATTTTCTGGCCTGAAACCTCTGTGGCTGTGGGTGCCTTTGCCCGAGATCTTGTCCTGTGTGCAGAAAGAATAAGGTATGCAGACAAGTGAAGAGTGAACAAGGCAAAGATGAGCTTTGTTGAGTGTTACAACAGCTCAGGGAAGACCTGCAGTGGGTATCTCCTCTCTGTAGGCAGGTCATCTGTGGAGCCTTCAGTTCTCAGCAGAGAGGTGGCCCTGGAAAGGGTGACTCCTCTCTGCCAGCAGTTCCTCTTTGCAGCTCCCAGTGACCTGAAGGTGGGGACTTACTGGGAACCCGCCCCTTTCTACACAGCAATCAATCTGCCTCCATGGGCCAGGCCAGGAATCAATCAGTCTCCTGCTGCCATTCATGGCACAGCTTTGCAGCATTCATGGCCCAAGATTGGAGCAGATGCCAGGAGCAGAGAGAAGCCAGGCAGCCAGAGTAGATACCCTTGAGCATGCAGAAATGGTGTGTGTGTGGGTCCTTCCTGGGGCCCCCAAGGGTGCAGGCTGCAGAGACACCCAGGTCCTGTACCTGGGAGGGCTGCTGAAGCTACACCCAGGAAGGCAGATACTGCCTGCTTCTGGCCCTACCCCAAGAGCACAGGGAGGCTCAGATACACAGCTGTAATTTGTATGGCTGTAGCCCTGCCCAGGAGGGCCAGGCTCTTGCCTGCTCTGTTGAGCAGGAGGCTTGGGTTTGCAGCTGTGGTTTGGGTGCAACTGGGGAGCTCCCATTTAAACTCAGAAGGGGCCGGGCTCCCACCAACTCCAGGGAGTGTGCAACCCCAGCACAACCTCCCTGCTGCAGCCAGTGTGATGGCCTCTGCCTCAATATCCTCTATCTCAGAGATTCTTTTCTTGCCTGTCTACTAATGAGCTCATCAAAAGCATTCATTTCTGTTACAGCATTTATTTCTAGCATTTATTTTTTATTATTTCTCAGAATTTTTATCTCTTCTTACATTATCCATCTGTTCTTGTATGTTATCTTTTTATTAAAGCTGTTTGCATATTAACCATAGTTAAAAAATTCCTGGTCTGGTAATTCCAACATTCCTGTCATATCTGACTCTGATTCTGTTGTTTGTTCAGTTTTTTTTTTTTAGCCTGTGGTTTTATTGTTTTTGCCTCCTAGTAGATTTGTAATTTTTTGTTGAAAGGTGGATATTGATACACTGGGTAAAAGAAACTGCAGTATGGGCCTTTGTTAATAAGGTGTAGGGAGAGAGAAAGTGTTTTATAGCCCTGTGATTAAGTCTCAGTTTTTGGTGAGCTTGTGGGCCTGGACTGTGAATGTCACAGGTGCTTCTGAGTATGTTTTTTCCTCCCTTAGGTGGGACAGAATGGCTAGAGTGGGTTGAAGTTGAACGTTTGCCTTCATCCTGGAGTGGTTGGCTAATCTGTTAGGCTTGTGAAATAGTTTCTTTTGAGGACACACCTTTTTAAGAAAACCATATTGCTCTGCTTATTTCAAAGCATTTGCTGTTGTTTTTGTTTGTTTGTGTTTCCCCGCTCCCCTGTTGGAAGCTTGAGAGGATTTTTCTCCTATATTCATAATGAGGACCTGATAAGGCTCTGAGGGTAAAACTCAGAAAAGTGTGAATTGCCCCCAGCTTTCCTCAGGCAGAGTGGGTCCTCTGGAGTTTTTAACACCTAAAGAAAGAGTAAACACAGAATATAAATGTATTTTCTCTTTCAGAGACAAGACAATCAAAATATGACTTTTACTTTGTAAATCGAAGAAAAATGACCAAGGCAAGTCTCAATCATTTTAGGAAGTTTATTTGCCAAATTTAAGGACATGCACCAGGGAGGAAGGTCTATGGCTTACTCTGAAGATGATTTTGAGGGCTTCAATATTTAAAGGAGAAAGGCAGATATTTAGGGAAGAGAAATATTTTTCTAAAAATTCAGTAGATAAAAGGACAAAATAGTTGCATCCTTTTGAGTCTTTGATCAGCTTTTCACTTAATATACAGTTTTTCTGTGAGAGGTTGGTAGAGGAAGTAGTCACTCGTAACTTCGTGTGGCTCCGTGAATCTGCTTTTTTAATAAGACAGCATAGACAATAGGGCAAAGAAAGCAATCAGATATGCATTTATCTCAGGTGAGAGGAATAATGACTTTGAGTTCTGTCTTTGGTCCTGCATCTATGAAGATAACCTGTCAATTTACATTGCCAAGGTGAAATTCAGCAGAACTGTTTGAGGGTAATAGATCTTGGAGCCCATAAGAAATTTTCTTGTGGGAAAATTGTGAGGGAAGTATGTAGCTTTTTATTTTTGTAGACATCTTATTTAGGAAACAAATGGGAGACAGGTTTGTGTGATCCAGTTCCCAGCTTGAATTTTCCCTTTGGTTTAAGTGAGTTTGGGGTCTCAAGATTTATTTTCCTTTCACAATGTATTTATGTTTTTTTCTGTCTGCATCTTCTAATTTGCTTTTAAATTTTATGTTTGCTTTATGTTAACTGAATTTATTGAGTCTTAATGTGTTTTTTAAAAATCTAATTATAAAGCTCATTTAAAAACGTTTCCAGAGATAAATAATATGTTAAACAAATAAGAGCACAGATATTTTGACTGAAGAGATGGAATCTGTAAACGTTTCTATTCTGTAATTTTTGCATTTTTTTTTTCAGTGTCTTTGTAAACACTTTTTCAGAACCTTCTTCAAAAACCACTGCCACTGGCAAATCCACCAATGTTTTCCTTTGTGATTTTGTCCCATGTTTTAATATTTAGGAACTTTTATTTAACAGTGAACTAATTGATACTACTGGTAAGCTTTTCCTTCTACCTCTAAATGTTTGGATACTTTGAGTCTATAAAATAAACTGACAGTGGATAAATTACCAGTAGAAAAGGCATATGAATTTATTATGTGCATACACACGGAGTCTCACAAACTATAAGGCTCAATATATAATATTACGTATTATATGTATTTTTGAGTTATTGTCTAATATAAATCAATGTGGAATACAATCATCTAACACCATATTTTTCTCCTCTTCAGCTAAAGACTAGTGTTATATTTTGATTTGGTGTGTGTGTGTGTGTGTGTGTGTGTGTGTGTGTGTGTAAATTCTACAATCAATATCACTAGTACTTTAAACAATGATTTTTTTAATTTAGATTTACTCCCATTTTTAAATTTGCATCTCTTTTCATTTTTCTCTGCCTGAAATATACCCTTTAAGATTTTCATTATTGTGGTCTCTCAATGGCAAATTCTTCCAGATTTTATTTGTTCAGAAAATGCCTTTATTTCCTTTTCATTCTTGAAGAATGTTTTTGCTGAATAAAGAATTCTAGATTGGCATTCATTTTCATTTACAACTATATGGCTTTTGTTTCAACTACAAAATCAGTTACCTGTCTTACTGTTATTCCATTGAAAATAAGAGTTTTTAACCTAGCTGTTTTTTAACCTAGTTGTTTTGGAAAATTCTTAACCATTTACTTAGTAAATATCCCTCTAATAAGCTGTCTTTTTCCTTTCCTTCTGGAATTCCACTTATTAATATGTTAGCACTTCTTATGTCCTATGTGTTGTATTTTTTTCTGTTCTTATCATGATTTTGTCTCATCATGCTTCAGTTTTTGTTATCTTTAGCTCTAATTTCTTGTTCACCAATTCTCCTTTAGCTGGGACTTATCTGGGGTGTTAATCTTATTCACAGAGCTCTTCAATTTTTATTTTAGATTAAGGGGTACATGTGCAGGTTTTTTACATGGGTATATTGTGTAGTGCTGAGATTTGAGGTATGAATGATTTGTCACCTAGTTTTACTAAGCTAGTACCTAACAGGTTTTCAACCCTTCCCCTCTTCTCTCTCTCCCACCTCTGGTAGTCCCCAGTGTCTGTTGTTGCTATCTTTAAGTTTCTATGTATGCAGTGTTTAGCTTCCACTTACATTTGACAACATAGAGCATTTCATTTTCTGTTCCTGCCTTGATTCACTTAGAATTATGACTTCCAGCTACATCCAAGTTGCTGCAAAGGACATGGTTTCATTCTTTTTATTGGCTGTGTGGTTTCATTGTTTACATGTACCACCTTTTCTTTATCCAGTCCACCACTGAAGGGCACCTAGGTTGATTCCATGTCTTGGCTGTTGTTGTTTACAGAATTCTTAATTTCAGTTGTGTATTTATCATTTCTCAAGGCTTTCAATGGATTCTTCTTTTACAGATTATAGTTCTTTGCAAAAAATCTTCATGCTATCTTTTATGTCCTTGGACATTTCAATTATAATTATTAATTAGTGATGTAATTTTATCACATCTTAAACTTACATACTTTATTCTGTGTATTAGTTTGTTTTCACACTGTAATAAAGGACTGTCTGACACCAGGCCATTAATAAAGAAAAAAGGTTTAATTGGCCCAGTTTCACATGGCTGGGGAGGCCTCAGGAAACTTATACTCATGGCAGAAGATGAAGGGGAAGCAAGGGACATGTGACATGGTGGTGGGTGAGAGGGTGGAAGTGGACTGTCAAACACTTTTATACCATCAGATATTGTGAGAACTCACTCACTATTATAAGAACAGCATGGGGAAACGGCCCTCATGATTCAATTGCCTCCCACCAGGTATCTTAACATATGGGGATTACAATTTAAGGTTTGGGTGGGGATGTAGAGCTAAATCACATCATTCTGTTTCATTGAAATTTGTTTAGTCTTATACTGATTTCATATTGATTTAAAAATAACTTTAGTTTTCTGGTATGCTTGGATAACTGATGAGATAATTTATTACTATTCTGAAAATTTATTACATATATAAAACAGAAACTTCCTCGCTCAAGAACATGGTGTATATTTTGCACTTATTTTAGTCTTTTACTCAATATAGTTTCATATAGTCTCTATACTTTTTTTGAGGTGATTCTCTTGTCTTTTTATCTTTTTGTGAACATTTTGTGAATAGGATTATTTTCTTGTTATATTTTCTGAGTTCATGCACGTTCAAAGTGGTACGGTGGTAGGGGCTGGAGCTATTTTTTTATTATATTTTCAAACTAAGCATTGTTAGGATATGTGAAAGGTATTTAGCTCTCTCTATATTTGTAACCAACTGCCTTTATGAACACATATTAATTCTAATATATTTCAGTTTTTAAAATTCATTTTGAAGCAATATGGGAATAATTTTCATTTTATGTCTTTTCACATAGATATATTTTATTTTCATTTATCATTTTTAATGCATTAAATAGAACATTTTTAAACATAGTATTAAATAATTATGACAGTAGTGAGCAGTTTTTAATGTTTTTTTGTTTTAATAGTATGCTTCTAGTGATTTACCATAATGTGAGATGTAGGCTCTTGGTTTAAGGGAAGAAAAATGTTAGAGTAGAAGCATACTTGTCAAAAAGTCTTGAGTTGAAAATCTAACTTGCAACTTTATTTATATAAGATCATGAATAATTTATCTAACCTGAGTTTATTCATTTTTAAAAAGGTGAAGCATTTAGCTTGTTCTTAGAATGGTTATGAAACTTAAGGAGACGGTGCATATGAAGTACATAAATGTATAGAGTTATGCACATAATAGGTAAGATACATATTCAGAGACACACACATTCAGAGAGACACACACACATGTCTTCACCATTTTTTACTCTGCTTTATGCCTCAACTGAGTGACTTTTATAATCTGCATCAGCTGTACTTTCTGACCATCTAGTTTCTGGTTGAATTTAATACTATGGAAGACACTAGAACATATTAAGGGGCAAAAGGAGGGTGAGGTCTGGGTTATTAATCCCTGGTTTCTTTCTTGCCAGTTAGACAAGCTTGGTTGTATCCTATTTCTGAATGCCATACTAGTCCCTCTTCTACAATTGTAGCCCTCTAAGGATATCAAGGACCTATCTTTCCCCTTGTATCTTCAGGCTTACAAACAACTTCTTGCTATTCTCTCATCCCCTTTGACTTTCTTCATCCCTGCCTCTTTACTTTTGTAAATAATTTCTTCATTAAAAATTCACTTAATTGTTCCTTCTGAGGGTGTAATTATCTTGTCTGATGCAATATATATGTGAATCTATGCAAGCATATGTAACATTACCAAACAACCTAGATCCCTACTATTTGGCTCCTACCTACTCTAGAATTGTATTCGAACCACCAGCCTTGACAAATCATCTGTAGGTTTCTGATTGGGCTGCTGTTTCATGTGCCCTTGCTAATGCTCTTTCCTCTGCTCTGGATGTCTCTTTATCCACTTTTCATTTTCTTCTATGAAGACTTTTCTGATACACTAGGGAAAAATCTACAGTTATCTTTTAAACATCTATATACATGGAATTTTATATAGACTTTTCTCACAATAGTGCATAAATAATTTATTTGTATGATCAAAAGTTGCACTTTTGTTACTAAACTGAAATATATAAAGGATGTGGCCTTGTCTTTTCATCATTGTTTATACCATGGCTTACATATAATTTCTGACATGGTAGATACTGAATAAATATTTACATAATAAATGAATCTAGCTACTATTAGGAGTTAGCTTATACAATTTATGTTAGAATTTAAATTGTGAGAAAGGTTGTGAGCTTCATGATGCAGAAGTTGTATTTAGCGTGAAAGTAGGTCTTACGTATTTTCAATGCTCTGACATGTTTTTGTAGCAAGTTGATATATTGCTTTATACTACCAGGTATAATTCCATAGAACTTAAACCAGACGGGGATTAACAACAGTTTGAGCAGTCTGAGAGAGCTATTGACTCCTTTTCCAGTAGCATTGAAATAGAAAAAGGAGGTGGTAGAAGAAAATTTAGTTATTGTACTATTTTAAAAGCAGTAGTCTGCCTATTTCTGAGAGTGACTTAATACCATAGAATTTTGATTTTCTCCTGTGCTCACCTAGAACAGAGTAAGGCATTAATATTTATTGACTATTATACAAATAAAAATTTAATCTTCTAGGAGGATTTTTCTTTACAGTGGAAAATGTAAATAAAACAGTTACCAAGAGGAAAGGGAATGTTTTGTAATTATAATGATAAATGTTCAAAGATATAATTAGTTTTATTTTATAGAAGAGGAAATAATAATGACAAATATACATATGAAGAAATATTCAACTTCATTAGTAGTCAAGGGAATACAAATTAAAACTACCATGAAATATAATTATATGCCCATCAAGTTGAAAAGAATTTAAAAATGGGAAAATAAAAACTTTTGTGAAGGATATGATGCCATGGGTATTCTTACATGCTAATTTTGGAGTATAAATCCATACAATTACTTTGAAAAATAACATTAATATATAACATTAACTATAATATAGTTAAGCATTCACATAGCTATAGTTCACTCCTATGTATGTAGCGCTACAGAGCAACTATGTACATAGTTGCATATATATGCTATACAACACTTCTACATTTATGTACCAAAAGACACAAGATTAGTCACGATAGCATTGTTTATGACAAGTGGCTGTTCACAATAGAATGGTTGTAAATTATAGCATATCCACACAATAGAATGCCCTATTATGATGAATGGACTGAGACAATTATCCATGCATAGCAACATGGATGAACCTCAGAATGTTACATATTAAACGTTAAAGTTGAAAAGCAAATTATAGTTAATAATGTACAACATGATTACATTTGTAACCAATTAGAAAATAAGTAATACCAAATATAATATTATTTAAGAATATAAATATGTATGATGAAATATAAGAAAATCAAATTTTTTGTGAATGGTCTATTCTTAAACTGGATATTAAATGTTTATATTCAGTTTATTTAAAATTTACATGTGTATTATGTTTTGTTTGTATCTTTTACATATCATATAGAATTTTAAAAAATTATGTAAACCACTTTAAAATAAGTCTATTCCTATTTACAAATGCAAACACTAAAAATCCATTAAAGGCAGGGCTAATATTTTTGGAAAAAACTATTGGGAAAACTCCTTTAAGCACAGATAAAATGAAAATATTCTCTGTGTTCAACAAAATTATGTTAATGTATGCAGCGGATTTTTTAATGTACATTTAAAAAAATTATTTTAAATTGACAAATATTAGTTGTATTTTTTTATGCTTACAGTGTGATGTTGTGAAGCCTACGTACATGGTGGAATGATTGAATTAAGTGAATTAATATATCTATCACCTCACATACTTATCATTTCTTTGTAGTGAGAACATTTAAAACCACTCTTTTTAGCAATTTTAAAATGTACAAACATAGTTATTAACTATAGTCAACATGCTGTGAGATCACCAGAACTTACTCTTCCTGTCTGATGAAATTTTGTACCCTTTGATCAACATCTCTACTTTTCCTGTCTACCACTGCCTGCATCCCCACTTTCAGCTTCCAGTGACCATCATTCTACTGTCTACTTACATGTTTGACTGTTTTAGATTTCACATATAAGTGAGATCATTGGGTATTTAATTTTTTGTGCCTGGTTTATTTCACTTAGCACAATGCACTCTAGATTCATCTACGTTGTTACCAATGACAGAATTTTCTTCTTTTTTAAGGCATGATAGCGTTCCATTTTGTGTATATACCACTTAAAAAATTCATTTATCCATTGATGAGCGAGCACTTCAGTTGTTTCTATATCTTGACTATTGTGAATAATGCTTCAATGAACATGGGAGTGCAGTTATCTCTTTGGCATGCTGATATCAATTCCTTTGGAGATAGTCTCAAAAGTGGGATTGCTATTTTTAGTTTTTTGGAGAACCCTCATTTGTTTTCCAGAATGAGCATATAATTTATATTACCACCAGCAGTGTACAACGATTTCTCTTTTTCTCCATTCTTACCAACATTTATCCATCTTTTCTCTTTTTGATAACCATTTTAACAGGTGTGAGGTGGTATTTTATTGTGGTTTTAATTTGCATTTTTTTCTGATGATTAGTGATGTTGAACATTTTTTTACATACCTATTGACCATGCATATAGTTTTTTTTGAAAAATGTCCGTTCCAGTTTTTTGTCTATTTTTTTCAAATAGGATTATTTGTTTTCTTATTGAGTGCTTTGTGTTTCTTATATATTTGAATATTAGCTCCTTATCTGATTTCTGATTTGTAAATATTTTCTATCAGTTCGTGGGTTGTCCATTGACTTTTTTTTTTTCTGTTTAGAAGCTTTTCAGTTTGATGCAAGCTCATTTGTCTATTTTTGCTTTTGTCACCTAGGCTTTTTGGGTCACATTAAGGAAATCACTATCCAAACCAGTATCGTGGAGATTTTCCCCTGTATTTTCTCCTTGTAGTTTTACAGTTTCAGTCCTTACGTTTAAGTCTTTAATCCATTTTGAGTTGATTTTTGTATAAGGGATAAGATAAGGGTTCAACTTTATTATTCTGCATGTGGATATCCAGTTTTCTAAACACCATTTACTAAAGAGATCTTCCCTTCTCCCAGATTGCTTTGGCTGTTGGAGATATATTGTAATTCCATTTAAATGATATAATAGTTTTTCTGTTTTGGTGAAGAATGGCATTGGAATTTTGATAGGGATTGCATTAAATCCATAGATTGTTTTGCGTAGTATAGTATGGATACTCTCACAATGTTAATTCTTCCCATTCATGAACATAGATGATCTTTCCATTTATTTATGTTTTCTTCATTTTCTTTCACCAGTGTTCTATAGTTTTCAGTACATAGATCTTTCATATCCTTGGTTAAGTTTACTTTTAAATATTTCATTTTATTTTCTGATGCTTTAATAAATGCTATTGCTTTCTTAATTCTTTTTTAAATTGTTTGTTGTAGCAAATAGAAATGATATTAATTGCTTTATGTTGGTTTTGTGACCTACTAATTTACTAAATTTGCTTATAAGTTTTAACAGCTTTTTTTGTTGGAATCCTTAGGATTATCAATAAAATTGCTTCATCAGTAAACAGAAGCAATTTTACTTTTTTCTTTCCCAATTCAATGTATTTCATTTATTTCTCTTGACAAATTGCTCTGGCTAGAATTTGCATTATTATGTTAAACAGAAGTGGTGAGAATGGATATCCTTGTTTTATTCCTGATTTCAGGGGAAAAGTCTTCAATTTTTCACCTTTGAGAATAATGTTAGCTGTGGGCTTGTCATTATTGAGAATAATATTAGCTATGGCCTTTATTGCATTGAGTAGCATTTCTTTAAAAATCCAACAAGTTCTTTGGGCTTCCTGGATCTGGATTTCTATTTCATTCCCCAGGCTAGTGAAGTTGTCTGCTACTATTTTTTTCAATATAATTTTTGTGCCATCCAATCTTCTCATTCTGACACACTAATTATCCATATGTTCTTCCACTTGTCCTGTAAGTCTCTTTACAATTTTCGCTCTTCTTTCTATTCTTTCTCTCTTCTTTGCTCCTCAGATTGGAAGATTTCCAGTGACCTATCTTTGAGTTGACTGATTATTTCTTCTGCAACTGACAAACCTTTAGCTAGGTTAACTAAGAAGCAATGAGAGAAGACTAAAATAAATAAAATCAGAAATAAGAGAGGAGACATTACAACTGATAACACAGAAGTAAAAAAATTATGAGACTACTATAAAAATTATACAACAAAAAGTTGGATAACCTACAATAAAATATATAAGATAAATTCCTGGAAAAATATAACCTTTAAAAATTGAATCATAAAGAAATCAGAAAACTGAACAGACCAATAATGAGTAAGTGGATTAAAATGAGAAAGAAAAGTCTCCTATCGAAGAAAAACTTAGGGACCAGTTGGCTTCATGGCTGAATTCTACCAAACACTTGAAGAACTAATACCAATCATTCTCAAACTCTTGCAAAAACTAAAGAGAAGGGAATACTTTTGAACAACTTTAAGAGCTGAGTATTATCATGACACAAAATCCAGACAAAAACACTACAATTAAAGAAAGCTATAAACAAATATTCCCGATAAATATAGATACAAAAATACTCAACAATATATTAGTAAACTCAACAGTTCATTATAAGAGAGAATTCTCTATGGCCTCTTTATATTAAAATAATCTGTACTGCTTATGAATAACATTTTAATGTCTACTTTCAAAAGATTGGAATGTACTGTATCATTATCCTTATCTCCTTGACATTTGATTTATGCTTATCACTTACGTGCTTTTTCTTATAATTGAGTAAATAATTTATAGGAAAAAAGCTACTTTTTACTAAAATCTACTTCAGTAATCTCATTTACAGAAAGCCAATTTCTGTGTTCATTTTTATGTGTCAATGTGGGGGAGATTTCCATTGAGAAAATAACAACGATATCATTCGCAATAAGAAACACTCTTTAATCTTACCCCCTAAAAACACAGATAAAAAGATAAGGCAGATAATTGAGACAGTATGTTTGAAAAAATTTTGTCTCTTATTTAAAGTTAAGATTGACCCCAGCTTTTATGTGAAATTTAATTTATAAAATATGGATTTGATACTCCTGATAAGATTTTTTTTACATTTGTGAACAACATGCTTTATATTTTAATAACTGATTATAACACTCAATATAGGAAATTAATATTTTTTTTCTGAGAAAAAAGTATAATCCATTCCATAGTCTAGGCATATTTTGAAGTTGACTGTATATACTTGAACATTCCAAGTTATGGGTTATACAATGTAACTTTTCATCTTGTTTTTTCCACTTGTATTAGTGTTAAGATTATAACTTCAAAAAATTTACACTTTGAGTCAATCAGGGAGTTATTAATTCACAAAATCAAATTTTACAAAAGATTATATTTTCCCTTTGTAGTCTTCATTTTTCTTACTAGTCACTGAAGAATAAGAGTATTTGTCTTCTTGTGTACTTTTTATTATGGGCAATATATTTTTCCTTTTTTGAAATTAGAAAAGTCAGAATAAAGACTATAATAAATAGCACTGAGGGATGGGTGTAGTGGCTTATGCTTATAATCCTAGCACTTTGGGAGGCCAAAATGGGCAAATCACTTGAGCTTAAGAATTCGAGACCAGCCTGGGCAACATGGAGAAAACCCATCTCTACCAAAAAAAAAAAAAAAAAAAAATAGTCCAGTGTGATGGCACTCACCAGCAGTCCCAGCTCTTGAGAGGCTGAGATGGGAGGATCACCTTAGCTTGGCAAAGCCAAAGTTATAGTGAGCTGTGATCTACTTCAGTCTGGGTGGCAGAGTAAGACCCCATCTCCAAAAAATTTAACACTGAGTATGTAACTCCAAATGATTACTCTCCAAGAAATATTTCTGGATAAATAAATATTACAGACAAATTAGCTCTTCAGTATAAAAAACAGATTTTTATTTAGAAGTAATTTGTCCCCATATAAGAAGTCCCATAAGGTATGTTCTTCTACAAACATTGTGTCAAAGGCTACCTGTGATCTCAAAGTATCAGCTTGACCACCTGCCATTTGTTACTCAGGTTAAATGCTGTTTTATGGCGAAATGATGATATAAGAGCAATATGATAACATTGTAGATCCTTTCAACTGTTGTTGAAAAATGTAACAATTTATGGTGCTTGACAGAAAAATTACTTTAGATTGAATTACTTTACTTAAATAATTGAGCTTTTACAATACATATTAATCAATTTTTGTGAATTTAAGTGATTTTGTTACTTTTAAATTTTAAAAGTTTATCAACAGCTCTCAAATCCTTGCCTTTTTCTGTTATTTTGGTCATCTTCATGCATGCTTGAAGTTGCAGGCTTTATAACATTTGGAAGTAGCACTTTAAAGAATGAGGGAAGTCACACAATGCACCATAATTCTTTTTGGTGTTTCAGTGGATAATATGGTGAGTGTTTCTCAGACCTCCAAGGTGTTCATTTCTTTGAATGGGAGAAGTACTGCTTTGCTGCTGGCTTTCAATCACCAGCTCTGAGCAAGAGTACTATCCAGCCACACTTAAGCCCGCTCTGGCATCTAATGACTGGGGCACAGGTTGAGTGGTATTTTATGCCATATTCACTGTACACATTTCTCTACCTCCTTAGTGAATACCTGGTTCAATGTGGCTTTATTTTCAGATTTTAAACATATTTTGAGAAAGCATACAAAGTTCACCAACTCAGGTAAATACACAGTTAACATGCTTCAGTAAATTAAAATTAATGTATAGAGAATTTATTTTAGAGATAAAATTTATTTTAATAGCTTTGAAAATGACTTTGCTCATGTATTGTAGAATCATTAAGCGTCAAAGGGATTGCTTACGTTTTTTTGGTTATACTTTGCTGTGTTTTATGGGGCAAATTATTTGCTGTAGTGGTATTAAGGGATTTGCAAAAATCTGAGGATGTAGACTAATAATAAAAGCTGACATTTATTGAGCTTTACATTTATTGCATTTAATATTCATAATCATGTAATTAGGTAGACATTATTATTTTCCCCATTTTAACAGATGAGTAAGCCAGGGTTTGCTAGTGTTTACTGGGACTTAGATGTGGAACACAAACTTAGGATGTTCTGGTAGCAAAGACTCTTCTCTCAACCACTGCTTATTAAATAATAGTGATCTGCAAAACTTTCATACACATATGCCCGTAACCTCCCACGTACCCCTGCAGGGAGATAGACTTTCAGAGTGTGGGTACAAGAGAGGTGTGGTTATAGCAATTTGGTTGGAAAATGGGGCAAGCTTTTGAAGATTTACATAAAGTTAAGAAACATTAGCATTCTATTTAAAAGAAGAGAATGTGGTTTGGATATGATATAGACCATGGAAAGACTTTAGCATTATTCTCTCTGTGTGTGTATGTGTTTGTACATTCTGTTTTCACACACATTCAAGAATGTCCAAAGAATATGACAGAGATTCCTAGTTACATGGGTTTTAGATACCACTGAACCTGTAACACCACTATATTTTTCTTACAAAGTCCTCTGTGGCCTTCATTTGCTATGTTTTCCCCAAATGTCCTGTTTTTTTATTTTCTCTAATTTCTAGAGTTTTAAGTTTCCTGTTTACCATCTTCTCTTGGTAACAACACAATTCTGTTATTACCCAGATTATGTTTTTTAACCTAAGCTTTACTGAGCTATAATTTAATTTATATAAACTAAAATCCCCCTTTAAATTTTCCAGTTTTATGGATTTTGACAATGTATACAATTATGTAATCATCACCACAACCAAGATATAATTTTATACCCTTTTGCAATGCATCTTCCTGAAACTTTGGCCCTAGGCAGCCACTGCTTTTTGTCATCAGAGTTTGACCTTCACTTGAATTTCATTTAAACAGAATCATATAGTGTGAAGTTTTATATGCTTGACTTCATTTTAATTATAATATTTAAATTTACTCCTGTTGCATGTCTCAATATTTCATTCCTTTTTATTGCTTAGTAGCATTCCATATAGTATGGATATACTGCAATTTGTTCATCCATTAGCCAGGTTATGGTCATTTGAATTATTTCTAGTTTCTGACTTTTATGAATAATTGTGAATAATAATTTTTTTGTGAATAATGCTTTTATGAACATTGTTTTACAATTTTATGTGGATGTCTGTTGTCTGTTCACAGTTCTACTCTGGGTTAACACACAGAAGTGGGATTGCTGGGTCATACTGTGTTATGTTTTACTAAATAAGAAACTGAATTACGATTTTCTAAAGGAGGTGTAGTAAGTTTCATTAATACTGGCAACGTATGAGAATTCCAGTTGCTCCATATCCTCACCAAAACAGAATTGCCAGTTCATTAAATTTTAGCCATTCCTGTGGATGGATATGTTATTTTACTATGAATTTAATTTTCATTTCCTTAATTAATGATGTGAAACATGTTTTATGGGCTTATTTACTACTTATATGTCTTTTATGCCCATTAAAACTTTTTTGTATGTCTTCTTATTATTAACTTGTATGATTTTTTTTTATGTACTCTGGAAACAAGCAATTAGTCATGTATTTTCTGCAAATATTTTTTTCAGTTTGTGGCTTGTCTTTTCATTTTCTTGTGTCTCTCAAAGAGCAAAAGATATTAATATGTCAAACATTTTCTCTCACATTTTATTCTAGAGATTTTATGGTGTTAGTCTTCATGTAACCCTATGATCCATTTCAATTTGCTACTTAATTTTCATGTATGGAGTGAGTAAATGCTGAGGTTCCTTTATTTCCATACAAATCAGCAGTACAGTTTGTTGCAGTCTATTTTTCCCCATTGAATTATCTTTGTAAGTTTGTCAAAAATCAATTCATAAAAGAACTATGAGTCTATTTCTAAATTTTATGTTACGTACATCCAAATGTTGATTTCTATGCCAATGTAACATTTTGTCATGATTACAGTAGCTTTTATTAAGTCTTAAAGTCAGGGAGTGTGAGTTCTCCCATGTTAGCTTCTTTTCAAAATTGTTTTGCCTTTTCTAAATCCCTTCTGTCTATGTAAATATTCGAATCAGCTTGATGATTATTACACAACAGGCCTGCTGAGGTTTTGATTGGAATTTTATAAAATTGGGATTAATTTTTTGAGAATTAACATTTTAACAAAACTGAATGTTCTAACCATTAGCATATCATCTTTCTCCACTTATTTAGATATTATTTAATTTTGTGTTTCATATTTTAAATGTTAGAGTTTCTTAATTTTGACATTTATTTTAGATTCAGGGAGCACATGTTCAAGATTATTACATGGGCATGTTTTGTGATGCTGAATGATATGGTTTGGCTGTGTCCCCACCCAAATTTTATCTTGAATTCCCCCATATTATGAGAGGGACTCAGTGGGGAGGTAATTGAATCATGGAGTCAGGCCCTTCCTGTGCTGTTTCCATGATAGTGAATAAGTCTCGCAAGATCTGATGGTTTTAAAAGGGGGAGTTTTCTTGCACAAGCTCTCTTCTCTTATCTGCTGCCATGTCAGATGTGCATTTCACCTTCTGCCATGATTGTGAGGCCCCCTCAGCCATGTGGAACTTTAAGTCCATTAAACCTCTTTCTTTTTTAAATTGCCCAGTCTCAGGTATGTCTTTATCAGCAGCTTGAAAATGGATTAATGCAGTAAATTGGTATCATTAGAGTGGGGCACTGCTGAAAAGATACCCAGAATACTGAAAGCAACTTTGGAACTGGGTAACAGGTAGAGATTGGAACAGTTTGGAGGGCTCAGAAGAAGACAGAAAAATGTGGGAAAGTTTGGAACTTGCTGGAGACTTGTTGAATGGCTTTGTCCAAAATGCTAATAGTCATATGCCTTCTCAACAAACAGTCCCCCAAAGTCTTAACTCATTTTACCATTAACTCAAAAGTTCACAGTCCAGAGTCTCACCTGAGATGAGGAAAGTCCCTCCTGCCTATGAGTCTGTAAAATCAATATCAAGTTAGTTCCTAGATACAGTGGGGGTATGGGCATTGGGTAAATATACCCATTCCAAATGGGAGAAATTGGTCAAAACAAAGAAGCTGCAGGCCTCATGCAAGTCCAAAGTCCAGTGGGGCAGTCAAATCTTAAAGCTCTAAAATGATCTCCTTTGACTCCATGTGTCACATCTGGATCACATTGATGCAAGAAGTGGGGTCCCACAGCCTTGGAGAGCTCTATCTCTGGCTTTGCAGAGTATAACCCCCCTCCTGACTGCTTTCACAGGCGGCATTGAGTGTCTATGGCTTTTCCAGGCATACAGTGTGAGCTGTTGATGAATCTACCATTCTGGGGTCTGCAGGATAGTGGCCCTCTTCTCATAGCTCCACTAAGTTGTACCCTAGTAGGGACTCTGTTTTGGGGCTCCAACCCCAATATTTCCCTTTCACTGCCCTGGCAGAGGTTCTCCATAAGAGCCCTACCCCTGTGGCAAACTTCTATCTGGGCATCCAGGTGTTTCTACACATCCTCTGAAATCTGGGCAGAGGTTTCCAAACCTCAATGCTTGACTTCTGTGCACTTGCAGGCCCAACATCACATGGAAGCTGCCAAAACTTGGGGGTTGTACTATCTGTAGCCAAGGCCTGAGCTCTATGTTTGCCACTTTTACTTATGGCTTGAGAGGCTAGGATGCAGAGCACCGAGTCCATAGACTGAACACAGCAGAGGGATCTTGGGCCTAGCCCACGAAACCATTTTTTTTCTCCTAGTCTTCTGGGCCTGTGATGGAACATGAGATTTGGGAGGGGTCAGAAGGGAATGATATGGCTTGGCTGTGTGCCATCCAAATCTCATCTGTCATTCCCACATGTTGTGGAAGGGAGCCAGTGGGAGATAATTGAATCATGGTGGCAGGTCTTTCCTGTGCTATTCTTGTGATAGTGAATAAGTCTCACAAGATCTCATGGTTTTACAAAGGGGATTTTCCCTGCACAATCTCTCTTCTCTTGTCTGCCACCAAGTGAGACATGCCTTTCACCTTCTGCCATGATTGTGAGGCCTCTCCAGCCATGTGTAACTTTAAGTCCATTAAACCTTTCTTTTGTAAACTGCACAATCTTGGGTTTATCTTTGTCAGCAGTGTGAAAGCAGACTAATACACTGAGGTTTGGGTTATTGATTCCCTCACCCAAGTAGTAAGCATATTACCCAATAGCCAGTTTTTCAAACTGTGATCCCTTCCCTTCCTCCTGCCTATTAATTGATAGTATCTATTATTTCCATCTTTATGTCTATGTTTACTCAATGGGTAGGTCCCATGTATAAGTAGGAATATGTAGTATTTGATTTTCTCTTCTTGCATCAATTCCCTTAGGGTTATGGTCTGCAGCTGCATCCATGTTACCTCAAATGACATGGTTTTATTATTGCTTTATGACGAGCATGTCATTGATCTTAGAATATGTCCTGTGTGTAGATGAGAAGAATGTATATTATGTGATTGTTGGGTGAATTATTCTGTAGAAATCTGTTTGGTCCAATTGATTGAGTATAGATTTTAAGTCTAGATGTTCTTTGTTAGTGTTCTGCCTCAGTCTTCTGTGTAACTGTCAATGGAGTGTTGAAGTCTCCCACTATTATTGTGTAGCTGTCTAAATCTTTTCACAGGTTATGGAGAACTTGTTAATCTGGGTACTCCACTGTTGGGTGCATAGATGTTTAGTATAGTTAGGTTTTTTTTTTTTTTAGTAAAAACTTATACCTCTTATCATGTAATGCTGTTTTTTTTTGTTGTTGCTGGTTTAAAATTCTTTGATATAATAGCAACTCCTGCTACTTTTTATTTCTGCCTGTGGGTATCATTAAATATGAGATGGACCTTTTGAAGATAGCAAACAGTTGGGTTTTGTCTTTTTATCCAGGTTGCCACTCTGTGTCTTAAATGAGGCATTTAGACCATTTTCATTCAGAGTTAGTATTGAGGTATGAAATTTTGATCCTATCATCACGTTGTTCATTGTTTTTTTTGTAAATTTGATTGTGTAGTTTTTTAAAAAGTATTTGTGGGCTGTGCTTAAGTGTGTCTTTGTGGTTGCAAGTGTCATTCTTTTGAATCCGTGTTTAACATTCCCTTAAGAACCTCTCATAAGGCTGATCTGATTGTTAGGCATTCTCTTAGCCTTTGCTTGTCTGAGAAGGATTATCTCTCCTTCACTTATGAAATTTGGTTTGGCAGAATATGAAATTCCTGGTTGGAATGTTTTTCCTTTAAGGATGCTGAAAATAGGGTTGAAATTTCTGGCTTGGAAGGTCTGCTGCTAGTCTGATGGGAGTCCCCTTTGTATGTTTCTTGACCCTACTTTCTAGATGTCTTTAAGATTTTTATTTACACATTTACTTCGGTGAATCTGAAAAGCACTATATGCCTTAGTGATGGTCATCTTATATAGTACCCACGAGAGGTTCTCGGTATTTCTTGAATTTGCATGTCAACCTCTTTAGTATGATTGTGGAAATTTTCATGAACCATGTCTTGAAATATATTTTCCAAGTTGCTTACTCTCTCTCCTTCTCTCTCAGGAATGCCAATGAGTTGTAGGTTTGGTCTCTTTATATAATCCAATATTTCTTGGAGATTTCATTCATTTTTTAAAATTATCTTTTTCTTATATTTGTCTGAGTGTACTAATTTGAAGAACCAGTCTGCAAGCTCTCAGATGTTTTTTCAGTGTAGTTTATTCTTCTGTTAATACTTTTGAATATATTATGAAATTTTTTATTGAATTTTTCGGTTCCAGAAGAGCAATTTGTTTCTTTCTTAAAATGGCTAGTGTCTTTTATCTCTTGAATTATTTTACTAAAGTCCTTGGATTGGGTTTCAACTTTATCTTGAATCTTAATGGGCTTCCTTTTCTTCCTGATTCTGAATTTTATTTTTGTCATTTCAGTCTGGTTAAGAACAATTGCTGGAAAGATAATGGGCTCATTTGGAGGTAAGGGGGTATTGTAGCTATTTAAATTGCCTGAGTTCTTGTGCTGCTTATTTCTCACCTAAGACTGGTGTTCTTGTGTGGTGTAATTTGAGTAGGGTCGATTGGCCTCACTTGTGGATGGCTTCAGAGGGTCAAGGTTGTGTATAGGATCTTTATTTGTGGCTGGATTCTAGGCCTTGGTATCACAGGGGTGTATATTAGCAGAATATTTTTGGTGTTGCAGCTTGGGCTGTGATCCAGTAGATGCTGTTTAAGAGTAGTGATCAGCAAATAGGCTGTTACTCAGCCACATGATTCTTTTGTATTTCCTTTCATTAACAGCCATGCTTTGTGATGGGGCGGGGGGTGGAGGTGGGAAGAGAGATGCCCTCATTACTATGTCTGTTCCTGGGCCTTGAGAGATCCCTCTCTGATCACTGCTGATGTACCTGTGTACTTCCTATGTTACATGTTCTGGGCTGGTCAAGTGGTCAGCTGGTGCTAGAGCTACTTGGAGAGACGTGGAATCCTGCTGGATGGGGTGCCTATGGGCACAAAGGCCCCTGACTCCATGCACACTGAAGCCCTGGCTCTGTCTGCTCTCTTGGCAGATATCCCTGCTATTTCAAATGTCCATGAGAGACATTGGTTCCCTTGAGCTAGCATCCCAGCAGTCCACAGTAAGGGCAGGTTGTTTCTCTGTCTCTTCACCAACTCCTTTCATTCCAGCAGGGTTCCTAACTTCCTGTCTCTTCAGCCTCAACATGTCTGTTGCTTCTCCATCAATTCTCAGTGTTTTTGGTCTGATGATCTGCCCAAAGTAGGTTGGGTTCATTGATATTTTTGTCACTGTCAGTGGGGGTGGCACTTCCTTGCTTTTTTTAAGTGCCATAAATAAGCCATGTGCTTTGATAGAGTATAATAAGACTGGGTCAAGGAAGAGGCCTTTTTGGGGCTGTGATAATTAAGCTGAAACCTGAAAGGGAACAAAGAACCCTCTTCATTAATAGCAAAGTGAAGGAAAAACTTGTATGAGGTTCTTTAGGTGAGAATGCTTTCAGAGGCATCAAATAATTGAAAGGAGGCTTATAAAGCTTGGTGGGGATGCAGGTGGAACAAAATACGTTTGAAGCACTAGGCAAGATTTAGCTCAAGTAGGGATTTGTGGACAATTCTCAGAAACACAATTTCTGGGTTAATGGATGAAGAGATAAGAATACATGAATAAATATTTATGAAACAGAATGGAAAGTTCTACAATGGAGGCAGAAACTATGAACCAGGGGTAGGCATTCAACGTTAAGATAGTAAATATCTGTTGTAACTACTCAACTCTCAATTACACTGCAGAAACAGCCATAGTAAATAAACAAATGAGAGCGGCTGTGTTCACAAAAACTAGTTACAAAAACAGTCACTGGCTGGATTTGGTCCACAGGCCAAAATAAACCAAGTGTTCTTGCCTCTATTCTGACTCAGGATAAAAATCAGAGAGTTGGAAGTAGGGTTTTGTAGGGTCAGAAGAGTTTTTAGTAAAAAAAAATAAATACATAAAAAATAAGGGGATTATATACCAGATAGAGAAAACACAAGGTCATAAAAGGAAATATACCATTGCTGGGGTAGCAAAACTGGGGTGTGTGTGTGTGTGTGTGTGTGTGTGTGTGTGTGTGTGTCTGTGTGTGAGAAAGAGAGAGAGAGAAAAACAGAGACAGAGAGAAACAGAGACAGAGAGACAGAAAGAAACAGAGTCGAAAAGATGATGGAATAATAAAAAATAAATGAGACTGGTGAGGCTGGCATTCTGAAAAACATTCACAGGCATTTGGATTTAACTGAAAGGCAGATTCCTAAGGTATTTCATTGCCATGCTTATGTTTAAATGTTGACTGACATTCATGTGAAAGATGAATTGGAATTGGACCAAAGTAGAAGTATTTTTCCTGTCAAAAATCCCCAATGGTTTTCTATTTCTTGCCAAATAAGCCTGAATTCCTATTGATATTAAGACCCTCCAGGATTTCCACTTATACTCCCAGCCTAATTTTATTTGTTGTCATTTTCCCAAGAGGGAAAGCCCATCCCTAAGACTGATTTCCACCTGGTAATTTGGGTTCTGTTATCTAAAGGATCAACTTTCCCTGTTTTAAATATTTTAAAATAAATTCAGAAAGCATCTCTAGTCGTTTCCTAAGGCTATTTTCTCCCACTCTGGATCTCTTTTGTTGACTGTAACTCATGTTTTGGGCACCTAGCTGTGCAAGGTCTTATTTGTGCTTCTGTTGTATGTTTCATATATTTACCAGGATTGTAAACTTCTTAAGTAGAGAAATCATTGCCTCCTATAAAAAGAGCTTGATTCAATGCTGAGAATGCAGTGAATTCTCAATAAACACATTAATTGATGTAAACAACATTGAAAAATTCTATCTGAGCACAAGCTAAGGCAAAACTAGTTTATAAACCTGATCAATGTTTCATTAGGATTTCTAAAACATCCCTCACATTGCTGTTTAATATTTATATGTCAATTATTTGTACTTTACAACATTATAGTAGCAGACTGAATATTAAGTTTACACTTTCTGTTTTCAGTTTTTAAAATTAACATATTTTCTATCTTTGGGCAGAAAGAAGTGTTCTGTCTTAAATAGTGATGAAGTTATAGTGGGAGAGGATATTAGTAGAATATTAATAGCAAGAATAGCAAGTGTCACAAAGTTGATACAATGAAAGCCCAATAAGTTCAGAATATAAACAATTATGTATTTACTGTTTTAGTCCATTTGGGCTGCTGTAACAAAGTACGATAGCCTGAGATGCATATAAACAGTGAAAATGTATTTTTTACTATAGTTCTGGAAGCTGGAAGTCCAAGACTGGCAGATTTGGTGTCTGGTGAGGACCGGCTTTATAATTCATAGATGGTACCTTTTGGATTGTGTCCTTACATGACGGAAAGGGAAAGACAGTTCTTTTATAAGACCATTAATCTCATTTATAAAGACTCTGCCCTCTGACCTAATCATCTCTAGAAGGCTCCACCTTCTAATACCATCACCTTGAATATTAGGTTTCGGATTATTAATTTGGAGGGGGTCACAAACATTCAGACTATTGCAACATTTACTATGGTCCTAGAAAAATTTGTTCTAGGACCCTAAGTTACTTGCTACCTTTGGAATGGAGTACATACTGTGTAATTAAGAGACGTGAACAGTGTTGTTTCTTTTTACCTTTGTGGAGATTGCAATGCCATATTTAGAGAAATATGGCATTGGTCCTATTCCAATATTTAGAGATTTAAGCAGAAAATTATGAAGACTCTTTTCAGAACACTTAAAAAATTTCCAAAAATACAAGTTGAACCTCTTGAGCATCATTGCTGTTTTCATCTTGCTCTTCAGTCCTCTAGGCTGTACACCGGGAGGAAGATGTCCTCTATCCTTGCCTCGGAAATGTAATTAGATCATTATCAATTTGTCATATTCATAATTGTTTGGTTGGGTATTTCAGACTTTTAGTTCTTGAAAAGGATTAAGCCATTAGTCACCAAAAGGCCCTCATTTATCTGAGAAATAGTGTTCAGAGAAATACCATCTCTGAGGCTGTTTACCTACTTGACATGAAATAGGGCCTGTATAAGTGGGGGACATTCACTGACTCGATTACCTTTCCCGAGGCTCAGTGTGGCATGGCTTGTATAAGCCAAAGGAGACAGCAGATGTCTTCTGATATGGCCTTTATTGCAGTAGCCTTGCGGTTTGGAGTTACTGCTAGAAGGATTAACAGTATTTTCTCGCTTATTTGACTTCCTGAGTCACAAATTTCCTTCGTACCTAGGTGGTGGCTGTTCTCTTAGTAGGGCCCAATATTTCTTGGTAGAAGGGTTATGCTCTCCTTACAGTATGAATTCTCCACTATAAGCAGCTCCTACTATTATGTGCAGCTCAGAGTAAACTGGGACAACATAGCTTAATGTTCCTTGTTAAACACATTTCTGTCCCTTAAGTGCTGAGAGTGAGCCCGTAGTGTACTCAAGATTCCTTTCTTACATACCCATGTTATAGCACAAAGGCAATTATATTTCATAAAATACTGGTCTGTTGCAATTGATTCTTGTTATTTGCCACCATTCTGGTCTATAAAGTCATTGGTGATACTAACCATTACTCCTAAGGAAAATACAGGGTAGGTCCCTTGCACACTTATAGTCACAATGTTCTCATAACCTGATCAATACATAACCTAGTTTTGTGTGTGTTTCTGTTTTATTTAATATACATTGCTGATTTATTAACATTGAACTCACATCTGACAACACCATAATTCATACCTGAATTAAGATTATGTAACACATGTGGTTTCTCCATCGTGCACATCGCAGTCTTCCTGTGCACAGGAACACTTCAGCACTATGCTAGGGCCATTTTTGCACAGTGAACTCACCAGCAAAGAGCACAAAAATGCAAAAAGCTTGGCAGCAAATGGACCATGTAAAAGACCCTTGTTTATGGGAGCTGAAGAAGAAAGCACAATGTTGCTTTTTTCAGTCTTCACTGGGGTCCTGTGCATTGGGCAATTCAAGGTTTTTTCCTTTTACATATATCCACAAATCACTGTGAAAACACCTTGTGTGTTGATTATGGGGTTACAAATAAATTTTAGAAAGTAGGTGATGTCATGAATACAGAATCTGAGAATAATGAGAATCAATGGTATATCACTGACCGCATGCTTGCTTTTAAATTTAGAGCACTCTAAACCCTTTGAATGATTTGAAAATGTACATTTTTAGAATTGCTCAACACGAAAACAGATCAACTAGATCAACCAGTGGGCCTGTCCCATCTAGTTTATGCCTTTCATCCACGTTTTACAGCTAGGCAGATTTATATCTACAAATGAGTCTTGCCTTATGCTGGACCCTCAAAGCATTCCACAATCCACCTTTGCTTAACTGTGTTTCATTGGAATGTGATTTGATGAATTCATTATAAAATGGAAAACAAATTCCTCATCCCACTTTTGACCATTATGCCCACTATCTATGTGGACTTTGGTCAATTTTAATCACAAGAGCTATCTGCTATCAATATTTAAATGCCCATGCCGTTGATATCATCAACTCTCTGAACCTCATTTTGAATTAAATTCAACTTTCAGAAGAGTGGCTGAAGGGTAGGGAAGGTTGACATTCAGGGCTTCTTTTTGCTTTGATTTTCTAGCTCTTTTGCCTCTTCTCTCTTACCCAATAGCTAAGGTTCTCCTCTTGGGGTCCAGGAGGAGAGCAGATTAAGAGAAAAGGCAGCCTTGGGCAGGTTGGATCTAATGATCTGAACTTGGTCTCTGGTTATGGTGACTTTCTATGTTACTTATTTTCTTCTAGAACTTCTGTAGGTTTCTCAGATATTTCCCTATTGGGAACCTTCATGCACAGTTACAATAATGTGAGCAATGCATCTGCTAGCTGCTTTTGTTGTTTTTAAACATCAGTCAAATTTTTCTACTTTGCCCATCCATTCCAGACATTCCTGTTGGCTCCTGGCTGATTTTTTCTGAAAGAATACCCACTTTGCTTTTTTTTTTTTTTTTTTTTAAGTGTCTTTTATTTCAAAGAGCAGCTTACTTCCCAAAGCAATCTAGTCTCTTTCCTTCTGCCCTTTCCCCTGGTTGAGAGTCCACCATTTTGCCTTTAGATTGCTTAAGTGCATATCAGACCCGAATCCCTTAGTTCCTCAAACTTCAGAGGATACATATAAAACTCTGAAGTTTATCTTTTGAATTCCTTTTCACTTGGCTTGAGATAAAATTGAATACTTCTTTCCTTTTTCTGTAGTGGGAAGAAAGCTGAAAATACTTCAGTGATGCTCTTCAAAGCATCAGTGTTATTCCTTTATTAATTATAGATAGACATTAGCTTATGGGGCAGGACCCAGGGCACAATTGCTTAGCGTGTTGCACCTGCATATTCTGCAATCTTGCTTTGCAACGTGGCAACCATGATTTTGCTGGCCTTAGGCTGAATTTTGTCAATATTCCTTTTTATGTTTGTTTCCTGAGAAGAGGTCATGGGTTCTGTATTCATCAGATATTTTTTTAAGTTCTTAAGTTTTGATTTTCCATGAGTAAAGTAGTAAAGCATTGGTATGATTTGACTCTGTGTCCCCACCCAAATCTTGTCTTGCATAATAATCCAAATAATCCCCAGGTGTTGAGGGAGGGACCAGGTGGGAGGTGACTGGATCATAGGGGCGTTTTTCCCCATGATATTCATGACAGTGAGTGAGTTCTCATGAGGCCTGATGGTTTTATAAGGCAATTTTTCCTGCCTAGGCACACTCTCTGTAGCCTGCCACCATGCAAGACATACCTCTTTCCCTTCTGCTATGATTATGTTACTTGAGGCCTCCCCAGCCATGTGGAATTTTTAATCAATTAAACCTATTTTCTTTATAAATTACCCAATATTGGGTATTACTTCATAGCAATGTGAGAACAGACTAATACAAGTATGGTCTCTGGAACCCCGTAGCCTAGATCCCAATGAGACTTAGAGCAAATTATATAATCTCATTATACCTTAGTTTTCTAATATTAAAGTTAAATGAATAACAAAACCTCCATTATACTATCGTTGTGGAGATAACACTTAAAAAAGCACTTAGAACAGGTTTGGCCCATGATAGGCATTAAATGTAAAATATTTTGTCTGGGAATATATTCTGGTTGTTGGCATAATTCAGTAACATCTTAGCTAGATACAAGTTAATTACTGAATCTCATTTTCATGCTTTTGAAACTTTTTTATGTTGTTCCATCATCTTTTGGCCTTTATTGTTACATTATAGATTTGATGTCACCCTGGTTTTTCTCTCCTTTGTGGGTAATTTGCTTTTGCTACCTATCTTTGAAATTTATCCATATAAGTAGAATAGGTCTCAAAATTGAGCATTTTAAAATCAAATTTTCCTGTTGTCTGCTATTTTTTTAATCTGTTATTTTCAGTCTTCATAATTAATCCTTCACTTTAGAAACATTTTTCTACATTTTATCTTTGAATACTTTTCCATTTATTGAATTCTTTAGTTGTGAACAATTATTATATCAGACAGTCCTTGCCCTCTATTATTCTCTTATTTCCTCATTCTTTTTGTTTTTCTCAAGACTTTCATGTGTCATTATTCATTTTTTTAGCTATATCTTTTCTATTAATGCTTTTGTTTTATTTAAATAGAGATGTTGATTTGGTCATTAATTTGTTTTCTTAGGTCTGCTATGTGTCTTTCATTTTTTTTTAAATGGAATCCAGTGTCTTAGTTGTATTATAATGTAAGTTAATAAGTAGGACTCTTCTCCAGTTCTTTGTGTTATATTTTCTTCCTGGTTGAATTATTCCTATTTATTTAGGTTTTATTTTTGCTTCGTTTTTTTGAAGAGGATATGTGCCTCTCTCTTTACTCTCTAGATAACTTGGTGTTTCTTTTCCTCTTGATTATATATGTGCATATCAGATAAGGTAGTATTTGTGCCCTAATGGAGCCTGTGTGATTTTTTTTTTTTTTTTTTGTCTTTTCACACTGTTATTTGAGGCCAGCTATACTTTCCCTCCTTCGCTCCCTCTTTGGCAGCCTTTTGCTCTTGTTGCCCAGGCTGGAGCACAATGGCACAACCTCAGCTCACCATAACCTCCACCTCCTGGGCTCAAGCAATTCTCCTCCCTCAGCCTCCCACATAGCTGGGATTATAGGCATGTACCACCACACTCAGCTAATTCTGTGTTTTTAGTAGAGATGGGGTTTCTCCATGTTGGTCAGGCTGGTCTCAAACTCCCAAGCTCAGGTGATCCACTCACCTCCACCTCCCAAAGTTCTGGGATTACAGGCATGAGCCACCATACCCGGCTGAGGCTAGCTGTTCTAATGAGCTGAAGTTTAATATGTGGTTATTTAATTAATTCAATAATTTATTTATGTACTCATTCATTTTTCACTTTTTCTATAGCATGGGATCATGTATAATTAAGGATGAACTCAGCTGAAGGAATGCTAAGTATTTCTCTTAGAATATTTCATTCTGTTTTTCCTTCTGAGATTCTTTATTAAGGTCTTTAACTGGAGTTCATTTTAATTCAGTTGGGAGGATATTTCCCATTGTGACATGTCACAGATTTTTTCCTGTGTGTTTCAATTTGATGAGTATCAATGAAGTGTTCACTAATTTAGGAAGTCAGCTTGGTCTTTCATTTCTCTGTTTAAACTTATTGTTCTTAGCAGTGATTTCAAAATGTTCTTTGTAAGAAGAGGGAAAAGAAGATGCCCACTAAGTTAATCTCAGTATTTGGGAGTGAGAATGTTTTTATTATTTTCATTTACTGATACCACTCTTGGAGGGTAAAGTCAGAGATAGGAGCTTCCTATATGTGCCATTGTACTTTACTATAGCAATTTTATTTACTTTAATAGAAATTCACATACAAATTGTTTAGGCCCTAAGTCTTTGACTGTTTTCTCTCATACCTTATATCTAACCTAACAGGAATCCCAGCTGGGAAGACCTTAAAACAGTGTGTCCAGAATCCAATCCAATCATTTCTATTTACCTGCACAGGCACAAATTTGGGCAGGGTCACCAGCATTTCTCTTATAGTTCATTTTTGTAAGCTCCTAATTTGTCTTGGCTTTTGTCCTTTATCCCCTACACATCGTTCTTAGCATAGTGGCCCAGGTGGTTTTTTACAACTATTAATCAAGTTATATCTGTCCTGTGCTCCAAAGCCTAGGGGAGTAAAAGTCAGAGTCCTTTCAATATCCCACAACGTGGTACATGTTTTTCTTCCCACATGACTTCACACTTAATACTCTAGCAATAACCCAGTCCTTCATTCTGTTCCAGCCATGTGGTCTTCTTGCTGTTTCTCAAAAATGCCAAATGTACTATCTCCTTTGTACTTATTCTTACCCATGCTGAAACGTTTTTATTCAGATATCCTCATGCTAAGTCCTCATTCAAGATTTTAATCAAACATCATCTTTTCAGTAAGGCCTATTCTGGTCAGTTGATTTAAACTTTCAACCTATTCTCCCAGTTCTGCTTTCTTCATCCCTCTTACCCTTATCATGTTTTTATTTTTCCATATCACTTATTACTAACGTACTTATGTAATTTATTTATGTTTGTTGTTTATCTGTTTCCTCTCTCTAAAATGTAAATTCTGTGAGCTCAAGCCTCTATGCCTTTCTTGTTGACTGTTTTATTGCAAGTGACTAGAAATGCTTCTGGCATGTATTATGTGTTTAAGAAATTATTTATTGACTATTTTAAGTAATTAGTAATTTCTTCCTTAGGAAAGATGATAAAGAAATTATACTCAAACACCTTTTCCCTTGAAGCAATGACAACCAGTTCATGTCCATGAAACTTGGCCGAGGGCACAATTCTCTTTTTCTGATTTTCATTTTGGAAGACCAGGTCTGTTGGAATGCTTAAAAATAAAAGGAACACTTTTACAGCAGAGATCTGAGGAACTATATTAAAAATCTCATTAATTAATAGTATCTTTTGTAGATATGAAGGGATGTACTGATAAGCATTTTGTGATTTTTCCATGTTTTATGGTTCTTGGTATTTTAAAGTATTTTGTATCACAGCTTTAAAAAGGAATGATAATAAATTGATTAAAAGGACAGAGTTCCTGATTTTATAATGTCTAAAATACCTAGATTATCAGAATATGTGATTCCTCGTTATTTTATCATGATGATAATAAAAGGGAGGCAGGGTAGCGTGGAGGAACAATTTATAACTTGGGTAGGTCTTAGAACAAAATGTCATCTGTCACTTAATCACTATGTGTTATACTTGGCATATTACTTAAATTCTGTGAATTTTGGGAATCCTTTGTTGTCAAGTAGGAGATAACAAAACTTTATTAGTCAAACAGAAAAGCAAAAACCACTTTATCAAGAAAAGAGAAATCTCTTTATTTTATTTTATTTTTTAAGAGGGAGTTTAACCTAGGCCATTGAGGACACAGGTACTAAAGGATATGAGAAGCCAAAAAACAAAAATTTAGCCAACCAAGAAATTGTAAGAAGGACAAAGGGAGGAGGAGGAAATAGCAGAGTCTGTGAACGAGGGTCACCTACTGGCTGTGATAACAGTGGGTTGGATCACACGGGACTAACATCAACTGGGAGACTGACCACTGTAGGAGATGGTGCCCGAGGAAAAGTATGGGCAGAAATACTCCGGATTCTCCTTTCTCTTGTACTCTAGTCTCCTACCAGGGCCTTTGAAAGACCAATCCTAGCCAGAAGTCTCCTGACACAGAGAACCATAGGGAAGAACAAGGGATTAATCTAGTAACACATAGGTCAAGAATCAGCAAAAAATACTTTAGAATTAAACATGGCATACTATATATATGAAGTCTATTACCATGCTTTTCACTTAGTAAATGATCAATAAACTATTAGTGCAATAATTTCTAAATTACTTGAGACTGCATAATTTATAAACAAAAGAGGTTTAATTGGCTCACAGTTCGTACAGAAAGCAGTTCCAGCATCTGCTAGGCTTCTGGGCAGGCCTCAGGAAGCTTTTATTCATAGGGTAAGGTGAAGTGACAGCAAGCACTTCTTATGGTGCAGGCAGGAGTAAGATGTACTCATAGTTAGTTTGTTGATCACCTACTATGTGAAAAGCACAGTAATGCACATTGTCTTTTCCTTTGTTTGCATGGATCAATTTTAAACACAACTTTAAACTTTAAAAAAAGTGTAACATAAAATTTCTCATATGTGTAAATATAAATATTTTATATTACTCATTATTGCTACTCCCACCCTTACTTTATCCTAGTCAATTCAATTTTTGCGAATTAGTATTTATCTAAAAAAAAAAAAAAAACATGTAAAATCACAGGACACAAAAATCTAAGTGCTTATTTTATATGCTATCTAGGAGTCATTTCTGGCAGAAAAATACCATATGCTACTTACACCATATGAAGGCGTAAGAAGGAACTTAAAACTAAGATGGTACCAGTTTTCATTCTAACAGTGTAATGAATTGTCTTGCATATTATTTAAGCAAGGCTGCTCTTTATAATTCATACCACTCTCAAGACTGAATCTTTTGAAATTCCAACCATAAATTGTTGAATTTTGATACTTTAAAATACAACTGAAGTTAAAAAAAAAATGGGTGGTGATAAAATAAAAATCTGTTTCATTTGGGCAGGCATCACAAAAATTGTCTTGGACAATTCAAACCCAAGGCACGTTCTTTTACGCTCTCAGTGCTATGTTTTAGCAGCTGAAGTATAAACTTTGCCCTTTTTGAAATGGTAATTCCATTTTTTTTTTTCCCTCAAGAAAGTTTTCTTTGTTTCTTTCCTGTGTTACTGATGGTATTTCATCACCTGAATAAATGCTTCCCATCTTGATTTTAATTTTCTTTCAGCAGGTGAAATTTAGTCACTTACTGTGCTTTGGTGGAATTAGAACGCTAACTATAGACAAATGTAATTTAGATAACATTTTTAAAGTTTTCCTTAAAAATTTACAAAAGAATGTTTAGATTTCTCTTGAGACATTTGTCATATGTTAGTATTTGTTTTTACTAAATTTGCTATGTATTTATTAAGTTTTTAAACGTCTAGATTAGATGTTGAGCACATTGATTTACTGTTTTTTTATTATAGGACATTTGTCAGAAGATTATTAAATGACTCCAAAAACACAATTTGTATATGGATAGTTATAAATGATACTTGAGGGGAGGGATAAAAAAAAAAAAACTAATCCTAACAAATTAATATTTTTGTCTGCATGCTCATTTTGTTTTCATACAGATTTTGAAAACACTCGGGTTTGATATTTTATATTGAGCTTTTGGAATTTTATCTATACTGACTATGAAATTAAGATATTTCTCTTACCAAATACTGGTTTGAAATGTATATTATTAATTTGTCATTTTTTCAAATGCCAATTCAGGGATAATATAATGGGTAGCTATTGAGTCCTATACATGCTTTGAGGTTCTCCCACTTGTTTTTAACGTAATCTTTATCTGAACCTATTTACACTAGTTTCTAAGCATATTCCTTAGTGTTCTCTAAGTTTTATGGGTTCTTTGTCACATGCTTAATTTAGTTTTAGAAATACAAAATATGGAAATCTGGAGGTGAATGTCACAGTACTGATTTTTCTCAGATGTTTTACACAGCAGTTACTTTTCTTCACTATAACTTTTGTATTATTTTATTTCAGAAGCCCTTTCTGAAGAATTTATTTAGTAAAAGTTAGTTTTTGGATAGGCTGGGGTTTGTTTTTAATGCATGTCTGAATGCTCAGTGTTGATAGGTCAATTGTATACTTGCATCTAAGTCCCTGCTGAGTGAAAGGGTTTGCTACAGCTAAAAGCCTGGGAAGAAAAGCAGAAATCATCAGGGAGTTAGTTTGATGCATGAAAAACCCACAGGAAACAAAATTAAATTGATATTACCAATAGGAGCAATTAAGAAAGAATGGTTTTGTGCCAGAATGTTCCCATAAGCTTATTTGAGGAATCTGTATTTCTTTGCTTCACCAAACAACCTTTATTCATCTTCCTTACAAACAAAACATCCTATTCATATGGCTAAAAAAGCTTTGCTTGGATATAAAAAAGGAGTTTTTTGCTCACATTTTCTTATTCAGCCTGATAAGCTTTGTCTTTTCATTGTGACATTTAGTTTATTATTTAATGTAATTATGATTTGGGTTGAAAATTTTCATATAACTATTGGTTTTCTATTTGAACTGGCCATTATTGTTCTTTTTTACTGGTTATTTTCTTGCTTGCTTTCTTGATCATTTTCTGGCTAGCTACATATATATTTTTTATTTCCCCATAAATTACTACATGTTTCCTTAATTTACTAGAGTCTATGAAAAATTACTGTTTTTATATAATAAGCTTAAAATAGTTTAATGCCATTGATTTCTCTTTGCCTTCTGCCCTTTTTCTGCCATTTAATTCTACATGTATTTTCACACTCACAAAACATTGCTATTATTTTATACAGTTACTATTCATGTAAATTCACCCTTTTACCCTTTCTGGTGCTCTTCATTTCCTCCTGGTTTTCTATGGCCTAATGGGGTCAGTTTTCTTCTGCAAGAACAACTTTTTGTATTTCTTTATATCTTAGGTCTTCTGGTGACAAGTCCTCTTGGCTTTTGTTTATTTTAAGCATCTTTATTTTATTTTTATTCCTGGAGGATATTGGAGAATTCTGAGATGCAATAATTTTGTTAAGTTCGATAAAGATGTCAGACTACCATCTTCTGACATCTGGCCATTGCTGACTGGTGGCCATTGCTGCTGCTTCTCTTTCTCCTCCTCCTCCTGTTCCTCGTTCTTCTTTTGTCTTCTTTTCTTGAATGTCACCTAACAGTTTTATTTGCCTATTTGAAGGGAATATCCTCTCCTATCTCTGTGGCTACTTTTAGGTTTTTCTCCTTATCTTTAATTTTTGGAATTATGTTTTTCCTAAAATGTGTTGTTTTTTTGGTACTTCAGGTTAATAAAATTCAATGAAGTTGCAGCTTGTTGTCTTGCATTGGTTTTGGGGAAGAAAATCAGACATAGACTTCTCAAATATTGTTCCTAACTTTTCCCCCTCACTTTTCTTGGTACTTTAAATGCATGTGTTAGATGTGTAGACAGTGGTTCATGTGTTCCTGACGCTTTTTTTTTCTTATTCTTTCACCTGTCAAAACTTCAGTCTGACATTGATCTATCTTCTAATTCTCTAATGTTCTGTTTTATATCTAATCTGTGGTTAAATCCATTTACTGGGTTCTTTTTTTTTTTTCTGTGATTGTATCTTTCTTTCTAGAATTTACATTTTACTCTTTAAAAAAGATAAACTCCAGGCTGGGTGCCGTGGCTCACGTCTGTAATCCCAGCACTTTGGTAGTTCCAAACAAGTGGATCACTGGAGGTCAGGAATTCGAGACCAGCCTGGCCAACATGGTGAAACACTGTCTCTACTAAAAATACAAAAAGCCAGGCATGGGGGCACATGCCTGTAATTCCAGCTACTCGGGAGGCTGAGGTAGGAGAATTGCTTGAACTCAGGAGGCAGAGGTTGGAGTGAGCTGTGATCATGCCACTGCACTCCAGCCTGGGCAACAGAGCGAGACTGTCTCAAAAACAAGAAACAAGCAAAAAGCCTCCCCCTCTCTGATGAAGTTATCCATGTTTTCACTTGTTTTCTTGAACACTGAGAACATATTTTTTAAAATTGATGTCTGAAACTTCCAATGTCTGATTTCTTTGTAGGTGTGTTTCTAGTCGGGGTTTTTTTCTTTATTTTTAATCACTCGTTTTGTTCTCCTAGTGGTGTTTATTTGTAAACTGCACATTGAGTGTGAAGTGTTGTAGAGACTCTGGATGATGGTATCTTCCTTTGGAGAGGATTTAATTCTTTTCTGGCAGAGAGAATAGAAACATATCATCATGTTGCAATTATAGTTGGAGAATCTATGGCTTATGCAGTCTTTCTGGGGGCTTGCTCTGTTTATTTTGTCCCTAAAGTGTAGTTTTATAGGGTTTTCAGTTTTAAAACATGGATGTTTATTAGAGTTTGTGGGTTTTCTTTCTTTCTTTTTTTTTTTTTTTTTTGGTAGTCCCTAAATTCCAATGCTTAATCTCACAGCACTGTGAGACTAAAGAATTCTCTGCTTAGATTGTATCCTCTTAGGTTTATTTTCTGCTTCACTTTTTGGCATCTGCCCTTATGTAGCTTATGAATCATCAAATGCCTTGAGGAGAAAAGTGGCAAAGACTGTTGAGGTTGCCTCTGTTATTTTCCACTTGGCAGAATTTTGACCCATTGTCTATCCTAGTTGTGTTTGATATATTCACAATATTGTCTTTTTTTTATTTGTTCTTGTTGAAAAATCATAAAAGTTGGATGATTTTATTTTTTCTTGCTTTGGAGGTAGGGGTGTGGGGCTGTTACCTGAGACAAGCTACTTTATCATAAGGAGGAAAAGAAGTACTTATTAAAATCTTCATCTAAAGATTTTGTAAAAAAAGAAAAAAAATCTTTATAGATGAGTTAAATCTTTAGTTTATTCTCATTTGAATAAAAAAAGCAGCTTTTAAGAAAAACATATAGAAAGGACACATTTTCTTATTTTCTGTTTTAGGAGTTTTAAGATTAGATATTAGTTTGTCTCGATAAACTAATTTAAAAAACAAACATGAGGCTCATATTGTTTTTATGGAAGACTAATTGAAACTCTGGAAAAGATAAAAATATTAGAAGAATAGCTCAGATAATTGACACTAAGAATAATTTTACATGGAATAATTTGTGTTTGAAGGGGGAAAACATTAATTGGAGTTTAAGAGCTAAAGAACATCTGGGAACTTTGTTTTGTATTTATACAGAACAATTTGTGTATTATTCTATGAAGCACAGAAAATCCTATAAATAAAACCATATAGGTGAAATTCTCTAAGGGACATGTAGCTGTGTTGTAGGGCAAGTTCATTGTGGTTTTAATTTACAAGTTAGAAAGGACTAGAAAGTCACTAAGTGAACAATGAAAAATGTCTTGTTTAAGAGCAGATAAATGAGTACGAAATTTTTGTCCATTTGATAGTAGAAGTCATTGGTTGTAGAAACGTTGATAATTGTGTTGCTTGTTCTTGTAGTTGCTGATTTTTGTGGGGGCAGCATTGTGACTAATACATATAGCATATTGAAGACCAAGATCTGATTTTTTATGTTATCCAAATTCCTACCTAAGGGGTCTAGGGAGTCATGCCCTACAAACCGTGAATTCTCATCATATGGGTTTTATTTAACTCTATATATTGTGACTGACTTTTCCACCTGACTTTGGCATAACATTATGAGACAAGGAAAAAAAATATTTAACCTTAAAATATATTTCCTTGCCATACATTAAAATTACCCTTCAAAGTCTCTTGTGGGAAGAATCCACATTTGTTTTCTTTCCTTCCATCCCAGATCAAGGAGATAATCAACTTAGAGTCAGTCACCCTTTTAAGTCCTATAAAAAACAACTTAAAACCTGCTATCTCTAAAGTCTGCTATCTAGGAGCTTCTGCACAGCAAAAGTTGGTCCCCACAGTACTTTATCTTTTAACCTGAACATTCCTTTCTATCAGTCCCAGCTCTTCAAACAACCTCAACCAATTGTCAACCAGAAAATGTTCAACTTAACCTATATCCTCATCTACTTTGAGTTGTCCCGCCTTTCTCAACCAAACCAATGTATTTCTTAAATGTATTTGATGGATGTCTCATGCCTTCTTAAAATACATAAAACCAAGCTGTGCTCCCATCACCTTGGGCACACGTTCTCAGGACCTCCTGAAAACTGTGTCATAGGCTATGGTCACTAGTATTTGGCTCAGTAAATCTCTTCAAATATTTTAGAGTTTGACTCTTTGTCAACAATATAAAAAGAGACTGGTGCCCAATGTGGGACCTCAGAGAAGACTCAAGACCCCAAAGGAGTTGCCTGAAAGTGGAGCTAAGGTACCAGCAGGAGCCCATTGAAGCCCCACTGAGTCCAAACTCCTCCTCCAGTGGAACTGGTAAGTCCTCCTGAGCCCAGAACCTCCCTTAGGTTCATGGTCCTTGATTTATTCTAAGCTGGTTTTTCCCAGGAAGTTGTTAAAGGATCCGAATGCAATTTGGAGATGCATTTCTAAAGGGTCTCGATTGCTTTTCTCTCAGAATTAACTAAGAGCAAGGAGAAAACAAGGAGAATAACCCCCCCCCCCACCCTTTGAGTACTTCATAGGTTTTATGGCACCTCTACTTGAAGTAATACGGGCTTTACGCACATTTTACTTTAAGGAAAAAGAGTCCCAGGGTCGACCTGCCAACTATAGAGTTTCTAAATTCTCTTTCTCTATTTTCTTTTCTACTTGCCTTAAATCTGCTATTTTCTTTTCTTTTTCTTTT
>NW_022436943.1:13259919-13335305 GCF_009761245.1 Sapajus apella | reverse complement strand
CCTCAGCCTCCTGAATAGCTGGGACTACAGGTGTGTGCCACCCCACCCAGCTAATTTTTTTTTATATTTTTAGTAGAGACGGGGTTTCACCATGTTGGCCAGGATGGTCGTGATCTGACCTCGTGATCTGCCTGCCTCGGCCTCCCAAAGTGCTGGGATTATGGGCTTGAGCCACTGCACCTGGCCAAATCTGTTACTTTTCTACTGAGATAAATAACAACTGCTGTTTGGATCTATCAGTTTGTGTGTGTGTGTGTGTGTGTGTGCGTGTGTGTTTTGCAAGCCAGCAAATTTATATTCATTTCATGGCCAAAGTACTAAAGTAAAGCTAGAGGATCTTTGTGTGTGTATGTGTATGTATGTATATATGCATGTGTATATTTAAAGGAATGTTATGTTTAATTAGCAGCTAAATGTTTTAGTTTCCCTCTAGCACACCAAACTTTTTCTCCTTATACCTTATAATGTAAATTTTGCTATCTAATCTTCACTTGAGTTGTTTCTTTTAATATGGAAATTTAGGGCTATTTAGCTAACTACTGTCTAGGGTGATGCAACATATTATTAAAAAACGTAAAAGTCTAAAATAGAAAATAAAATAAAAAGTATTTTATAAATCTATAAAATAAAAAGTATTTTATAAATCTATAAAATACTTCTATTGGAATGCCTAAATACATCTATATATTAATGTGTGTGTATACAATATTTTCACCATGAAAAATATATAAAGAACTTTAATGGAGTGGCTTACATAAAGTACTCGAATACTAAGAAAAACAAACAGAAGACTAGTCAAATGCTCTTTCAAGTTCGTTTGATTTAAGTAAGATCTTTACAAAATATGCCAGCATTAAAATTATTGGTAACATACTATCAGCAATGTCTTTAGAATTGTTAGCAGTTTGTTTGCATCTGTTGATCATGTAGTTTCATGTTTATTCCTGTAGAATACTATAAGATTTGCCATAAGGGCTATAAACAATAAAGCCCAGCCCAAAACAGAATGATCTTTGCTTGTATATGCTTATAAAATATTGTTAGCTTAAATGAAAACAACTAAATACTGAGTTATTGGTATAAATACCCTTTAACCATAAGTTTTATTACTAATTTATTACTAAAATTAGTAATTTACTTTTATTCCTAATTTATTGCTAAAATTCACAGTTATAAAAATGGTTAATAGGAATATACCTTAAATATTTGTATCATAGTTTTTTATAAATTAGGTAAACTACAAGATTAATCGAGTAAGTGTAATAGAATAAATTCTTGTAAACAAACGTCATAATGTAACCAGATTAGCTGCGACTGCATTTTAGGTTCTTGGCCTCTCTAACCCCGAAGAATGGGGAAGGGGCCTTGGTGTTGCAGTGAGTGATACAGCTCAAACTGGACTCATGGACCCAAAGAGTGTGTGGTAGTGCAGTTTATTAGGCAGAGTGAAAGGACAGTTTCCACGCCTTGGAAGGGGACCCAGAGGGGGTGCCACTGCAGGCTCCAATGGCTGCAGATTATACCTCTAAGTTATTCCCTCCCCATTCTTGTTTTTGTGGAATGAGAGGGGTTTTTTTCAACCTCTCTCTAGATTAATTATCTTTGAATCCTTTACCAGATTGGCTACTGTTTTCAAACCCTGAGTTACTGAGCCTCTGCTTCCAGGAGCCAGAGGTGGGAAAAGTTTCTGACCTTAAACAAAGCCCCTAAGAGCCAGAGATGGGAAAACTGTAAATAAAGCCTCTAGCCAGCCAGAGGCAGGAAAACTGGGAACAAAGCCCCTGGCCTGCCAAAGGCAGGAAAAGTGAAAACAAAGTCCCTAGCTAACCAGGGAAGTTCTTCTAACCCAGTCCCTCAGTCCCCTGAGCAGGAAAGCCCAACTGCTGTTGGAACATGGGTGTCAATCGCCCCAACTACTTATTGCTGAACTAGGATATAGAAGGAGCCCTGCAATTGAGGTTTCCTACAGAGGGGAGTCTTCTGGGGTTGCAGGTTGATCCAGTGGTCCATGATAGAAATCATGAGCCAAGGACATTTGGGGTTCCATTTGCAGGACCATTTGTAGCTTCATGGCCTCAACTCTGAAAGAAACTAATTTGACAAAGTTAAAGATGACAGGCCCAAAGCAAGCAATAATAGGATGATTATTAAGGGGCCTGGGAGAAGGGAGAGCCAGGGTAGCCAGTAGTTAAGCAAGCTCCATGATCCTACTTCTTGGAGGTTCTTAGCCCTGCATTCTGTTCGGTCCCTGAGTTCTTTAACTTTGTTTAGGACGATACCTGATCGGTTTACAAAGTAACAGCATTCTTCTCCTAAAAGACAAGTTTTTCCTTTCTCTGCCATTAACAGACCCAGTGCTCTTCAATTTTGAAGAACCCTGGCAGTTATAGAGTTAAGCTGCTTTTGTGGAGTTGCCAGAGAATCAGCAAACTTTTCCATGTCATTATTTAATTCCTGGGATAGCTTATAGTAAAACTGAGTAGAAGTAGTAATTCCTCCAAAGCCAGTACTAAGCCCACCTATTATTCCAGCCCCCACTATAAATGGAAGAATTGGGGTTCAAGTATGGCATGACCTGGGCAACAGAAGACTCTGCAATTGAGAATCGGTGAAAATGGTCATAGGGGAACACTAGGAAGGAGAGGAGGCATATTTCCCCTGGGGTATTGTTTAGAGAGTGGTAGGCTAAGGAGCCACAAACAAAGAATAAGCCCAGTGCTATGCACTAGAGGCCCAGGGGTAAGGTAATACGGTTTAGGCATAGACAAGCATTGTAGTTGTTAGTAAAGTTCACACAAGTGAAGTTTAGGGTAGATGGAATTTGTAGATTGGTGACCAAGGGACCTAAAAGCCCCATATGATTTGAGGGTAGGTTAGTTATATTCCATAAGTATGGAACTGGAACTGGGATATATGGTTTGAAGCATAGTGGAAGGCACATCCAACCATCAGCTGGGTTATTGGAGGAGGCCTCACGCTTTCCTGTGAGGGTGGTGTTAAATAAGTTGAGCATACAGGAGTGTGTGCGAAGTGTCTCATGCAGCTTAGAAAGGTCCAGGCCCTTGTAGGGACTCGGGGTACTTTGTGGTTTGCCTAGGCTAGAGATTACTTCCTTGAGATGCTGTTCCTGTGCCTGATCTTGAACTCCGTCCCCATCTGCAGTCCCAACGTGGGTAAAATGTGTCCAGCAGGTGGTGGTTCCCTTAGCAGCTGGACAGTTAGGCCTGGTTATTGTTCCTGTCCATATATGAGTACGAGTTGTATGTGCACAGGGAAGCAGTTGTATAGAAATTTTTGTGCATATAAGTATAGGATATAAAGGAGGCCTGTCAACCTAATCCTCAAGACCAACCAGAGAGTGGACTTGTTGCCTGTCCAATATTGTTTCAGTTGTAACCCCTTTGGATGCATTTGCAGGAGGGATGGGAGTAAAGCAGGGGACAGGCAGCAAAGAGGATAATGAAGACCACAAGTGAGGTCATAGTAAGGGAGTGATAATATCAGAAGGAGAGAAGGAGAGCTATTAGAAGTGTAATTACACAGAAAGCCATGAATATGGAGAGTCTATGGGATGTGGGCAACCTTAGGAGCAACCACATAGAGTCTGGTTGCAAATAGTAAAGTTAAGAGTGATATTTCTGTCAATGCCAGCATGTTAGACTCATGAGAGCTACTTTTCTGAGGGTCTTGTCAGAAAAACAACTGCAGACCCTCTAATGGCTTGAAGGGCAGCCTCCTGGAACCTCAGGCTGTGGAGCGGAGGGCTTATGATCTTCTTCAGGAGGCATTCAAGGTTTCAGTCAAGTGTGATGGATCCATGAGTCAATTCCCACCTTACCTGCTGTTGGTATAGACAAAATGACTGAACATGGTACTTCCCAAATGGACTTAGGGAGGGAGAGTTGGAGGGGAAAGGCTTGACAAACACTAAATCTCCAGGGCAGAATAACTTTCCCTTTTCCCCTAGGGTGTCCTTCAGGTAAGGTCTTAACTGCCTGTTGGTACTTAGCCAAGGAGGTTATATCTTTTATTAGATCTGTTGTTTCTTTGTCTAATACAGGATCATTGGTGAGAAAGCGTCATCCATAAAGCATCTCATAGGGACTGAGTTCTATTTTCTGAGGAGAGTTTTGAGCCCTTAAGAGTGCTATTGGTAACAGAGTGAGCCACGAGAGGAGGGTTTCTTGTGCCAGTTTTTTTAAGTGTCTCTTAAGAATTTCATTCATTTTTTTCAACTTTTCCTGAGGACTGAGGCCTCTGAGCATAGTGGAGATGATATTGTATTCCTAAGGCTTTGGAAATTCATTGGGTTACTGCAGCTGTAAAGGCGGGGCCGTTATTATTTTGAAGACAGTGAGAGAGTCCAAATCTAGGGATTATTTCATTAGTCAGGACTCATTACTTCTTGGGCCTTTTCTGTCTTACAATGGAAAGCCTCAACCCAGTTTGTGTAGGTATCTGCACATACTAACAACAGTGGACTGAGACTTAGGCATATGGGTAAAGTCCACTTGCCAGTACTTACCTGGGTAATGACTGGTTACTGTTCCCTAGGAGGAACTTTGCGATGTGCCAAAGGATTGTTTTTCTGGCATATTTTACATCCTTTGAGTATTTGTTGGACAGTCTTGAAGAGACCTTTTTCTGTAAATATAGTTTTGCCATTCAATATGTATTTTCTATATCCATATGGAATGTATGATGTAGGGTTTTAAGTATTTTCTACCAGCTAGCAGCAGGTTGGAGTACTTTTTCCTTCCTCAGGAGCTAGCCATCCTGAAGGATGAAAATTATGTCCCTGGGAGGTTGCTCATTCTACCTCTTCTGATGGGTATTGAGGTCTAATCCCCTGGAGAGGGTTTTCCCATATTTTAAAGGTTCTTCTGTGAAATCTTGTTTAGCTGCCTTTTTGCCTCTGCGTTAGCTCAGAGATTGCCCTCTGCTTCCTTTTCATCTGCTTTATGGTGGCCTCAGCAGTGCAAGACTGCTACCTCTTTGGGTTGTTGGACAGGCTGTAATAAGTCTAAAATTTCTTTATGATATTTAATGGGAGTTCCTGCTGAGGTTAATTGCTCTCTTTCCTTCCATAAGGCAGCATGAGCATGGACAACCAGGTGAGCATATTTGGAATCTGTATATATGTTTGTTCTCTTTCCTTTTCCTAATTTTAGAGCTCGAGTGAAGGCTACTAGTTCTGCCAGTTGGTCACTGGTTCCTGGAGGAAGGGGATTATTTTCAAACACCGTTTGATCACTGACTACTGCATATCCTGCCTTCTGAACTCCATTTCCCATAAATGAACTTCCGTCAGTATAGGTTAAGGTGAGGATCGGCTAGAGGAGTTTCTGAGAGATCTTCTCGGGCTGCGTAGTTTTGGGCTGTGACCTGCTGACAGTCATGTTCTCTGCCCGTTCTTTGAGAAGAAAAGTAACTGGATTGAGGGTTGCACATGTATGTAACTGAAGTACAGGCCCTTTGAGCATTAAGGCCTGATATTTGAGTAAGTGGTTGTCAGACAACCATAAGTCTCCTTTAGAGGCCAGAATTCCTGCTACATCATGTGAAGTCCATATGGTTAGATCTTTTCCCTGAACTATTTTAATGGTTTCTGAGACCAATATAGCCACCGCGGCTACTACCCACAAGGAGTGTGGCCAGGCTTTTGCTACTACATCTATTTTCCTTACTTAGGTATGCCACTGGTTGTGGTGTGGTCCCCTGAGTCTGGGTGAGAAGCCCAAGTGCCACTTCTGACTTTCCCATAACATATAAGGAAAAGTCATTTCTGTAGGAAGGCTTGGAGCTGGAGATTGCAGTAATGCCTGCTACAGGGTCTGAAAGGCTGCCTCAGCCATAGGGTCCCATTGTATTAGATGGGTGTTAGCTTCTTGGATTTCCTTAGCGTGTATAGGGGTTTGACTATTTCACCATATCTGGGAATCCTCGATAGGCAGAAACCGGTTATTCCTAAATACCCCCACAGCTGTTTTAAGGTTTTTGGATGGGAGAAGTCTAGTGTGGGTTGGAAATGTTCTCCATCAAGGGTCTAAGTGACTTTGGATAAGACAAGTCCTAGGTATTTTATCTGTTGCCTACAAAGTTGGGTTTTGGTTTGGAAACCTTATATCCATAGGTGGCCAGAAAGTTTAGGAGGTTCTGGGTGGCCTGTTGACACTGGGTTTTGGAGTTAGCAGTTAAAAGTAAGTCATCCACGTATTGGAGGACCAGCCTACCTGGATGTGAAAAATGACTAAGGTCCTGAGCCAAAGCCTGGCCAAACAGTTGAGGGCTATCTTGAAAGGCCTGGGGTAACACCGTGCAGCTGAGCTGAGAAGTGTGGTCTAAAGGGTCTTCAAAGTTGAACAGAAGCTGGGAGTCAGGATGTAACGTAACACAGAAAAAAAGCATCCTTAAGGTCCAGGACTGTAAACCATTGTGCCTCTCCTGATATTTGAGAGAGGAAGGTGTATAGGTTTGGTTCATCTGGGTATAAATGGATCACTACTTCACTGATAAGCCTGAGATCTTGCACAGGTCTCCATTGTCCATTAGGTTTTTGTATTCCTAAAATTTGAGCATTACAAGGGCTGTTACAGGTTCTTACTAGACTCAGCTTTCACATTTTTTTACAATGTGAAATGTAACCCCTTTTTGGTCTCTGGTCTTAAGTGGTACTGTGTTTAGTAAGGAAAAGAGGTGGGATCCTGTAGCTTTATTTGAATTGGGCAGGCATTCTTTGCCTGTCCAAATTGTCCCTCCATTGCCCAAACCTTGGGATTAATCCCTTCTTAAAATAATGGGCAGCAGAGAGGGATCTGCTCCCTGATATTCATATAGAGAATGGTTCATGCTCTAGCTAGCTGGTCCCACCCTAGTAAGGGAGTGGGACTTTTGCGCATGATGAGGAATGCATGCAAGAAGAGTACATCTCCCCAGTTACAGCTTAGGGGCTGGGAAAAATACCGGAGACTGCTTGTCCTAGGACTCCTCAGGTAGTTACAGACTTGGAGGACAACCATCCAGGACAGGAGAGCAAAACTGAGAAGGCCGTGTCAGTGTCCAAGAGGAGATGGAACTCCTGGCCCTCTGTGGTTAGCTTTACCCAGGGGTCAGTGAGGGTGATGGCATGTGCTGGTGTTTGCCCTGCACACCCTCATTCCTGCTCTTGGGTCATCTGGTTAGCCATCTCAGGCCCTGGGAAACTTCTTCCCTGGGACAGTGTTTCTTTCAGTGGTCCCCTTGACACAGTGGGCAAGGATGAGGAGGTGGTCTATTCCTCTTGGGACAATCTTCCTTAAAGTGTCCTGGTAGGCTGCAGTGGTAGCAAGCTGTGTCAGACTGGCAGCTAACCCAAGCCTTTCCCCTTTCTGAGCCTCTTAGGTCTGCCTGCCTAAGGGACATGACTAGGGCCATGGCCTTTTTCTTGTCCTTCCTGTCCCTTTCAGCCTGTTCCTCCTGGTCTCTGTTATAAAACACTGAGGTTGCTAGATTTTGTAATGATTCTAGGCTTTGTTCTGGCCCTAGGGCCAGCTTTTGAAGTTTTCTTCCAATGTCCATTGCTGATTGCATAATAAATTGGTCTTTTAGTGTTAGCTGACCCTCAATGGAGTCTGGTGACAAGGAGGTATCTTTTCTTAAGGCCTCTCATAACCACTCAAGGAAGGCTGTTGGGTTTTCTTCCTTTCCCTGAGTTATGGTGAATAACATTGCACGGTTCATGGGCTTCTTCCTGGTCTGTCTTAATCCCTTAAGTATGCTGGCCAGTAGGTGCTTAGGATTCTAGGCCCCATGTTCTGAGTCAGGATCCCAGTGAGGGTCTGACCTATGGATGGCTGTTGGCCTGTAGGGAATCTATCCTTTTCCTCTTGCATCATTTTGTCATTCACTTGACTAAGGTAGCAAGTGTCCCTAAACTTTTGAGCTGCGATTAGAGTGGCATATCTCTAATTACTGGTTAAAGTCTGACCAAGCAGTAACAATCTAGTTCTAAGGGTTGACCCAGGCCCTGTAGAACAGCTATGTAGTTGTCCAGGTCATCTGAAAATTTTCCTAAGTCCACCTTGATTTTCTTTAAGTCAGTAAGTGAAAAGGTAACATGTACTTTGGTTGGCCCAAATTCTCCTCCTAACAGTCTGTAGAGGGCAGAGTTGGGGCATCTTAGTAGCCTGTGGTGCCTTGGTCATTTCTGCTTTCCCTCATACCTCTTGGGTCATAGGAGTTGGGGAGAACCTGTGAGTATCGGTGGAAGAAGGAGCCACAGAGTCTTGGGTATGGGGATATTCCTGGGGGGTGGCCAGTAGGACGTAAGTTACAAGCCTTACATAGCTGAGGATTATCCTGTAGAGAAAAGAAAACTTGCACATAAAGGACTTCAATCTATTTACCTTCCCTCCTACAGAAAAGGTCTAATCGTAGAAGGGTGTTACAATTTATACTTCTCTCAGGTGGCCGGGATTTTCCATTCTGAAGAGAGTATTGTGGCCAGGCCATGCTGCAGAAGAAGATAAGCTGCTGCTGCTTCTTCAAAGATTGTGGGTTACTTTGGTCCCGGTTATCCAGGATATACTTTAAGGGTGATTTTTGCCTTGGGAAGGTAGCCCCCATCTGAAATTGAACACAGGGATGCCCACATCCCTGGTTATCTCTTGCAACTGCCAGCCCTGGGGCATCCCCCAGTTGTACAGCACTTTGTAGTTTTTCCTGCAACCTAGATGCATGATCATCTCGTGGGCCTTTCCCATTTGCCAAGTTTATTCACAACTGCCAGCGTAATGGCCATGTCCTCACTGTCTATCTTGGCCACCTTAAAGGACATGGGGGACTGTCAGGTTCAGTGGCCCTGTACCACATGTCCTTGAAGAACTAGGCCAGTGAGGGTGATGGGCACCATTTATATTCCCTAGCAAGGGTCCAATTAACATAGGCTTGAACATAAAACTGCCCCAGTGGATAAATTTCTTGAGAAGGGTCTCTAAACATAATAAAGAAGGTAATGGCTGGCCACAAGGCCAAGGCCGGGACAACGCCCTCTGAACCAAAGTCTTTCTCCCCACTTTCCATTATAGGAGTATGTGCTATCACTGTGGGCCCTGTAATTAATTATTTTAGTCTAAGACCAGGTCTGACTGGTGCCCTAGATGGAGAAATTCTGCAGTACAGAGGGCCAATCCTAAGCATGAGTCATTGTAAGTTTTAGGATCCTGGCACCATTCTGCTGGATTGAGAAATTGTGGGTGACAAAAAATAAAATATCCTATAGCCTCCAGTACCCACTGATAGACCCTGGCTCTGTTAGGACATAACCTAGCACAGTGGACAAAGGAAAGCAGTCCTGTGTATTTAAACTGTAGGTGGTCCTCATAGGTGTAGGCCTGAGGGCACTATGGGCAAGGGTCCCTGGACTGCTACCCCAAGAGCCCCAGGGTTCTACGAAGAAGGGTAATGGCATCAGGTATAGGAAATATTTTAGAGGAAAGAGCCTGAAACAAGTTTTCCTCATGGATATCTGATCAGGGTCTGAAAGACTTGGTGGCACTTGCATAGGCAGCTGTCTCTTAGGGGGTCTAAGCAAGGCTGTAACCTCAACCGATTGAACCAGGAGTTCAGGACCACTGCTCATTACCCCTAACGGACTCTTGGGTTAGCACAGAGAAAGAAAGAGCGGAGACAGAGAACTGATTCCAGGCAAACCAGTGCTCCAAGTTCTGAAGAGCAGGGGCTGTTTGTTAGAGATCACTTTCCCAGAAAGCCTGATAGATCCGTCTTTTAGTCAGGCAGCCACGCTTGTCCCTTTTAACCAGCCAACAGATGCCCAGTAATTTACCTACTTACTAATTTAGAAGAAGAAAAAGGACAGATTAGCAAGTGAAAGGGGTCCAGAGTTACCACGCTACAATTCAGTCCTCCCAGCTGGCTCGCCAACAGATGTAACTGCAATAGCTGTGACCGGATTTTAGGTTCTTGGCCTCTCTAACCCTGAAGAATGGGGAAGGGGCCTCCGTGTCACAGTGAGTGCTACAGCTCAAACAGGACTCATGGACCCAGAGTGTGTGCTAGTGGTTTATTAGGCAGAGCAAAAGGACAGTTTCCACACTGCGGAAAGGGACCTGGAGGGGGCGCCACTACAGGCTCCAGCACTAGAGAGTATACCCCTGAGTTATTCCCTTCCCATTCTTGTTCTCGTCCAATGAGAAGGATGTTTTCAACCTCTCTCTGGATTAATTAATCTTTGAATCCTTTACCAGATTGGCTACTGTTTTCAACCCTGAGTTACTGAGCCTCTGCTTCCAGGGACCAGAGGCAGGAAAAGTCCCTGCCCATAAAGCCCCTAAGAGCCAGAGGCAGGAAAACTGTAAACAAAGCCCCTAGCCAGCCAGAGGCAGGAAAACTGGGAACACAGCCACTGGCCGGCCAGAGGTGGGAAAAGTGGAAACAAAGCCCCTAGCCAACCAGGGAAGTTTCTCTAACACAATCCCTCAATAATTTAGGATCTAAGGTTATTATTTGATATGAAGTATCGGGTAATTTCTAATTTAAAAATTATAGAAAAACATTTTTTAACATTGTTATTAGAGGTTAACTATCTTTGTCTAATCCAAACCTTATTTAAGGATTATGTATAAAACAAGGTAAAAAAACAATTAGGAAATAAGAGATGTAAAGAAAGCTCAAGTTATACAAAGATATTTTGGGGCTGGGTATGGTGGCTTAGGCCTATAATCCCAGCATTTCGGGAGGCCAAGGTGGGCTGATCACGAGGTCAAGGGATTGAGACTAGCCTGGCCAACATGGTAAAACCCTGTCTCTACTAAAAATACAAAACTTAGTTAGGCATGGTGGCAGGCACATGTAATCCCAGCTACTTGGGAGGCAGAGGCAGGAGAGTCACTTGAACCCAAGAGACGGAGGTTGCAGTGAGCTGAGATTGCACCATTGCACACTGTAGCCTAGGGAATGAGAGTGAGACTTCGTCTCAAAAAAAAAAAAAAAAAAAAAAATTGGTAAAGAAGGTAAAAAGAAAAATAATTTTATTTGAAAAAGAATCTTGTATGGTGAATTTTTGACCTAAAATAAAATAGCTAGGTTGTCCAAGAAAGAAAAATATTTAGGGCAAAACAAAAAGTCTAATCATTGTGAATGTTCTATGTAAGTCAAAATAAGGTTAGTAAAAGGAATTTTTAAGGGGGTTGTGTAATTCAGTTGGCTATAATTAAAAAGAAATCATATTTCTAAAAATTGGCATTGCATTTAATACTGAAAAAATATACACTAATACAAACCCATAATTGGTTAAAACAAGATTTTATTACAAATATTGACTTATTTTTATTGCAAAAAGTTTAAAAATTTTTAAATTCCATAATCTGTTTTTTAAAACATTCTTCGGATTGATATCCTTAAGTACCACTCTTTATCTTTTAAAAAGTCCTTAAGTGACAACTCTCTCCTTCACCTTTTGTTGACTCCTGTAACTTTTACTAATTATCTAAGTAAGGGAAAAAAACTGTTTTTGAAAACAGGCAAATATAGTATCTTTTAAATATGCCTTTTATTCTGCATACCTGTTATACCTCTATCATTATATGTGTCATATGGAAGTAATATTTCACTTCCAAACTACGTAAAAGTGCTCTAATCAAATAACTTTAAAAAAAGTAAGTGCTTATCAGATTGGTAAAAGCTAGCTTAGATGCCTTTTAATTTATATCACCTTGATAATCTTTTATAAAAATTAATTTGGTAAATTTAATCTTAAAACTTTCTAGCAATTTAAAATTCTTAATGTCATGTTAAAATCCTCAGAATTTTCCCCCTCACTGGAAATTTGGATTACTAAAAAGTTAAAATAGTAAAAGCCTAAAATAAGCTTTTGTTAAAATTTTATAAAACATAAAGATGTCAATTTTCAAAACATGTAAGGCTGTTGGTTAAGAAACTGTTTAAATCTTGCTTTATAATAAAGGAAATTATACAGATAAGACTAAATGGAAAAAAAAAATCTAGGGCAACAAAACGCTTAGCCCTGTGGTTACCAAGAAAATAGTCCGTATGGGGAAAGGGAAAAATCAAGTACCTATTTAAAAACCAAAGGGTATAATGTTAAGGAATTTTTCCATTTTGTAAATTAGTATCATTCAACTTAAAAAAAAACAAAAATTTTAGTGGATTGTAAAAATAACCACTTTAAAAACAAAATTCTTAATTTTAAATCCTACAAAATTTAAGAGCTTGTTTGAATTAATGCAGGATCCAGAGCTTATTACTGAGCAGTTACTGCTTCACAGGGAGCTATTCCTGAAAAAGCAATCAGCCTAATAGGCCAGATAATGCCATTAGAAAGTCTGTTTGCCCTGAGAGGGGGACTGCCCAACTTTCCCTACTAAATACCAAGTAAAGTACCCCAGATTAAGCAATTAATAAGTTTCATATGCAAGCCATGTTGGACTAGCTTTATGATAACTGGGATATTCTCCTACCTAATATGTTTATTATTCCAGGTCTTGGTCAATGTGGGGGTTAAAGGGGCCTTTTTTATATGGGTGCCCCTCCCACAGAATCATAGATCTATTTAAGAAGCCTTATCAAATCTGCTATCCCTCATAGGTCTTACAGGTGGGACCCTCTTTTGGGAACCCAAACCATTTTCACCAGAAAAGATAAAACGGTCTGGGAGTAAACAGGCTTCCTAGAATAAGAACGTAAAAACATACAGATTAGTAGAATTATAAAATGTAAGACGTTTAAACAAACTTTGTGTAAGTTAGTTATAACCACTTTTACCTAAATGACTTATAAAAATAGGTACTATATCTAACTGGGAATGTTTTCCCCTTTCTAATACTATAAAACCAAAGACATGCAAATCTCCTCATGTAAATTCTCCACTGCATACATAGCCTTTTGTGTGTCTTGAGCATTTATCAGGGTTAATAGCAAAAACTAAGTCCTTTTTAATAACAGTGACTGAGCTAGAGATGAGACATTTGCTACTTGATGAGACATTTACTGTTTTGCTATGGGATATTAACTAAAGCTATCCCTATATTAATGGAAGTAATGTTTCCCAAAAAGTTCCATAATAAAATAAAAATGGCTTATATAAAATCTTGCTACCTAATAAGCAAAAAGCCTCTTGTACTGATTTGTAAAGAGCTGCTAAATTCCAGTGCCCAATAGCTCTGGTAAGCTGTTTGGTTTGTAAATGGCATTTCCAAGGTAAACACACATCTTGTTTCAAAAGCTGCTGCTCTACCTAAAGAAGGATAAAATATCTTTTTCTTTTAAGTTATTTGGGTAATGTGTGTTTTTGTAAGCAGATTTACCTTTCTGAGTCCTCCAGAATTCAGATTGTAGTTTTATGGCAATATAGTTGTCTGCATAAGTTCAATAATAATGTTTTAAAAAAACAATTAAAGACACTGGTTATTTTACCAAGACTGAAACTAAAATAACCTATTTTTAGGTAAAGTTTCAGTAAAACCAACTTAAAAAAAATTCTACATGGCCAATCAATTTCTTGTTGCATTTTATGCAAATAATCAGGCAAATGTAATAAGCCTAAAACTTACCTTGTCCACAAATTGGCCTTGCTATAATATTCCCTTTAATAAAAAAGGTTGCTGAAAGGATTGTTTCAATGGCAAAGTGTAACACTTAATACTAGATTTCAGCCCTCATGTTTTAAGCACAGATTAAATTATTTATTGACTACACTAATCATCTAAAAATTACCAAATTATAATTTTTCTTAATATTTTTAGTTGGTGCCCTGAAGGAGTAGGTTCCTTTTTCTGTAACAAACAAGTTACTGTTATAACTATCAAACTATAAATGTTATTTATCTCTTTTTGTTTTACTTCCCAAAAAACGAAAATTATGGTATTCTAGACCAGAGACATAAATCTCTCTCATTTGGCATCCCACTGGGCCCAGATCTGTTTCACTGCTAATGCTCTGCTGCTCAAACTGTACAAGCGCCTCCCTCCAGGCCCAGGGACTATTGCAAAAGAGGTGGGAACTTAAGATTGTAAGGACCAGTTTTAAGGGATAAGGTTAAAACAAAATCAAACCCTCCAAATCAAAAATGGGGTACAAAAATGCCTAAACAGCTGGTAAAACAATTGGTTTGCCTTCTAAACTATTATGTGTCACTTTTACATCCACCCCAACTGTAAAAATTGTCTGCTTACTATAAAATTAAAATATATACTAACAGGATACAGTACCTTGTAACAAATCCTCCTAGGTATAATACTCCCAATTATGAGTTTTAAAAATAAATTTATCTCTCTCTATATATATTTAATTTTTCAGAACAATGATTATGTTTGTATGGCTAATTGCTATAAGTCTGTAACAAAAACCAAGCTCACAAGAGCTCAACACATAAAAGTTAAAATAAGTCAGTCTTATAGCTTTTTCTTTTGTTTTTGTTTTTTTCTACCTGCCTTTTTACTTAAAATAATAATTTTTAAAAGTAACAGATGCCTGTCCACATCGATTTCTATCTGGTCTAAAACAATTAATTGGCTATAAGTCTTTTAACTCTTTAGGCCCCCAGCAATAGGAAGTCATTCCAAGAAAAAAATAACACTGTAGAATTATATAACCTCCTGTAACAAAACCTTTTCTTTCCCAAATACCAGCAATACAAAAATGGGGAGAAAAATAGATTTATCTACTGTTAAGAAGTCTACAACAATTTAAACACCAAGAACCAGGGAATTCTTGCATTTAATTTATACCCTCCTCAGGATGCTATACCTATAAAGATAAATTATCTAGAAAAAAGATTAAACTTATTAAATTCTAATTTAATGTTGGTCCTACAATTCTCAAGTAAGATTTATCAGAAGGTCCAAATAACTCTTAATAAAGAAGGGAAACACATTGTAAGTCTAACAAAAATATAATAATGCGTATGTTTTTTTTTTTTTTTTCTGGATAATTACGTTGTTTACTGCCTTCTACTTCTACATGTAATCTTGGATGCCCAAACCTTCACTATCTTTATCATATTTATTAGTATATTAACATTAAACATGTTCTTGTAAATGTTATGCCAAATACAGCAGAAGAAAAGGCACAATTAAGGACTCGAATCATAATAGCTCAAAAAACAGATCTGATCTGAAATTTTTTTTTAAACTAAACCCTAGTCCTGACTCCATCTCACCCCTTAAACAATGGGCTACTACTCAAGTCAGACCATGTCCTCCCCCGTTATCCAAATTGCTGATATTCGAATCTATTACCACCAATCGGACTACCCTAGGAATAAGCATTTCTAGTTCCATAAACCTCACGAAATGACCAAATCAAACAACCTAGGAATAAGCCTCCTAGTGTGGTGAGAACTGTTGCTGTTTTGTTGGCCTATGTATGAATTCTGTGGAATGCTTTTTGGCCAAGAGGGGCACTGAGGACTAAGCTCTGATTTCTTTTTATCTTACCCAAATTTCCACTTAAAGGGTCCAGGGAGTCATGGCCTACAAACCCTAAATTCTCATCAGATGGGGTTTATTTAACACTATGTATTGTGAATTACTTTTCAATCTAACTCTGACATAACATTATGAGACAAGGAAAAAAAAAACCCAAAATATATTTCCTCGCCATACCTTAAAATTGCCCTGCAAAGTCTCTTATAGGAAGAATCCACATTTTATAGAGAATTCCCTTCTCCCTTTGTTTTCCTTCCTTCCATCACAGATCAAGGAGATAATCAGCTAAAAGCCAGGCATCTTTTAAGTCCAATAAAAACAATTTACAACCTGCTCTCTCTAATGTCTGCTATCTAAAAGCTTCATCTGCACAATAAACTCGACCTCCACAATCTTTAAACTTTAACCTGAACATTTCTTCCTATCAATCCCTAGTCTTCAGAGAACCTCAACCAATTGTCAACCAGTAAATGTTTAAATTTACCTATAGCCTAGGAGCCCCCGCTTTGAGTTTTCTGCCTTTCTAAACCAAACCAAAGTATTTATTAAATGTATTCGATTGCATTTCTAAAATACATAAAATCAAGCTATACCCCAGCAACCTTGGCCACATGTTCTCAGGACCTCCTGAGGGCTGTATCATGGGCCATGGTCACTCATATTTGGCTCAGAGTAAATTCTTCAAATATTTTAGAATTTGACTCTTTTCATCAACAGTGTTAAACATTTTTTGTCCAAGTACTTAAGTGTTCAATAAATATAAGGGATAAAATTAAAACTGTTAAAACACACGCTTTGAATGAAGCGATCCCCTAAACAGGCTTTCTGTGAGCAACATGGCTGTTTATTCACCTGGGTGCAGGCAGGCTGAGTGGAAAAAGAGTCAGTGAAGGGCGGTGGGATAGGAGTTGGTTTCATAGGTTTGTGTTAGCCAGTGGAAAGTTACAGAAGTTACAGTTCAGGGCAGTTTTTGCAAGCTGGGAGGGGGTCTTAGGGTCTGGAGTCACAAGGTTGACCAAGGACGGTTACAAAGTCCAGTCACCTTATCAGGTGAGGTGGGAATAAGGAATAATAGAAGAATGTCTCAAGGTCAGTTAGGTGCCACAGGGGTTGATCGTTCTCCTTTTTGTGGCTTTCCAGTTACTTCAGACTTTCTAGTTCCAGAAAGTCATCTGGAGTGTACCTGCAGGTCACAGAGGTTACCAATGCTGTCCATGGCATTGTCAGTTGGCCTAAAAGACCTCGCATTCCTGTCTTTTTATATTAGTAATATAAAGGAAAGAGAAGTGAAGAGTGGAGGGCAGTGGAATATTAGGAAGGCCAGCACAGAGGGATGATGGGGCAATGTTTCACAGGGCTTCTTCGAGCGGGATTGGGGGCAGCATGGAAACTTAAAAATGGGAAAGAATTTAGACTCCTGGGAGATCTCAGGGAAAGGGGTGATATTATGGGGTTGTTATAAGGAATATTTGTCATATTGACTGACTGCTTATCTCTTGTATACAATTTTATAGGAATTGAGATATTAATCAGAAAACATAGTGTCCAAGTAAGAGAAGGAGAAAGATAGGCTTCAGAAGACTAAGGATTGGAAGAAGCCATGACACCCAGGTAGAGAGTATCCAGCCAGTCCAGTCAGGTCCAGAATAACCATTTGCCTTATTAGTGAGCTTTTGGGCTTTGTCTTTTAATCCATCACATACAGCCAGACTGGTTTACATAAAAACAACATTCTTCATTTAGGAATAGGCAAAGACCTCCTTTTTCAGCAGTCAGTAAGTCAAGACTCTGCTATTATGGAGGACAGCTGCTGGAAGATAGGAGGGTATATAGGTTTGGTACAATTGGGTGGATGGGAAGTACAATCTGATTGATGAGGTGGAGGACTTGTACTAGTCTGTGGGATTTGTCTGGTTTTGGGCAGGTAGGATAGGGGAATTGTAAGGAGAGTTAGTGGAAACTAAAAGGCCATGTTGTAGTAAGCAAGTAATAACAGGTTTTAGGTATTTTAAGGCTTGTACTGGGATGGGGTATTGGCACTGGGTGGGATAAGCGTGCTTAGGTTTTAAGGGGATGCTGAGGGGTGAGTGACTTGTAGCAATGGATGGGGAGGTGGTGTCTCACACCCTGGGGTTAAGGTAGGGGGACATAAGGGGAGCTATTAAGAGAGGTATGAGTTTGGGGAGGAGGGTGGTAATGAGGTGTGGCTGTAGCCCAGGAATAGTCAAGGAGGCAGACAATTTTGTTAGGATATCTTGGCCTAACAGGGGAACTGGATAAGTGGGGATGATTAGGAAAGAATGTGGAAAGGAGTGCTTGCCTAATTGCCACAAGACTTGGAGAGTTTTGAGAGGCCTGGAAGCTTTGTTGTCAATTCCAACCACAGTCATGGAGGCCAAGGAGACAGGTCCTTGAAAAGAAGAGAGCGTGGAGTGGGTGATCCTCATATTGATTAAAATGGGGCTGGACTTACCCTCCACCATAAGAGTCTCCTGAAGCTCAGCATCCATTATGGTCCAGGGGACTTCCAAAATGTTTGGGCACTGTTAGGTCTTCAGCCACCCAGCCGAGGAGATCTGGGAAGGATTCGGTCTGGGAGCTTTGGGTTGGAGCTTTAGGAGCTCTGGGAGCAGCGACATGAGTCATACAGTCCAATTTTCAGTGGGGGGTCCTGCAAAGACAGGGCAGGGCTTAGGAGGAATACCAGGCTGTGGGCATTCCTTGGCCCAGTGGCCAGGTTTCCAACACTGGAAGTAAGGTCTGCGAGGAGTGGCTGGATGCTGCAGTCTGGGTGCTTTGAAGTTTTTGCGAGCTGGTGGTATGGCTGGAGTTTGTCTCAGGACAGAGGCAAGCATCTGCAGTTCTGAGATGCGCTGCCGCTGAGCAGCTTCTTCCATTATTGAACACCTTGAAGGTGAGGTTAAGTCCTTTTGTGGGGTTTGAAGGCCAGATTCTAATTTCTGTAGCTTTTTGTAACGTCAGGGGCTGATTGGGTGATACAAGGCATATTAAGCGTTCTTCAGGGGTGAGAATAGAAGTAAGGATGACATTTAAGTCACTCCAGGTGATGTTATAGGACTGGGTTAAGTATCAAAACTCTTGTACATATTTAGTAAGATCTGATGAAAAGGAGTCTAACCGTTGGCCTATTTGGGGAAGGTCAGATAAAGATAAAGGAATGTGAACCCTAACTATGCCTTCAGCTCCAGCCACTTCTTGAAGGGGGAATTGTTGGGCAGGGGCAGAGGAGTTAGCTGTGGGACTAAACTGTAAGCTGGACCAGGTATGAGGTGGAGAGGGGACAGGAGAGACATAAGGAGGTGGGTTGTGGGTGGAGGAAGAGGAAGGAGGCTCTGAGGACAGGTTTGGGCCTGGATTGGGGTCTGGTTCAGACAGGCAGGGAGGAGAAAGGTCAGAAGGGTTGATGGACAAGGAGGATTTTGAGTTACTGATGGAGGCAGGAGGGGCAGATGGAAAGGAAAGAAAGAAAATTTGGGATGTTTTGCATCAAGAGCAGAGATAAGGGAGCGATTGGAGTGTAAAACAATGCCTGAACATTGGGCATCTCAGACCATTTGCCCATTTGTTGACAAAAATTGTTTAGGACTCGCAGAATAGAAAAATTGAAAGTGTCATTTTCTGGCCATTTGGAGCCATTGTATAATTTGTATTGAGATCAGGCCATGTTACTGAAAAAAATGAGACATTTAGGTTTTAGATCAAGTGACCGTTGAAGAGGTTTAAGTTTTTTAGGATGCAGGCTAGAGGCAAAAAATGAGGAATAGAGGGTGGAATATTGCTCACAGGGAAGGAGATAAGTTTAAGGAAAGGAGCAGAGATGACACGAGGAGAAGGAGTAAGCAGCTACCAGGGTTTTCAGTAGGCATCCCTGACTGAGTCCTGGGCTGTATTGTGAATGAGTGATCAAGGCAGGCATTCCGTGATTGGCCAGACACCAAGGGAAGGCTGTCTTCCCAAGTTTGTGACCAACTTTGGAGTTTTTGAGCAAAGGAAGAAACTCCTCTGTCTCTACATGGATAAAGAGTGTCTCCTTTGTCTTCTACTTAGAAGGAGAAATATTTAAAGGAAAAGAAAGACAGGGGAGAGACTTGTCTCCTTTTCTCTACCTAGAAGAAGGATTTAAAGGAAAAGAGAGAGAGGAAGACTTGTCTCCTTGGGATTTAAAGGCAAAGAGAGAGAAAGAGGGAGACTTGTCTCTGAGGCTTGTCTTCTTGGGATTTAAAGGAAAAGGGAGAGAGAGAGGGAGATTTGTCTCCTTGAGATTTATTTGTATGTATTTATTTATTTATTTGTCATGGAGTTTCACTCTTGTTGTCCAGGCTGGATTGCAATGCCATGATCTTAGCTCACTGCAACCTCTGCCTCCCAGGTTCAAGTGATTCTACTGCCTCAGCCTCCTGAGTAGCTGGGATTACAGGTGCCCACCAGCATACCCAGCTAATTTGTTGTATTTTTAGTAGAGATGGGGTTTCAATCATTTTGGTCAGGCGTCTCGAACTCCTGAGCTCAGGTGATCCACCTGCCTTGGCCTCCCAAAGTGCTGGGATTACAGAGGTGAGCCACTGTACTTGGCCTTTCCTTGGGATTTAAAGGAAAAGAGAGAGAGTGTGTGTGTGAGAGAGGGACTGCTTATGCAATATGAAGGTGGTAGGAGAGTTATTTGTTCTGATGCCCTGCAGTTGCAGGTAGGTCTCTTCACAAAGGGAGAGCAGGGACGGGGGGGCAGTCTCCCAAAGGAGTACCCCTGCCCTGGGTTTTTGCACCAAATGTTAAGTTCACACTCTGAATGAAGAGACCCCATAAACAGGCTTTGTGTGAGCAACATGGCTGTTTATTCACCTGCGTGCAGGCAGGGTGAGTCTGAAAAGAGAGTCCGTGAAGGGCAATGGAATAGGAGTTGGTATTGTAGGTTTGTGTTAGGCAGTGGAAAGTTATAGAAGTTACAGTTCAGGGCAGTTTTTGCAATCTAGGAGGGGGTCATGTGGTCCAGAGTCACAAGGTTGACCAAGGTTGGTTACAAAGTCCAGTTGTCTTACCAGTTGAGGTGGGAATAAGGAACAATAGAAGAATGTCTCAAAGTTAATTAGGTGTCACAGGGGTTGATCATTCTTCTCTTTGTGGTTTTCCAGTTACTTCAGACTTTCTAGTTCCAGAAACTCATCTGGAGTGTATGTGCAGGTCACAGAGATTACCAATGCTGTCCATGGTGTGGTTGGTCAGCCTAAAAAACTTTATATAAACAAAATCTGTACCTGTATAAATGTTAAACTACTTGTATAAATGTTCAATAAATTTTCTTATTGTGTAGGAATACCTTCGTAGTAATTGTATTAACCTATTGAAGGAATAAAACCTTTTGGGTCGACAGGGAAATTCTTGGAAACTCTAGCATGGGAAAAGGCCAACACAGGTACTTCAATCATGTCAGGGTGCTGTGTTCAAAGTTTCAGCTAGCAACTGTAAATTACTGTTTAACCACATCCTGATATTGCTTGCTAGTTCAACAGAAACCAGGAGACAAACAACTACCAGAAAGAGGAAATTAGGTGACTCATGGTCACAAGCCTTCTCCCAACTTAGGACCAGGGGCCAAACACTTGGCAACTCAAGAGTTTTGAGCTACCAAGCCAATCAGGTAAAAAGGATCCAGAAACCCACCATTTGGAAGGAGGATTGAAAATATACTCCTTCCATTGGCCAACAATCAAGAAAGGGAGGAAATTACTTGGGGATATAAGCCCAGGCAGCCCTAACCAGCAACAACAACCCCCTCAGGTCCCCTTCCACATTGTGGAAGCCTCACTTTCACTTTGCTTGCGCTGCTGCTCACTCTATTGGTCCATGAACTCTTGTTTGGAGCCGTAACACTCACTGTGGGGCTAAGACTCTGCTCGATTCTTCAAGCAAGGGAAGCTAAGAACCTGAGCCTGGAGACCAAGCTTGGCGTGGAAGAAGGCCCTTTGCAGGGCCATTTTTGAACCCAGCAACTGAATTTTTGGCAACACTATGATATTTTAGTGCATTTGAACTAATTTGAATTACAGACAGTTTTTTAGTATTCTAATGGCTACATTTGCTTGTCAAAAGTTAAAATTTAGATTCATTGATTTAAACCAGTAGTTCTCAGCTATGGCCTAAGTGTCCCCAGGGCGCATTTTTCAGTAGCTGGAAATATTTTTTCTTGTTTGCACAAAGGGGAAGGTCCCATTGACATTTGTAGGTAAAGGCCAGATGGTGTTTTGTACTTCAAAGTGCATGGGGCAGCCCATTACAACAAAGCATTGTTCAGCCCAACATGTCAGTTATGTCAGGGTCGGGAAACTCCAATCTAAACATAAAAATAATATGAATAAAAATGTTAAAGAAAATACACAGAAATGCATTGTTACTCAAATTAGTAAATATTATGAGTATATAATATTTACCAGATTTATGCTTATTCAAAGGCAAATATAGAGGTATATGAGAGATAAAACACATAAATATACATTTTTAATAGATGAGTCAGCATTTTTTATGAAAAATTATATCAGAAATGACAGTAACAAATAGGCAAGAAAGTGGTGCATGTAAATGGCATACCCATGTTTGAACTTACAGATTAAGTGTAAAATGTGTCTTGTGAAATGTCATGGGTGGAGATGGATAGAGGCCTGCATCATGGGTAGTAAAAGAATTTACTGAAGCGGCAAGTTAAATAACACAAGTTTATTAGACAGAAAGTACATTGCAGGGAAGCAACAGGCAACATGGGAGAGAAGGGGACGTCTGCAAAGAGACAGGGGCTGGAGCAAAGTTTTATAGGGTCATGGTACTTGGACTACATGCATGGAGTGAGGGATGTGGGAACAGGATATTGTGCCACTGGATTTTTTGTGGTTAGCTGTCTCAAAATAATTGTTCTCCGCCACCTGGGGTCCCTTCTTCTTTGTTATTAACTTATCTAATTGCTCTCTCTCAAGTGGGGTCCCTTCCTCTTTGTTGTTAACTTGTCAGGACTCCACAGGAGATATTTAGCAGTCATTTGTAATACAATTTACTGTGGACAGCTGTGAAATGGGAGGGTTAAGAGAAATAGGAGATTGCTTCAAAATGGGGTAGCCTACCATAAAGAAATGAAAATACTGGAAGCTTTATGCTTTCAAGTGTGTGCTTGACACTTCAAATGACCTTGATTACATTTTACTTTGTCCTTAAATTTATTAAATCTACAAAGTTCCAGCTGAGTACACATATATACTCTAGCTTCTCTGTAACCACTGTTACTGAAACCATGGTACTGAAATCATCTTGTTTGTTAGAATTCTGTAGACTGTCAAATAAACTCTAGAGAAAGTGGGTATAGTTGCAAGCTGATGCTCAATAAATATCAACTGATAATGGTTGCTGGAAGCATTTTAATATTTTATTAGATTGAGAGTTTGAAATTTAAAGACAACTTGAACTTGCTTGCTTGAAGTCACAAAATACGCGTTCCAAATTTGAAAAGAATGGAGGTAAGAAAGGAGGCAGCTTAGGAAGAAACTGGTGCTTTCAAATATTATAGTATTTAAACCTTACTGTAACTATTTTAAGGATATCATCATCATTACATAAAAAGAAATGAGATGGATTGTTCTCAGTGTCCTTCAGCTCCTAATTAGGGAGGTAGCTTGAATTCAGTTTCTTTGAAATAAAAGTTACTGGTCTTTCCTCATGTCATGCTCCTCCTTTTTGACAGAATTTATATTAATGTTCATGACTTCATTGAATATGTTTTGCACGAGTCATTTTGCTGAAGGTTAACATGAAAAATACACATTGCTGATGAGGGGCTCATAATGCAGACTTGGTGAATGCAGAAGATGGAATGCAGTAACATATTAAAAATTACATAGAATATTCCATTAAAATACACCATTAAATTTGAAATATGTAAAATAATAGACTAGTGTAATTAGAGAACTTAAAATCTTTATATTTTATTTACCTTGGAAAGATTTTTGGAAATCTAAAAAATGTATCACATCCAAGTAGTATTTTACATTTTGACTTTTTGCATTATTTCCTTATCTGCAGAGACCCTTAATACTGCTTATTTTTCCAAAGGTATAATCCATTATATATTTCTTCATGTCAAATTTTAATTCAAGTATCAAATTACCATTTTAACCAACTCTTCCTCCTGTTCCTAGATACCAATCAGGCTTAATCACACTGAGTTAGAATTCCTAACCACTATCTTAATGAGTGAACCTGCTTTGTTATTGTGGCTGGATGTCTTGGCTTGCCAGAAAAACCTTGGCTTTATCATTTTAAAAGTTGGTTCTGACTTCTTAAAATGTTATTTGAATTACTTGTTTGATTGTTCATTAAAACTATTATAAATACAGTTTAGCTTCAAATTACATTTTCTTTGTGTTAAAGACTAGAATAGCTGTGACTCATTTCATATGAAAAGAGAGCCGTCCAGAAATTGTTAGAGTATACAAAATATAGGAACATTTATTTATTTATTTATTGAGAGGGAGTCTTGCTCTGTCTCCCAGTCTGGAGTGCAGTGCCATGATCTCAGCTCACTGCAACCTCTTCCTCCTGGGTTTAAGCAATTCTCATGCCTCAGCCTCCTGAGTAGCTGAGATTACAGGTGTGTGCCACTATGCCTGGCTAATTTTGTATATTTTTGGTAGAGGATGGGTTTCACCATATCGGCCAGACTGGTCTTGAACTCCTGACCTCAAGTGATCCACCCGCCTTGGCCTTCCAAACAGCTGGGATTATAGGTGTGAGCCACTGTGCCCTGCCAGGAATATCTTTTTAGAGTCAAAAAAGTAATTGGTTATTTTTTGTTTATATAGTGATAAGACATTTGGATACTTTCATTTATTTTCTGTGTTGTTATAAAGACTTCCTCCTAGATAACAATGAGAGATAATTTTGTAACTTTGCTGATTCTGCATCAATTTTCATGGTTTTTGAATGGTGGCTTACTACCTAAGACTGTACAAATAAGAATAATCCTATTTTATAATAAAGTTTTATAAAAAATTGTTTTATAATAAAGTTTTATGAAATCCAAGATTAAAGAACTTTAAAATGGTAACTTTACTGACTGCATAGAAAGTGACTAAGAAACACACAAAGTAGTTAACATCTTTCTGTGTATATTGGGCCAAATTGTTGGGTGAGACGAATGAACTGCAAAATAAGGAGGATGAATTGATAAGGAAGGAGGAAAGGGAAATAGTTCAACTCTATGAACTCATAACTGATACGTTTTCTACTACAGGAAACATTTTCTGTGTTCTCTAAAAGGAATGCCAATATGGTTTAAAATAGATTTATGGGATGTTAACTTTTTTCTTCCAAAACATCTTGTATTTAAGGTCAAATGTTCTGCTTATCTTTTAAATAAGAATAAATAAATGCCACAAAAGCATTCTTTTTATGACGGTGTTTTGAAAAGCATACAAATCAGAGATTTACAAACACTGTATTAATGGGAGGACCAAATTCTGTCTCCATACTGATGACTGCCTTATAATCAATAGAGCTAAAATGGTTGTGATTGAAGAGTTTTTTTCTTTTCTTCTCTCTCCTCTTGTTCTCCTCCTTTTCTCTCCCCTCCTTTCTTCCTTCCCTTCTTTTCTTCCTTTCTCCCTCCTTCTCTCTCTCCCTCCCTTCTTCCCCTTCTTTCTGATTGCTAAGAATACAAAGAAACTCTACTTGTTAAAACAGTTACTTTAATTTGAGGGAAAAATATAATATTTCTATTCTTAAAAAAGTATGTAAGCAAAATCTATTCTAAATTTTTCTTAATCTCCAGATTATTGATTAATATTTCAAAATAAAATATGGGACCTATGGGAATATGTTATGATTTCCTTTTCTCTTTTTAAAAATAACTAGTCATTTTGCTTTAGAATAAAAATTCACCAAACAAAGATCCTTTCTCATAAAAACACTTTATAACCTTCCTTATCAAAAGTATATCTTCATTTTCATAACTTCCTTTAAATCTCTCTCCTCTACTTACTGGTTTCTTATTACCTTGTTTCACAAATAACCTTTTAGAGCTGATAATTTGAATTATACATAGGTATTTTTTCCAATAACTCAGAAAATTCAGCTAACAACATTAAATTAGTCTTAATTATCAAAGAAGGCATACAAACCAGAATTATTTCATTTTGGCTGGTGGGTTTCTATGCCAAACTTTGACACTCAAAATATCCAGCAAAGACAGATGTAAAACAGACAAAAAAGTATGCTGACAATTCTGAAGAAGTTTCTATTTTTATTAATAATTTTAAAGTCAGCTTGTTTGTTAAAAATTTCATTAAGTCATATGAACTTGAAAAACACTTTGGGTTTCATTATGAGTGCTTTTTTGTTTTTAATAAGCCAATTTGATAGATATAACATATAATAAATGTACATACATAAATAATTCTAGACATATATACATACACTTAAACAGAGATCCAATAGTTTTACCTCAGAACTCTAGCCTTGTGATAGTAATACAAACTCACCAGTTTAGAGTCTACATTTTGCTTGCCCAAATAGGTAATGCAATAAAGACTGTGAACCAACATTTTGTGTAAAACAGTTTCTAGTCAGGCATGGTGGCTCATGCCTATAATCCCAGCACTTTGGGAGGCCGAGGCGGGTGGATCATGAGGTCAGGAGTTTGAGACCAATCTGGGTAACATAGTGAAACCTTGTCTCTACTAAAAATACAAAAAATTAGCCATCCCAGCTACTTGGGAGGCTGAGGCAGGAGAATTGAATGAACCTGGGAGGCGGAGGTTGCAGTGGGCTGATACCATGCCATTGTACTCCAGACTGGCTAACAGTGCAAGACTCCATCTCAAAAAAACAAACAAAAAAATCACCATGGCAGTTTGATTTTCCAAGGCCAAGCTTCCTCGGACTCCAAAGAGCACTGGGTCCCAAATGTACTACAGAAGAACATCACCTGGAATCATTTAGCCAGGCCCAACCCTGTAAAGTATAGCAGCGTAACAGCCTAAATATACAGAACTCCATCCCACTTTCTCATTCAACAGCAAACTCCAGATTCCAAAGAACGTTGTGGCCAAAAAGTGTTACAAAGAAGATCATTTTACAAAATTCTAATTTCCCATGACTGTATCAAACACACACAGTCATCAAAGCACAATCCAACTGCTGCAGCAACAAACAAGCTCCAAGCGTGTCCAAACGGAAACAGTCAGTGTGTGCTTCCTCTCTCCATCAGTAGGGCTTGATCAACTGCAAACAAAACTTTCTTAGGAATTTCTCAATTGAGAGGAGCCCATCCCACTGTCTGATACCCACAAAAGACATTCACTTCCCTAGACACACACAACACACAATTACAAGCCCACTCCCAAGTGTATCCACACACAAACAAACAGGGTGCTTTCCTCTCTTGGACAGTTAGGCTTGTTCAACTTGGAAATGGAAAACCCTTTAAAAGTTTCTCAAATTGAGAGGAGCAGATCATGCTGTCTAGGCCCACAAAGGACGCTTACCTATCCAAGTAGCTGCTTCAGCTTCAGATGTTACATTCCAGCTAGCAGAAAGAATGAGATAAAGAATTCCCTGGCTGCATTTTAAGAAAGATGCTGGGAAACTATCACCTGACTTATCTACTGACCAGAACTCAGTCATGTGACTGTACCTAGGAGCAAGAGAAGTAAGGAAATGCAGCCGTGCACCTCCATAGCCCTCTATTGCTGTGGGAAAGGGGAGATAGAGATTAGAGAAGAGGGAGTGGTTTTCCATGTTATTTCTTGATTTTGCAATTCCAGACTTTTTCTGTTAAAGTGCTATGAAAATGTAGGATTGGGATCTCCTACATCCATTAAATCTCATGTCTTGTTCCTTCTTCTCACCATCTATGTTTCTTCCCCATCTTTTTAAAAATTAAATCTCTATTTATTGTTTACTATTTTTACAGAGTAAAGATTGGTCACAGGTGTTCCATACAGTTTTATATTTCCTTTCTCATACAAGTTTTGATTTTCCTGGAGATAATAATGTACTTGACTTTTCATTTACTCACTTGTTTCTATACCTATTGTTGATTTGTCTTTCAATTGTTCAAATAAAAGTAAAACTGTCATAATAAAGTTTAATATATCAGGTAATATCATTTTTTTCCTGGAAGCAACCTGGAGGCCTCTGCCCACTTGCTTTATTCAACACTAGATGTTCTCTAGGCCTGTTAAACAGCTGTCATCCTAAGATTTTATTCGCTTTCATCCTGTGAAGTCCCTTCCAATTTTACTTGTAAAAACAAACCTTTTTGGCAAATGCTGTCTTTTCTTCTAGCTTCAATTATTCCTTAATATTTAGGGCAGTATTTCTCTAAAAACTTCTAGGAATTTGTAAATTTTTTGAGACCTTGAATATAAAAATATGTCTTTATTTTACTTTTCGCATCTAATTATTAGCTTGGCTGGTTATAGAATTCTAGAGTTTAAAATAGTTTTTTCTTGGAATTTTGTTTATTTTTTAGGTTCCAGGTTTTTCTGGAGTTTGATGCTGTTATGATTGACAATTCTTTAAAAGTGCCTATTTTTTTAAAAAAACCTATATTTATTCTAGAAGCTTTTAGGGTTTTTTTTTTCTTAGAGTTCTGAAACTTCACAATTATATACTTCTATAAAAGATTTTTCCATTCATTTTACTGCCATTTGATTGGCTTCATCAGTGTCTAAGTCATATCCATGTGTATAAAATATGACTTTATTATTTCAATGATAATTACCTTGCTTTCCATTTTTCAGAAAACTCATATTAATGAAACATTAGCATTCTTCTTCTGGAATTCATAGTAGTTAAATATTGGCTCTCCTAAATTGATTATCTGATTTATTCTTATATTTTCCAGTTTGTCTTATATCTTTGGCTCTCCTTTTTAAGATAATTTTTTCAACTTTGTCTTCCAACTCTTCTACTGAATTTATACTTCTTCCACCAAAATTTTTTAAGTTCCAATAACTTTTTGTTATCAAAGTATTTCTTTGTGTTCTTTTACTATTTTAATAATTTAATATTCTGTTATTTTGGGGGCGCTACTGATTATTAAAACTTTTGTATCATAACCATTTATGTAACCTTCCTGATTCTTTAAAAATTTTGTTTTTATATTTTTGTTTTGTTGCTGTCTTTCACAATGGAAACTTTTCTAAAGTGTGTGCTGTCTTCATATTTAAGAGTGAGACAATAAAAAGTTCATTCAAAACTGTGCTTTAGGCTTCATATAGGATGAAATTGCTGGTTACTGAGGAATTTCAGTGTCTGTGTCATTTTCTAAAGCTTAGTATAAACTTTCACTCTCCCATCAGTAGGTGGAATGGGTCAAAGTCTCACAGCCTGTGTTCCTTGGGCCTGATGATAGAGAGGTGAATGAGGATCTCGTAGTTTGATTTGCACTTAAATCTCCGTCTTCAGTAACATGCTCACATTGTCTTCTGCTGTCCAGAACCTTCACAAAATATAAACATCCTGGTGTCTTCTAGGATTGAAAAGGAGGTAGCCATGTTGGTATGTGGTTTGGAGAGGGACTTTTTAGAGATCTAATATCTTTAGGTTCAAGATAATCATTATCTTTTTTATTCACCAGCATGTAACTGCCTGATGGGTTCTTCCTGCTCTGCATAGACAAAGCCAAGTCACTGAGTTTAATTGATACAAAGCTGGCTACATTCACATGGGAGACAGAATTATTATGCAAATCAGTCTTTTCAAAAACTCAGGCTAGGGTTTTTCAAGGATACTTTGGTGAGCAAAGGGATGGTGTGGAAAAATGGTTTTTTTCTTGATGGGGGACAGGATAGCTAGTGGGTCTGGGTGGAGCCATCTCTCCAGACATGCAAAATTCTGCAAAAGACATCTCAAGAGGCCAATCTTAGGTTCTACAATAGTGATGTTATTTGCAGGAGTAATTGGGGGAGTTACAAATCTTCCAGAACTCCAGAATAGTGGCTGGTAATTGTATTCAGGTTCCTCATCCTCCTAATGTATCAGCCATTAATTAGCTTTACAAAGGTAGTTTAGTTTTGAGGAAGGGTTATTATTATTTAAATTATAAACTAAGTGTCTTCCAAAGTTAGCTTGGCTCAAGCCCTAGAATAATTAAGAGGAGTTTGGAGGTTAAAGGCAAGATGGGGGCTGGTTAGATCAGATCTCTTACACTATGATAATTTTCTCCTGTTGTAATTTTTGCAAAGGTGGTTTCAAGGGCACTTGACTTTCCATCATTGCCTTTAGTGATTCCCATTGCTGCCTCTGATTCTTAAGCTTCCCTGGACCTCCAAGCTGCAAATCTTTTTGCTCTTGCAAGCTTCCTTCCCACTGTATGCTCTTAGCAGAACTCAGAAAGCTGAAGCACTCAGTTATTATTATCTATCATGTTTTTATTTTCCAAAACTGTATTGAACTCTTTCCTTTGCTGTTAATGTCTCTTCCATTATCTCTGTATATTCAGCTTAATGTACCTTTTAAAATTCTTTGCCTTTTACTTTAGTGATATTTCAGGAGACGTGAATATAACACATTTCTTCAACCTATGTTTAATTCGAAGTTGATTACACATTAAGTATGTAAACTTTAATAATCTATGGTTTTTATGGGTGTAAAACATTATGGAATTTAGAAGTTTTTTTTTTTTTCTATTCAGTTTTACTACCTCTTCCTGTATCTGCCTTCCTAATTGCTCAGTGGATCATAGACGTACTCAGTATGCTTGTACTCAAAAGTTTTGATCTTTTCCTTACCTATCATTGTAGCCCTTTCTTTCATTACTGTTTCTGATGATGTATTATTCTGCCATATTTGTTTGGGGGGGTTGGATTTACTAGAAGTTTATCTATTTTATTTTCCTTTTCTAAGAAACAGCTTTTGGTTTTATTTCTCACTTCTAGTTTCTTTTTTAAAAAACATGTATGTGTGGCCACCCAACAGGTTCACCTTGTTCGCCTTGTCAGTTGCCTTCATAGAGCCAATTCATTGAGATAGAGGAATTGCAATAGAGAATGAGTTACTCATGCTGGGTTGGCTGTGCTGGACACCCGAGTTTTATAATTACTGAAATTAGTTTCCTCAAGAATTTGGGGATTGAGATTTTTAAGGATAATTTGGTTGGTAGGAGCCAGTGAACTGGGAGTGCTGATTGGCTGGGTTGGAGATGACTCTATATGGAGATAAATTCTCCATAGAGTTGAAGATGACTAGTTGGATTGGAGATGGCTCCCTGTGGAGATCAATCCCTATGATTTCATAGGAGTCAATGCTGTCTTCTTGTATTTAGTTCTTGGGTGGGGAGCCACAAGACCAGATGAGACACTTTATTGATCTGTGTGGTGCCAGTTTATCCATCAAATGCAGGGTCTGCAAAATATCTCAAGCACTGATCTTAGGTTCCAAAATAGTGACGTTATTTGCAGGGGCAATTTGGGGAAGGTCAAAATCTTGTCCAACTGCATGACTCCTAAACCATAATTTCTAATCTTGTAGTTAGTTCTACAAAGGCATGCTAGTCCCCAGGAAGAAGAGGGTTTGTTGGAGACAGAAGTGTTATTGTCTTTATTTCAAACTGTAAATTAAGTTACTTCCCAAATTGGTTTGGGCTATGCCCAGGAATGAACAAGGACAGCTTGGAGGTTAAAAGCAAGTTGGGGATGGTTAGGTCAGATTTCTTTCACTTTAATTTTTTTCAGTTGTAATTTTGCAATGGTGAATTCGTATGCATTTGCAAATGCATTTACTTTTTGCTTTATTGTAATGAATTCTTAACATGCAATTTTCTTAGGTTTATTTTGTAGTTTTAGGCTTAATTATTAGTTGAATATTTATTTTTAACATTTATTATTCAATAATGTTATATGTAAATTTTCAGTGCTGCAAAAGTAGCACTTGAATGTAAATTTAATTTTCTCGGAAATGCAACTTTACTTTCTGCAGAAAGGGTGCTCCCATTAGCTATCTTGCCACAAGAGGACACTGAACAAAGCAGGCAGGGCCATTTATATCTAATGCATCTGCCCTACTGCTGTGTCCTGATTCTATTGGCTGGAACTGGACCTCACAGTCTAGGCTGTATGCATTTAGCTAACAACTTAAAACTTTCCTGAAGAGGGAAAGGCAGATGAGAACAAAGGAAAAGAGGAAGTAATTTGAGTAATGCTTAGAGAAGTAATAACATTTGCAGATAAGAAAGGGGAATAAGCTATGATCTAAGACTTGACTGAGCTTGTCCAAGCATGTCAGGGCAAATATCTAGGCTAAAGTGTATGAACTAAGAAGACTGGATACACTTATTTATTCATTATGACAAACAGCTACTTTAAGATTATTAGCAAAAGCTTTAAAGTAAGTTAACCTTTGAAGAAACTATTATTTATTCTTAATAAGCAAAGAAGAAAACTTTGAAGAGGAACTGTTATTTATGCTTATTTTCTACAATAAATAATAAAGCTTTTAAATTTTCTACTAGAATATAATAAAATAAGTATATTGTTAGGAAGCATTCTTCCCATTATTAATTTCTATGTTGTGTATCATTACACTTTCTAGCTAAAATAATTTATTGCCTCAGATTATAAAAGTAATACAAACATGTTTTAAAAATACTTAAATATAGAAAAATGATTATATTAGTTTGGTGCAATAGTAATTGAACTTTTTGCCATTTAAAGGTAATATTAGAAATTGCAATTACTTTTTACCAGCCTAATATATTTTTAGGGACGATACAAACAATAAAAGGTATAAATAGAAAATAGCATCGTCTGAAGCTGTAAGAACTATGAAGCCAGATAGAGAAAGATAAAGTGTTAGGGAATGACAGGAGGGATGGGGAAGACATGTTTGGTGCTCAGAAAAGGCCTAGGAATGTGACATTTGAAAAGATGACTGATGGATATCCCTGAGCAATGTGAGCATTTGGGTGTAGGGGGTTGTGTGGCAGAACTAAGGAAATGGGCCAGTGTAAAAGTCTCTAGCAGAAATTAGGTTATTTGCAAAAGCAACCACTTTGATGTGAAATAAGTAGAGAGGAGACAAAAATGTTCTTAGATGAGAGATACAAGGTGATTGAGGGCAGATTATTTGACAATTCATAGAAATCTGGACTTGAAAACCATCTATGGATGTTGAGTAGGAGAGGGAATCCTCTGACTTAAGTATGGTAAGTGTTGTGTTTGCTATTGTGTAGACTAGAGACCATGCTTGGGAAATAAAGCAGGGTCATAGGTCGGAGAATATTTCAGTAATCTAGGAGACTGATGATGAAGGTGACTTTATCAAGTTTGAACCTACACTAGAGTCAAGTTTACAATCTGTTTGTTAGGTAGAGAGGATTTGCTAATGAATTGAATTTGGGGCCTATGTGGAAGAGAATTAAAGTTATTGCTTAACTTTTCAGCCTGCGCTATGGTGCTTTTGTTTACTGAGAGAAAGGTGGGTTAGCCAAAGGCAAAGTTTTGGCTGACAGATAAATCAATAAATCTGTCTTAGATACTAACTTTGAATTTGTCCATTAAATATATCCCAGTGGAGAAGTTGCTTTGACAGTGGAATATAAGCATCGGGAGCTCAGATGAGGGCCTCAGGCAAAGATACAAAGGAGCCATCGGTCCAGGGATAATATTTAAAACCATGGTCCTGAATAGAACTGCCTGCAGGGATTCTGTAGTGGTGTCTGCCTTTCTGTGTAAAGAAAGGCAGAACAGGGCTAAGTAATAAACTATACACAATGATGCTGTGAGTTTGAATTAATTGCTATTTGAGGATTGGTCATTATATTTGGAAAGTTGTTGTAGCTGGTGATTTCAACAAAAGTTAAATGATGGGGAAGAAATATTGACCAGAATAAAGAGACTGGACAATCAGGAGCCAGCAAGACTCCTTTTGGTGAGTTTTCTGTGAAATAATGCTTATATGCATTTTATGATCAGCAGAGTATGTTATATTCATCTGTTTTTAGAGCAAAAAGTGGAAGTATGTAATTGGGTATATTTTTTCACTAATATGTGTTATAAATAACATACAATAAACATGAATACAATAATATTAAAATATAGTAGAATGGATTATAAATATGCTGGTTGTAGTTTTATAACTTAACCAATCTTAGAAATTTTATCTATATTTACAGATATAATACACATAAATACACTTATTTATGTATATATATGCATATGTGTGCTGTGTGTGTCACTGTGGGTGCGAATAGCTGGGGCTGATGTTATGGGCAGTAAAGGAATTTACTTAGCTTTAGTTAAAGAATGGCAGATATTTATTAGAGAAAGTATGAAGATATATTGCAATGTTGCAGAGAAGAGGCTGTTTGCAAAGAGGCAGGGGCCAGTGGGAAATTTTACAGGGTCATGCTGGAGGGTGCTAGGTGTGGAACAGGTGGCTGTGCCTGTGGAATCAGGTGGTTGTACCCATAGGTTGTTTGCAATTAGCCTTCTCTCAGAGCAATTGTTCATTATTCTCCCCAACCTAGGGCTCTCTCTGACCTGAGGCTCCTTGCTCATAGTTGCTTATTCATCAGGACTCCACATGTGTATAATACACATATCCATAAAGTCTGATATAATGAAAGAGATTACAGTTATTCACAATAATTTGGTATATTCATTTCTCCTTATGTTTTCCTATATGTATAGGATTATTGATTCACCACATTTGATCTGTAAACTGTATACAGGTTCCACTAGTGTTTCCTAATTTTTGACATTTTAGTACTGATATCAAATGCGAGTCTCCCTCATTACTTTTACTCAGTGGCCATTGACCTCTGATATTAGGTCAGTCCCCTGGACCTCACAGCTCCTCTGGTTCCCTCAGCAGGGTGGGAAATAGCTCTGCTACATGTTCATCACATAGGAGCTATAGCTAACCAGCAGTATCCAGAGTCAGAAGGCTCATCACTGTCTCTGCCCAATCATTCCTTAATCACCCAGATAACCCAGTTGTCTGTATTATTCCCTACGCTCTGCCAGTCCCCAGTTAATGTTCTCAGGCTCCCTCTTACCTCTCTGATGTTTCTAAAAATTCCTTATCTCTTGCGGAGCCACAGCAAGAAATCTGGTATTTCACTTATTTGCTATTTCATCCCCGTCCTGGCCGTATTTTTTCCCCATCCCACTGTCAGAAAGAAGGTGGTTTCAGGATTTCCACTTCCTCTCTGTGATATTTTACTTCTACCTTGGACACAAAATTTATTGCTTTAATGTCTTTGGTAAAAAGAGGCACACGTGGTGAAATAATCTCTATGATCTGAGCCATTATTTGTGTCTTTTATACGTTAATCCAAAGTAGGTGGTTTTAGAAAGGACATTAGTTTAATTTTCAAGACTTAATATTTCTTCAGAATTTTATTTTCATTATCTAGAGAAGCATATTAAGCTAATGAAAATTGAGCTACAGGGTCACTCACTTGAATGGGCCTTTCTAAGGCCCAGGATAGAGCTCTAACAATCTGTTCACATAATTATATGTTTTTGTGGATTTTTTTTTTTTTTTGCAAAAGTGCATTATTTTTGTATCATTTTTATTAAAGAGAGATAATGTTATATAAGTGTCAGACTCCATAAAATCTGGATATACCCTTGGATAAGTTAATTATTTTTTTCCTTCTCTCTCCTTCCCTCCCTTCCTCCCTCCCTCCCTCCCTCCCTCCCTTCCTTCCTTTCTTCCTCCCTTTTTCCCTTCTTCCTTTCCTTCCTTTTGAAACAGTTTAGGGTCACTGGTCATGTTGTCTTGTGTGTTATTTGACCCTCATGGTCTCATGACTGAGAATTTTAAGGAGCATGGATATGGATGCCAGAGTGAGTTTAGTAGCAAAAGTTTAATAAGTGAAAGAAGAAAGCTCTTCACAGTAGAGGGGTCCTGAACAAGTTGACGTTTTACAGTGGAATGCAAAAGCTTTTTATAAGAAACTGCTCTCATCTCTGTAGCTGTTTGAGTAAACTTTCTTATCTGAAAAGCTGTCTGTACAACTTCTCTATCTTTATAGCTGTGGGATGTCTCTAGCTAAGCACAAAGCATAGCTTTTCTTGTTTGTTTAATTGTGGATTTGTTTTAGGTCAGTCCCCCTCTCCTTCCTGTGTAAGCTACTATGAAACCTGCCATATTTATGTCTGAAAATCGGAGGAAATTTTTAGCTGGGAGCCCACTAATCACAAAAAGAACAAAAGGCTTCTATGGTGGACTTTGCCTGACTGGCCTGCTTATCTGTATAGCTGCAGTCTGAGTTTTCTTCAGGTTGCTGTATTTTTGTCTATAGCTGTGATTTATCAGGGCTGCTTTTCCAATGACTAGCCTTAGTTCTCTGCCTGATTTTCCTTTTCTTCTCCCTCATTAACCCCCTTCAGGAGTAGAGGGGTGGAACCCAGCTGCACAACAGATGAATAATGTACTTGAACACTGATATTCAGTGAAATAGCATACTAGGAGGCCAGGCCACTAACTGAAAGAGTTGTAGCAGTTGTGCTGATCTGCCAGCCAAGCTCGCACTTATTTAGTATGGATTAAGTGACAAAGGTTTAGAGTAAACACCACTAGAAGGTAATTGACAATTCCAACCCCTTGAGTAGAAAGTAGTCATGCACCATGCATGGTCAAAGGTTAGTCTTAGGGCCACATGAGTGAACAAGTTATTTAGATAAACTCTCTTACATTCCATTGTTATTTACCCTTGCTAATTAGCTTAAGGTAAAGAGGATTAGGCTGCCTTCAGCCATAACTCTGTCCTGAGCCTTTTGCAAAACCTTCCAGCCTTCCAGGAAGGTTTGTATCTATTTTCTGTAACTTTACAATTTCTCCTGTCATGCTGACTGAACCCCCATGGTCCTTGGAAGAATGGCATGTCCATTTGGGATTCCATTAGCATCACTATTTGGAGTTTAATAGCCTCTAGGTGAGAGGAAACAATTCAAGTTATAGTATTGATTGAGTATTCAGGGTCCAAATACAAGACATACGAGAAAAAAAATATCCCAGTAAAGGAGCTAACCAGGTCTCAAAAGAAGACTGGAATCTTTCAAGAAGGGATTGCAGACACCTGGGACTGAAGCCTGGTCTTTCTCTTAATATGTCAATGATTCTAATTTTATTTTTAAGCAACTGTAAGGTTTCTTTCACTTGGCTAGAGATATTTTGTTGATCCAAAAGATACATGGTTTATTTAAGAGTGCACAGTGCCCCTGTATTTTGGCCATAAGAACAACTGTTGCCTTCTACCCTTGTTGCATCATAATAGAGAACTTAGGTACTGATCTCTCAAGAAGAGAAATACCAGCAAATCAAAGAAGACCTCTGGCTATAGCATGTCCCATTCCTGGTATTTCCAATATAGGATTTTCATATGTGTGTCCTCCCCAGTCCTCTCTCTCAGTTAGATCTCAATACAATGGCATGCAAATAATATACCTCTGTGTTTGGTGTACCCGAGATAGGGCACTTTCCGGAAATGAGCCCAAATCGTGAATTCTACCAGATTATGTTGCCATGTTAATAGAGTTTAAAAATAACATGTTGAGGGCCATTGCCGTTATAGTGCATGTTACCCTCCAATGCCTAGGGAAAATTAGGTATAACCAGGAACCACAAAGAAAATAAAGCCCTGTCCCTTGAAGGGAAGATTTTAGGTTGCAGTGTGTGAGAGATGCAGCTAGTCATTGCCTAGCCTCATAAAGAGGTTCCCCTTATAACTAATGGGAGCATCTTTGGCATAGAAATAATCATACAAAGTATAGTCATTCATGGTGCCATTTGGGACTATAAACACTAGGTGGGAAGCATCCTTCTGACAGGCGGAGTTTTGGAAGATCATTGACATAATATTTCCTGACCAGTATCTCAGTTGATTCTTACTACAGGGGCTTTCAGTCCAGACATCATCTGTTTGCCCACAAATGTGTAAGTTATTACTAGCATCAAATATCATACCAGGCCTGGAATTCTCTGAGGTGGCAGATTTAGGAAGGACCATATGTTATTTGTTATTCTGATGTAATACTGGTAAGAGGAGTTACCTAGGGGATGCCACTCAAATTTAGAATTACAGTTAGGAGGTGTGGATGGGTTTTTCAAGTTTTTCAACATTTTATCTCACATGTTAGATTACCTTTCTCCTTTTTTTTTTACCCTCCAGACCTTCTCACTTTTAGAGATTGTAAATGTAATGTTGCAATATTTGAGACTTCGCAGGTGTAGTACTTTTCTTCTGCTTTCAAAGCAAAGGGAGGCATTTCCTATCATTCTATCAACTTTACCTAGTCTAAGAATGTGTCTTATTCTTGGGGGGGTGTGTCTTCCTGGATGGAGTTAAAAGTATCCTGTATCAAATTCCATTTATACTCAACAAGTCTTTGATAGTTAAGGGCAAAGCTATCAAAGGGGACCCCAGGACTGTGAATTAAGAATCATCAGGAAGCCTCGCAGTTTCATTGTTATTAAACTGAAAAAATTGTTCAGGGAAAACCCAGCAATTACTGTTGTTGTATAGATGAGTTAAAACTCCCAAGGCTATTCCTTCCCATCTGAGACATAAAGATTGAATGCCTTTCCTGTGGGAAGACTAAGGACCAGTACTTTAAGGCTTGCTTTAGCTGATTAAAGGATTTTGGGGCCTCAGATTCCCAAATTAGAGAGTGAGTTTTAGCTGCCTGAGTGTCATTGATAAAGTAATATAAAGGGTGAGCTATTTCACCAGACTTGGATATCTACAATCTGAAAAGGCCTGTAATACCCCAAAATCTTCTTAGCTGTTTGAGGATTTGGGAAACGGGAAAGGAGGTGATGGGCTTAATTCTTCCTTTACCCAATGTTCTGATTCCCTCTGACAGGACTAAACCAGGAGATAGAGAGATCTGTTTCAATAAAGCTTCCCTCAGCCTTTCCATAAAGGCCAAGAAATTTTCAGCTGGTTTTGGATCTGTCATAGATAGCTTAGCATAATTAAGAGGTTTGACGCTAATCCTTTATAAGCATTGCAGTATGCACATTAGAAAATGTTTTCATCTGCCCTCATCTATAGGATCACTGGTATTCCAATTAGTATTCTCAAGGGGTAGTACCTTACTCCCTATTGGAAATGGAGTTTCTTGTTACTGTTGTTGTTCTCTAATCCCCTCTCCAATTTCTTCTAAGTTTCTTAGTTCCCCTTCTTGGATGAGGAGGTTTTCCTTGGCTATAGGAGACATGTTGTTCATCCCCAAACTTTTCTGCTGCATGTAAGGTTGCCTTTTTCTCCACAGTAGTCAGCGTTTGGGTTAGAAGAACATAATGTCTCTCCATTTATGATCAAATATTTGAGTTAAATTTTGGAAAGCCTCTATGTATCCATCAGGGTCATCAGAGAACCTTCCCAAGTCTTTCTTTATTTGCCTAAGGTCTAATAGTGAAAAGGGAGCTTCAACCCTAGTGGTGTTACCATCCACTGGGCATTTTTGCAGGGGTAATAGCAAGGTCAGGGGAGTTGGAGGCTTTGGAATGTGTGGAGCTGGAGCAACTGATGGTATGGCTGGAGGGGGCCCAAGATAAGGGGTGCGTTAGAGGGACTGAAGTACTCAGAAGTTTTCTTTGATGGTTTTCCAGGAATTTGTTTCTCTGATTTTGGGGAATCATCCTCTATGTGCCCACCTGATATGACTGCTAAGAGAGCTGGATCATTTATGCAATGCTTTCAAAAATCTGGGTTTTGTCATAGGGCAAAGAAAGCCAGTACCTAAGGAACCTCAGATCATTTGCCATCCTGTCTGCAGAAAAGATCTAATTGTTGGATAGTATTAAAATTAACACTTCCCTCAAGAGGCCAGGCCTGTCTGCCCTGGAGTTGATAAGAAGGCCACACTGTTGTACAAAAGAATATGAGTCATTTTTTCTTTAGGGTTTGAGGAGCAAAGGAATCTCAGTGTCTCAGGTTGCACTTGAGAGAAGTACAGTCTAAGGATGCTTTTTACCCATCTGGAAAGATAAAAGAGAAGGCATCCCTTGGTCTCTTTCCTTTCTTTTGTAGTGACCCAGGGTGGAGAGAAAGACAGAGGGGGTGTCTCCCCTTATCTCCTTTGTTGTCAGGGTCCTGGCAACCTTTGTAGGTGCTGCCTAGAATGCAAGTGTGACCTTTACCCATGGATCTGGAGGAGCTAGTCACCATGAATAGTCATACTTACATGCCCAAATCTATAGCTCTTTGCTGGTGCTTCCCACTTAACTCCCTAATCTTGTGTGGCTGGTATGGAACCCAGGTCCCCCAGGTAGATGGATCCTGGGAAAATACGGTGTAATAGTTGTGCTTGGGCAGAACCCTCTAATGGAGGGAATGTTGTAGCTCTAGCCCTATATTCAGGTATTTTGGCCCAGACTAAAGTATTTATTTCTAGATAATGGGTCCAATTGACTTCCAAACATAAAGCCTCTCTTTTATTTAGATTCCATTACAATTGGATGCAGAATGGATGCCTTAAAAGAACGTAGGAATTAAATGGCTATCTTCCTTCTGACGGAGACAGCATGGAGGCCAAAAATCTGTCTTGCAAGGGCAATTTCCTCCACATTGTCAAAGATGGAGTTTTTACATTCACAGATAAGACATGGAGCCTGATCTGTGATAGAAAGGTACAGATGAGAGAAGAGTTGGGAAGTCATAGATTTTGGATGAAGGACTAATAATTCCCCCCAGGGAAAAATCCCATCCTACTAAGTGATGTGGCAGAGATTGGAACACCAAATAGTACTTGTGATTCCAAATACTCTCCAGACAAAGGTTAGAATAGGAAATGTAGGGCTGTCCCCACAACATTTCTCCCTAAAAGAAAACAATAGTCCATCTCATAGACTGTCTAGTTCTGCTGGACTGTGCTGGTTTCTCACATGGAAAAAGAAACAGCTTAAATGGAGGTGGGGATAGTTGCTCATGGATCAATATCCTCCCATCCAACCCCAGTGGGTGCTATCATTGCAAGATAAATATGTCTTCAGATCCAAGTATTGGAATCTCTCTGTTTCAAGAAAATCACAGAGGCAGCAATTCCTTGATATACATTCTTGATTACTAAGGTACCCCCTGACTTTACCCAACAAGACTATATACCCAGGTTGTAAAAACCCTTGTGAAATCACATTCAAAGAAGGAATTGGAGACATGATAGCCACAAAACAAAATGAAGAAAATGTAATAGAAAAGTCTAGAAGTCCTGGTGCCAGTACCCAACAGGCTATCGGGGACAGGAGTTAGTCCAAGGGCCTCCAGCTACCAAGTGTAGCTTTGGCCAGAGACCTTTGGTTGCCCCAGTACTCTTTCCAGCCCCATGCAATGGCTAGGTCCCCCAAGAAAAAGAACCAAATTGGAACAGAGCCAATACTCCCAACAACCAATGGTGAGGGGGATTGATAAGGTCCTGTCAAGCAAACCTGTTCCCTGAGTCTTGTAAGGCTGAAAGCAACCCTATTGCTTTTAACTGCCTGATGGCTCAGTGTTTTGTTTACTCTTGAGAGAACAAAACTGATAATGAGAAGCCTCACAAATAAAAGTAGAGTTAAGACTGCTCCTACTCACTCTTTCAATGGATCCTGGGCAAACCCCAACTAATAAAACAGTGTATGGTCACTGGTCACATTGTCTGGGGTGTTATTCAAGCTCATGGTCTCATGACTGAGAAAATTAAGTAGTGTAGACATGAACACCAGGGTGAGGTTAGAGCAAAGGTTTAATAAGCAAAAGCAGAAAGCTCTCCACAGCAGAGAGGGGCCCTGGATGGGTTGCCACTTTACAGTCAAATGCTGAAGCTTTTATAAGAAACTCCTCATCTCTTTGGCTGTTGGAGTAAATTCTCTTATCTGAAAAGCTGTCTGTACAAATCCCCCTATCTATGAAGCTCTGGGACATTCCTAGGTAAGCACAAAGCCTAGCTTCTCTTGTTTGTATAATTGTGGTTTTAGGTAAGTCCCCTTTCCCTTCCTGTGAATCCATGGAGCCCACCATGTTAATGTCTGAAAAGGGGAGGAAACTTTTTCCTGGGAGCCCACTAATCACATAAAGAACAAAAGGCTTCTATGCTGGATCTTGCCAGCTTGGCCTGCTTAACTGTATAGCTGCAGTCTGAATTTTCCTTATGCTGCTGTGATTTTTCAGGCAGGCTGCTTCTCTGAGAATTAGCCTTAGTTGCCTACCTAACTGGTTTTTCTTTCCTTCTCCCCCCTCTCTTTCTTCTTTCTTTTTTTCCTTCCTTTTCTCCTTCCTTCCTTGTATCTCACCTTTCTCTTTCACTCTCTGCTTCCCTCCTTCCTTCCTTCCTTCCCTCTCTCTATTCCTTCCATCCCTCCCTCTCTTCCTCCCTTCCTTCCTTTCTTTTTTGCTTGCTTCTGAAAACTTTAGGATACTAAAACAATAATGACAATGAGAACAACTATAGTTAATATTTGCTGCGCACTTACTAAGAGCCAGGAATTGCTAGTTTGCAAAAATTAACAATGTAGTAAGTACTATTATTTTCCCCACTTTACAGATAAAGCGTCCTAGGCACAGAGAGTTCTAACGGCTTGCCCAATACATCATAGAATAGGTAAATGTAACAGAAGCATTGTTAGCCTATATAGAACCTTTGGGCAGTTTATATAAAAGCACCTCTACCTCTAAGTTCAGGAAGAACAAAAGGCACTCCTTTTCATGGTCATATGCCCTCATATCAGGGCACACTGCTGGGCTAGGAGGGCAGAATTGTCTGCCAGGCTCCTTCTGTGCTTCTTCCCTGGTTCTATAGGGGCAATGCATAACTTCACAGACTTACAGTCCTTAGAGTTAAATACAGAGAATATTAAAGGAAAAGCAATGTTAATGTTAACAGCCTTAACACTCATATTAAAAATATTATCTCAGAAATTCATTAGTTTACTAAAAAAACTATTAGAATATAACATTTCAGAAAGGTGTATATGTTCAATATAAATACAGGTTGTAAACCAACATTATTTTAATATATAAGCAATACATAATCACAAAATTTAATAAATAAAAATCTATTTTCACTAGCCATTAACATCCAGAAATATTCTTCACCAAAAAAGTCCCTCAACTAGAATATATGTGAACTCTGTGAAGATAATTTTAATATTTTAAAGAAATAAAATGATAATTTGAATATATTCACTGGATATATAATGCTTCTAATTAGAAAGATTATATATATTTAGAGGCAGCTTTTTTTAACCAAATTAAAACATATATTCCAACATACTCATATCACAGCTAGAAGACTTAATTTATAAAATAGCAAAATAAGTTTGTAAAAATATTAAAACATTTTAAGACAAATATTTGGTAGGTGGAATTCTAAGGTAGCCCTCAGGATCTCTGTCCTTTGTTTTTTATTTTTATAATTTCCTCTCTTTGTGTGGGTACGGAACCTGTGACTTGCTTCCAATCAAAAGAATATGGCAAAGTGATGCCATGTTATGCCATGTTACTTCCATTATTATATTTTATAAGACTTAATCTTAGCTGACTGGAGAGGAAGACCATCCACCTTGAAGTAGCAACCTGCCATGTTGTGACTACTTATGGAAAGGGCCATGTATTAGTTCATTCTCATGCTGCTGTGAAGAAATACCTGACACTGTGTAATTTACAGGAAAGAACTTTAATTGACTCACAGTTCCATAGGGCTGGAGAGGCTTCATAAAACTTATATTCATGTTAGAAAAGGAGGCAAACATGTTCTTCACATGGCATCAGGGAAAAAAAATGCAGAGTGGAGAGAAAGGCCCCATATATTAACAAAGGCTCCTTATATTAATAAAACCATCAGATATTGAAGAACTCCTTCAATATGAGACCAGCATGGGGGTAACCAACTCCATGATTTACTTACCTTCCACTGGGTCCCTCCCATGATACATGGAGATTATAGGAACTAGAATTCAAGATGACATTTCAGTAGGGACACAGCCAAACCATATCATTCTGCCCCTGGCCCCTCCCAAATATCATGCCATCTCATCTCAAAACACAATCATAGTCAGGCATGGTGGCTCATGCCTGTAATTCTAACACTTTGAGAGATTAAGGAAGGTGGATCACTTGAGGTCAGGAGTTTAAATCTAGTGTGACCAATATGGTAAAACCCTGTCTCTATTAATAATGCAAATATTAGCTGGATGTGGTGGTGCATGCCTGTAATCCCAGCTACCTGGGAGGCTGAGGCAAGAGAATCACTTGAACCTGGGAGGCAGAGGTTGCAGTGAGCTGAGATCATCCCGCTACACTCCAGCCTGGGCAACAGTATGAGATCCCATCTCAAAAAACAAAACACACACACACACACACACAATCATGGCTTCCTAAAAGTACCTCCAAAGTCTTAACTAATTCCAGCATTAACTTAAAAGCCAAGTCTAAAGTCTCATTTAAGACGAGGCAAGTCCCTTCTGCCTATGAGTCTATAAAATCAAAAGTAAGTTGGTTATTTCCTAGATACAATGGGAGTACAGGCATTAGGTAAATACATCCATTCCAAATGGGAGAAATTGAGCAAAACAGACAGGCTAGCGGCCCCATGCAAGTCCAAAATCCAATATGACAGTCATTAAACAATAAAGTTCCAAAATTATCTCCTTTGACTCCATGTCTCACAGCCAGGTCACACTGAGGCAAGAGGTGGGCTCCCACAGCCTTGGGCAGCTCAGCCCCTATTGCTTTTTAGGGTACAACCCTCAGCCTCAGCTGCTTTCACAGCTTGTGTTGAGTGTCTGCAGCTTTTCCAGACGTATGGTACAAGCTGTCAGTGGATCTATCATTCTGGGGTCTGGTGGACAGTGGCCCTCTTCTCACAGTTCCACTAGGCAGTGCTCCAGTGGGGACTCTGGGCAGGGGCTCCAAACTCACATTTCCCTTCTGCATTGTCCCAGCAGAAGGTCTTCATGAGGCTCCACTCCTGAACATCCAGGTATTTCCACATATCCTCTGAAATTTAGGTTGATATTCCCAAACCTCAATTCTTGTCTTCTACACACCTGCAGGACCAACACCACATTGATTCTTCCAATGCTGGGGGCCTGCATCCCCTGAAGCAATATCCTGAGCTGTACTTTGGTCCCTTCCAGCCATGGCTGTACTGGCTGATATGCAGTCTCAAGGCTGCACATAGTAGGAGGGCCCTGGACCCAGCCCATGAAACCATTTTTTTCCTCCTAGGCCTCTGGGCCTATGATGGGAAGGACTTCTCTGTGATGGGGAGGTCTCTGATATACCCTGCAGACATTTTCTGCATTGTTTTGGAGATTAACATTTGATTTCTTGTTACTTACAGAAATTTCTGCAGCAGGCTTGAATTTCTCCCCAGAATATGGGATTTTCTTTTCTATTGCATCATCAGGCTGCAAACTTTTCATACTTTTGTGCTCTATCACCTCTTTAACATTTTGCTGCTTTAGAAATTTCTTCCACCAGACACCCAAATCATCTCTCTCAAGCTCAATGTTCCACAGATCTCTAGGGCAGGGACAGAAAGCTGCCAGTCTCTTTGCTAAAGCACAGCAAGTGTCACCTTTGCTCCAGCTCCCACCAAGTTTCTCATCTCCATTTGAGATCACCAAAATCTTGACTTGATTGTCCATATCACTGTCAGTAGTTTGATAAAATTTGGTTAATAAGTCTCTCGGACGTTCCAAACTTTGCCATATCTTCCTTTTTTCTGGCTTTCCAAGTCTCTAGGAAATTTGAAACATTCCAACGTTTTCCTGTTTCTACTGAGCCCTCTAAACTATTTCAGCCTCTACTTGTTACCTAGTTCCAAAGTTACTTCCACATTTTTAAGCTCCTTATAGCAGCACCTTACTTCTGGTACAAATTTACTGTATCAGTTTGTTCTCAGGCTGTTATGAAGAAATTACTGACGCTGGGTATTTTATAAAGGAAAGAGGGTAATTTGACTCATTGTTCTGCAGAGCTTGGGAAGCCTCAGGAAACTTATAATCATGGGATAAGGAGAAGCAAGCTCATTTTTCTTCACATGACGACAGCAAGAAGTGCAGAGTGAAGGAGGTGGGGGAAGCCCCTTATAAAACCATCAGATCTTGTGAGAACTCACTCACTATCACAAGAATAGCATGGAAGTAACCACTCATGTGATTCAGTTACCTCCCATCGGTTTCCTCCCATGGTACATGGCAGTCATGGGAACTACAATTCAAAATTAGATTTGGGTGAGTGCACAGGCAGACCATATCAGGCCACATGACAGTGCACTGTTGGTGACTTCTAGGTTCTGAGAACAGCCTTTACCTGAGAGCCAGTGAGGAACTGGCTAAAGGAAAAGGTAGCCCTTGTCCTTACCCCTATGGCCTCATTAGTTTGGCAGCCTGTGCTAACAAAGCTGAAAGCTGCTAAGAGGTCAGAACAATTCCTAGGCCTTAGAAATCTGCCTTATGGGTATGCAGCTTCTGGACCCTCTGCTCTGGGATCACTCCTCCCAAGAACAGTTTCTGGAAATTTGCCCAGTCCTTCACTGGCCACACAGATGCAAGAAAACAAATTTTGCTGACAACTTGAATGAATCTGGAAGTGTGGTCCTCTCTAGTTAAGCCTCCAGATGAGAATATAGCCCAGCTGACACCTTGATGTTAGCCTTGTGAGGCCAGGAACAGAGGATCCAGTTAAGCCATGCCCAGACTCTTGACATATAGGAACCGGGATATAATTAATAAATTATTTTAAGCTGCTAAGTTTATGGCAGTTCATTATGCAGCAATAGAAAAAGAATACCGAAATTATAGAAACATTAAAATCCTATATTACAACAACTCTTACTGAAAATAAAAGTATTGTTACATGGACAGATAGATCAGTGGAAGAGATAACTTCATCTTTAATTTTATTATAGGTGAGAACCTAATACATTACAAAAGATCACAAATTACATTTAATTATCTACTCATGCCTGGGTGTACTATTTACGCCTTTTCTCCATTTGGGAATCACAGATACATCGCTGGAATAAATAACAGGCAGATTAGGCCCATTGTATTGAGAAAGACCAAATCCCAAAAAAGATAAAATAAAGCATTTTTCAAGACTTAGTCCATTCTAAGCTTGAGAGTGATAAAAACATATCAGAAAAAGCCTACATGAACATTTTAAAACTGATCATCACAATTTTACAACTAAAATAAAAATTTTAAATTGAGACTGTTTTCATTAAATATGAAAAAGTTTAATATATCTATTATATAGGGAGGTGTGGGTACAAAGCATAATTAACAAATGATAAAATGCAACTAGTAATTGTTGCATTTCAGCATTTTTACTTTTGGAAAAAGAAGTTGGTCACCAGTAGATGCTCCTTACTTCGGTCAAAGCCTGGGGAGTATGAGTAGTGTAGTGTGCAACTCAGGGCTGACCCTGAGAAAGTTAGGGTCTCTCTATCTCTTGCCCCTGGCTCATCATGACAGCCCAGATTTCAATGGTAGTGAAAGTGAAATTCTTCCTTTAATATAAAATTCCTTTACAAAAAGCCAAGTGCATGATTTTCAAGCTGGCAGTCAAACTTTCTGTGGCTTTTTGCAATGAGCAATGTCCTCCCTTCTCTTGTACCACTGCAAAATTGTTCTGCTCAACCCTCATCAATTGGCACTGGCTTGCTTGAACTTTGCGTCCTGCAAGTGACAAGCAGGACTCTGTGAGATAAGAAGTAACTAAATAGGATTAGTGTCCTTAATCAGGGCTAATCAATCATTTCAAGTGGAAAATTCATTTGGATTTGGCTGACCTGAAGTACATCGACAGTAGATTCCAGAATAATACTGCAAATGGTTATATGTTTACAATGATATACAATCCCTATAAAGAGCTAATTTATTTTTTTCTTCTGAATTTTTCTAATCATAAAGATTCAATCCTCTGTCCCCACTGACTTTCCAGAATGGCTTTCATATTTATTGACATTCATGTTGAATGTGTGAATTGTTTTAGGGGAGCTTCTTTCACAACCTGAAGTAATTATTTTCGTTGAGTTCACCATGCTTCAATATGTTGTGCTTGCCCCATTCTGGGATTTGTTTAAGAGCTTAGGGTAAGCTGGTGATATTTCAAATAGCTTAATTTGCCTTTGTTTTGTATGTTCCAATCAAGGACAGTTCAAAGAAAATGAAAATTGTGTCAGAAAATATGTTCTCAATGTAAAGTGTAGAGGTACACTTTTCTGCAATACTAATAGTTATTTTTAAAAATGAGCTCTGACAGAGGGTCACATGATTCTTCTAATAACTTTCTCTGCTGGCATCTCCTTAATTATTCTACCCTGTGGTATGCCCTGTCAGCACAGCTAAGTTTAACAGAGCAAATGAAGTGATCAATGTTATTCAGGATCTATTTTCAACTGAGCTATGAATGATTGCTGAGTGCAGATAGTTTTCCATTGGTGAGTACTCTGATTGGTGACCTCTCATTGGTGACATTCAGGCTATGACACCAGTGAATGAAAAGAGAACTGAGATTTTTGCTAGTCAGCAAGTCAGCTCCCAGCAAACGAAATATTCCTTGAAAAATACTAGCCAACTACTGAGGCCTGCAACAACAGCTAGGGTTACTTTCAATTTCAATGTAGGTTTATATTTTATTGGTTATTCAACATCAAGTTAACTTCAATGAATAATTCTTGACAGTGGCAGCTTCTTTCAGTATTGTCATTTTAGGCTTGAAAAACAGAAGGACACATCACTGCCTGAGTGTATATGTGTATTTGTTGTATGCTTGCATGTAAGTGAGCTTTGTCATCTCCCTAGAAGGTACCTACATTATTAAGAAAAAGTGGACATTTTTAACAGCTAATATTTTGATTGCTTACTATAAACCATGTATTCTATTAAAATGCTTTGTGCATTATACTTTATTTTCTCCTTAAATGAAATAGGATTTAATGTGAGCCATGGGGCTTAGTTTAAAAGTATATTGAAATTCTACAACTCAAAATGGAGAAGATAGGTCTTAATAGTAATATATACTTTAAAAAGTTAGGATTTTATCTAAATATAATCATAGGACAAGCCATCTACAGGTGTAGTTGCCAAGAAAATTAACATACAGCTGTATTATTAGTATAAAAACTGAAAAACAAGAATTATAGTACAGATGAGACCCTGCAAAGCAAATATTCACTTTTGGTTGTGCATTTTTAATGGAAGACTGGTAAATTGGCCAACTACTGGGCTTTGCAATGACAGCTATTGTAGCCCACTCAGATTAAAGTAATCATACAGTGAGTGCTCAAGAAACCCTATCATATGATGAACAGTTCAAGTAACTTTGGAGCTTCGCTACAGAAAAGAATATGTATAAATCCCATGATAGTTATCTTCAAGCACATTCATACCTGATGAACACACGGATTATGATCCTAGAAAGAGGAGTGTGGATTTAATCAGCATTATAAGAGTTGGAACAGTATAGTCCATATGGATGTCTATCTATGGATATCCACTTGTCCCAGCACCACTTATTGAAAAGACCATGAACTTTCCAATGCTCTGAAGTATCAACTTTGCTCTAGACAAAACAGCAATATATTCAAATGTTTAGTTCTGGGCTCTATTTTCTTGCACTATCTAGTCGTGTAGTTTTATGCTGATATTATATCACCTCAATTACTTAACTTTTTAATTAGGCCTGATATCTGATAATATTGTGAAACCTTGTTCATTGACTCTTGAGAGTCATAGCTGTTCTGGACCCTTGAATCACTATATAAGGTTAGAATGAGATAATTTTCAGAGGGGAAGATTTGGGGTTTTAATCAGGATTCTATATATATTGACTTGAGGAAAATTGACGTATTTTCAATACTAAGCCTTCCAATCCAAGTTTGTTCATCCATTTATTTAAACCTTAAAAAAAATACCTCAATACAGTTGATAATTTTCTGAAAGAAGGATTCACATATATCTTTTGTTTGAATTATTTCTAGGAGATTTATATTTTGATGCTAATATAAATGGTATCTTTAAAAAAATTTTTATTTTTTATTTATTTATTGCTGCTTTATAGAAATGCAATTGATTTTGGTATACTGACCTTATTTCTAACACTTTGCTAAACTCACTTGTTAAGTCAAAAATATATCTGTCATTTTGTAGGTTTCTCTTACATACAATCATACTGTCTGTGACATGTGGAAAGCTGTATTCCTTCTTTCCAATCTTTACACCCTTTTTCCCCTAGCATTCTAACTTCAGTACAGTGTTACTCTTGGAAATCAGCATAGAGTTGAGGTTCTACCCCCAACCTAAAAACAAACTTGATTGCAGATATTAGTCCACTGACATTTACCAATGTTCCTAACATAGCAGATTTAAATAAATTATCTCACTTGCTTTCTTTTTATCTTTTGTATATTAGATTTTCTTCCATCTTATTATCTTTTGGATATTTTTATTATATGATTACATAATTTTCAGTTTAAAAATTATAGATTATTTTACTATCATTTTATTTGTTTCTCTAGAATTCTCCACAAGTGTCCTTAACTTACCAATGTATAATGCTAATTGATACTTTTATTTTCTTTCAGAATAAGGAAAGGGCCTTAGAACATATTACATCCACTGTCTTCTTTCTTGAATTACATATTCCTTTTCTATGATTTTTAATTTTTTTATATTTTAAGATTTAAAGGATGTTACTGTTTTATAAAGTAAATATTACATTTTTTTGTTGACCTTTGTTTCAATTCATCTCTTTGATTTTATTTATCTGAAGGAGTACCTTTTTGATATTTCTTAGCTCAGGTCTTCTAGTAGCAAACCTCCCTAGTTTTTGTTTGTTTGAAAATATTATTTACTTTTGCTTTTAAAGGGTACTTTCTTTGGCTGTAGAATTCTAGGTTGTGTCCTATTGTAGCCTTCATATTGTTTATCTTGTTTTGAATTTCATGGGCTTTTAAAATCTGTGACTTATTTTCTTTCAGCACTTTAGTAAAACAGGCATTACTTTAAATTTTGCTTTTGTTCCATTCACTCTCTTCTTCTTCTAGAACAAAATTACATGTATGTTAAACCCTCTCAACTTATACCCTGTGTCTCTTATTCTCTAGATTTTTCAACAATTGTTTTTCCATATTGCAATATGGCTATATTTTTAAAAATAAGTTTTGGCTCAGAAATTATCCATCTATGTTTATTCTGTTGTTACTTCAATCTGTTTGATTCTTAATTTGGTGGTTCTTTCAGTCTTGTAATTTAATCTCTTCCATATGCTTCTTATTGATTTTCTAGTTCTCTGAAGAAGCTCTAATTTTGTCTTTGATATCCTTGAAACATGGGAGGTATAGTTCATTTTACAGCATATGTCTGATTAATATTTAGAATTGTTAAAAATTTGTTTCTACTGTCTGTTTTTCTGTTGTTTTGTCTATAATGTCATTCTTCTCTTGGGCCTAATTGTTTATGTGACAGGCCACTGTATTTGAAAAATTCTGGAAACATTTTGATGGCAGTGATGTCATCTTTCTCCAGAGAGGATTTGCATTGCTTCTGATGGACTTCAAATAGCAACAGCAATTGAAATTTCTTAACACAGTTTAAGGTATTGATATCATCTAAAGTTGGATGCAGTCTCTCTGTTCCATTATTTCTAGGTCACCCTTATTATAAGAAACCAGTTCTTTTAGGAACCAAACCAGTTTTTGGGAATATTTACTAGGCACACCCTTAGTAGGCATAGATTCTTATCTTTGTTCTCCATTTTCCATTTAGAAACTTCAGAAATTTATAGATTTCTAAGGGAAAGGCAACTCCGAATACCGGGTTTACTTTTCTTCATGGCATTATTAGCCCTCTAATGCCTTTATGTAAATATTTTTATCTTTTGTCCCATTCTTCAAATTGTCCTCCAAATTTTCTACCAACCATAGGAGAAAACTGGGACCTACCCGAAGAAACACTCCTATAAATAGGGGAGTTGGTGGTCAAACCCAGTTCACCCTAGCTCTAAATTCTGTCTTCTTAACCTACATGTGATTCTTTCCCACTACTCAGGTGTTGGTAAGTTTCAAAGAACAATGCACAGTGATTCCTAGATGTCATCAGAGAAGTACAGATGACTGGAGACTGAATGCCAATATAGTGTTACGCAACATTTGACAGTTAGTTGTAGCCAGAGTTAGACTTCATTCTTTTAGGTTTAGTGACCCAGTGTTGTTAGCATGACAGTGGTTTAAATTCTCAGACAGTCACAATACTAGATTCATAAAAGGTAATGTGCAAATCAGAATGCCAGTGTATTAATGCATAGTTTTGAAAATGAAGCTATCGTGAACATTGGAAGGTTCATATCAGACAACTAGTGATTTCTATTACTGTCAATAAGTTATTGGAAAAGGGAACTGGAATCAGAAGGTTTATGTAATCAGAATAAGAAGTGTTCAGGTGTTACATAGTTATACTACCCCAGTCTCCAGATATAAGTTCTTAAGTCCATGGACCAGGACATCCTCTCCTCTTTGTAAGTGAGTACTGCCACCTTATTAACTCTTTTCAGTGTGATAAGATAGACAACCCCTTTTTAAATCAGTCTTTTCTCCATGAAGAAATATCCAGAGGCTGGTCCGAGTGCAGTGGTGTTTACAACTAATTGATCACAACCAGTTACAGATTTCTTTGTTCCTTCTCCACTCCCACTGCTTCACTTGACCAGCCTTAAAAAAGAAATATCCAGAACACTTTGGAGATTTAGATATTCTAAAACTTTTAATTAAATTAATAATTACACTATTGTTTTAGTTCTGGAGTAGTCAGTTATATTGATTATGTGGGAAGACTTTGTTTTAAAACAATAATTCAGTGTGCATCTTTATATAATTCCAGAGAGATATTATGCACATTGTTTTTGTCTGCAGTACTGAGAAAATAAAATATTTAGAATTTTAAAAATTCTGTAAATTGCTTCAGTTAGAATATAATTTAATATTTTGAAAACTAATTTCAAAAATTATGATTAAAATCATATAGATGTATATCCTTGTATAAGTTAAAATTATTAGATAATTATTTTGTTTTTACTTTCTATAATCAATTATTACAATCACCAATGTAATTACTTCTTTATATGTTCAAGTTAGACATTTGGCTTTTCAGGGTTTTGTTTGTAAAGGAAAAGCTTTGGATTAGACAATATTGAAAATATGTTCTTGAGCTAAAATTTCATGACTACTTCATTGATATATTAGAAAAAAAGTCATTCTACTGGTTGCATTTTAAATTTAGGTACAATGCCCATGTGTGCTGCCATCATTATTTAAGGCTGTGCATGAAAGCATCACCTCTTCCATATGATAATGCCCTTGAGAGTTGAGCTCAATTGTTTAGAGATAGAATATTAAATACGTCTACATCTGGTTCTTATAGATTAACAAAGTCTTTAAATATTGACAATTTGACTGTATTTGTTCCAGCAAATAAGCTTGAAAAAAAGATGGAGAAAGAATACAAACATAAAGAACACAAATTTTTCTCATGCCTTAAAAATGCAGTTCCACCCTTATAATTGTGCAGTTATTATCACAGAATTACTTATTCTTATGGTAGCCTTTTGACTTTGCTCTTGAAATTTTAAATCTCCTGATGCTACTGGGAAGCATTTATTATACACAAGTATAACATTTTTTCCTTTGATTTTTGAAGATGTTGTTTATGAAAATTTCATGAGATACAGTGTTTCTATATACATTTTAATATTTGAAAACTTTTTAATGAAGCAAATAAGGAAGGTTTTAGGGCTAAAGCAAGTAATCTTGGTCATAAATATTTCAATCTTTTTTCTTTTTTTTTTTTTTTTTTTTTTGCCATTTTCCAGTGTAAGGAGAGACATTTCTTTTAGAGATTTCAGAACGTTCTTTGTATTTTTCAGTCTTCACAAATTGCCATCTGCTTTAACTCAGTACTTAATTTATAATCTTGTAGTTGTAAAACTTGCCTTTTTTAAGTGTGATTGATCTCCATTAATGTATTATTTCTCTGTGTATTTTTTTCATGTTTCATAATATGCCTAGTGTTTTCACCTGAGAAGACCAAAGACTATCCTTTGATTTTCACGTTCCTCTTCAATAGGTGAAACTAGTTTGACTTACAAGTAGTTAGCAATTGAGTTTTTCTTGAAAATAATTATCTAAAAAATAATAGCCAAATAACTTATTTTCTAAAAAGAGGCACACTTAATCTTCTTTACAACTCGAGCAAATCAGATTTTGAAAGTACGTTAAGCATTCTGAGGTGTGTGGGCAAGTAATCATCTGCTTTTTCAGTAATCGCTTTTTTAATTGCAACTGTGATTTTGACCTCCCATATAAAGCAAGCATGACTTATTGGGTTACTCAGACAGCAGCAGAAGCACTTGTAGATGAATGTTATCTTAATCATCAAATTCTGACAAAGTGTTTAGTTAATTTACAAACCACTTAAACACAGGGAGACACTTAAAAATGTGTTTTCAATGAATGGATCTAATAAAATTTTAAGTAACATATTGTAACAATGGTTAAAAGATACTATTTTTTTCATTTTGAGAAGATTAAGGAGTATGGGAAGGAAATATCAATTGCTTTTCGATTTTAATCCAATTTCATCTTTACAACAAATCTTTGAGTTGGGTTTTATGTTAAGAAGCAAACCTAAGGCTCCAGGTGATTAAGTAAGTCAATTTGTCTATGTTTAGACCAAGATTTCAGCCTGGGCCTGTCTTGTAAGTCTTGCTTGTGTTTTGGTAAGCTAATTTTAAATATTTTCTAGAAGCAAGAGATATATAATAAATAAGTACATCCATAAAATTAACAAATCAGAGGAAAGAGATAATTTGTCAGAATCTGTTTGTGGTATAACCTATTTAGGTAGAACATTATTAAAGTGCACTTGAAGAATCTACAGATAGAGTTGTTACTTTCTGTTTCCTTTCTCAACCATGTCACCTGCCCTCCATCATTCCTTTCTCCTCTTAAAGCCTCTCTCAGCCAAGAAGGAAGTGCTCTGGAAGGATCCAAATGTTGCATCCTTGGGAGGCAAAGCCTCAGAGCTCTTAAGCTAATCCAAGACACTCTCATACAGAAAGAAAAATAGTAAGCACCTTTTGGTACTTCAGTGCCAATGAATAGAGCAAGTTCAGAAACTGTCAAACAAAACTGCATGCTGCATGTGACATAGGACCTAATAGAGACATGTTTGAGGTGAGGAAAACGGACAGGTCTTTGTTTCTATAAACTACACCTGCTAATTAGATGGTAAGATTAAGCCATTTTTAAGATGAATAAACAAATCTCTGCTTTGTAAATGTACCTGTTTATACATTTTTTGGTATTATTGGATAGCTTTGTGTTATTTCATCATTTTGTTATTGTTACCTTGGCTGCTTCTGCTGTTGTTACTGTTTTGTAAAGTAATTTTAATAATTGTGACTGGAAATTTTGGCAATGCCTGTGTCAAGCAGTGACAAATATAGTTATGGCTATATAACCACGTTTTGATCAATGACAGGCTGCTTTATGACAGTTATCCCATAAGATTATATAACATTATATTTATACTATTACCTTTTTAGGGTTAGATATTTTTAGCCACAAAAATACTTACCATTATGTTACATTTGCCTACAGTATTTAGTACAGTAACATGATATACAGGTTTGTAGCCCGGGAGCAGCAGGCTATGCCATATAGCTTAGGTGTATAGTAGGATACATCATCTAGGTTTTTGTAAGGATACTTTATGATGTTCAGACAATGACAAAATTGCCTAACAAGGCATTTCTCAGAAGGTATTTTCATCATTAAGCACTGCATGACTGTATAGTGAACAGTGAAAACTTGGATATAAAAATGTTAGCAATCTGCTGGGGTTGCCATTCTTGCTCCACCTTGTCTTTTTCTTGTAAATCTTTAGTGCTTCTGTAATTTAGCATTTTAGTTGTGGCTAAATTTCATATGGGTGTATAATAAATTTACCTTTTTACAATTTAATTTTTAATTTAAGTTTGTACGCTGTGCTCACATGTTCCAAATTCCTTTGTTCATGAATCCAGTCACTCATTTATAACAGTGTGATACGTATACAGACACCATATCCTAGGAGAATTCCCATTTGGTTCTGTTCAGTTTTATTTTGGTTGAAGAGTGAAGCTTTTATCTGGTGTCTAAACAAATGAGTAATCCTCTACTCTCTTTTCAGAGAGTGTCAAATAGCTGGATACTCAAAGGTAGTAAATGAGTGGGTATCCACACTTCTGGACATTTGGTCACAGTATCTCCTTTACTTACTTAGTCCTGGGGAGGAAAGATCTTTCTTCTGTTGTCACTTCATGGATCCTGCTTCATTCACTTGTTCCCGTCTGGCTGAATTGTCATTCTGTCACCTTCTCTTCCTTTTACAACTCTAATCCTACCCTGCATATATCTAAAGTATTTTCTCTTGACTGGCATTAGTTTTTAGAGTCTTATTGATGTGTGGAATAGGGAAGAGGAAAAACCACCTTTGGAATTGTTGAAGGAAAATGTGGAAGTAAGGGAAATAAACATAAAATACACTGACAATTGCAGATAAGATCCTACACATATTTGTTCAACAAATATTTATTAAATGCCTGTTACTTCTCAAAAATATATTTAAATGCTGAGAATGGCACACTTTAAACAAAGACAAGCTGTCTGCTTTCTCAAAAATACTATGTATGGCTTTGAGAGAAATTGTGAGAAAAAGGTATTTTTTTCCCTAATTGTTATGGAACAGTGTTATAGATTTTTGAGCCATGGAATTATATGGCTTATAGTATGTTTTCGAGGATTAGTTTATGCTATGAGGAGCAGAAGTGATAGCTGGATTAGATCGAGAGAGGTGATTAAAGGAAATACAATCAAAGATAATTACTCTGCTTTTGGCATTTATTAACTCAAGCAGTAAATATTTATTAAGTAGCTACTATGTACCCCTAGGCACCAGAAGTAAATATGTATTTTAGTGTTGACCTCATTTACCCAGAGCCTTCATATTTTCACCATATTAATAATGAAGAGCACATCCCTATCTTTTACTGTGATTCTAAGGTATTAGAGAATAATATATTAGCTATATGAAATAGGATAGAAGAAAGTTTACTCCTCTCATTTGAATATTTATTCTCTTTAATTGTTGATTAGTTAATTCTGTGGAAAAGAAATTTAGGCTGTTGATTAAAAAATGTTTTTTTTTTTTAAAAAAAGGCAAAGAAGCTTCTATGGAATGCAAGTGACTCCTTTTTCCTGTGGTTTTTTAATCAAAGTACAGTAGTCCAAATGTTTTAGTGAAAATGTTCAATCTATTTTATGTATTTTTGCATTTTTTCATCATTACTCAATATATAAATTTCTCAAGGTCTGTAAAATGAAAACTCAATTTTTCACTACTTTCTAAGACTTTCAAATATTTATGGTAGTTTTAGTTCACACACTGCTTTATACTATAGTTCTAAATGTGGCAATGGAACCTCAACTGTTCTCACTGCTGGGATGCAGACATTTCTTGGAATGCTTAACACACTCTTGAAAGGGCTCCACTTATTAGCAGACTTTGTGTGAGATACTGAGAAGTTTTCTGGTAGAAGTCAAACATACCCACACAAACACTAATTCTAAAAGTAGGGAGAATTAGGCAAGACAGTCTTACTATTGATTTCTGGGAATGACAAAATACACATTGTTCATTTGTGTTTTCTCATTCAGACCTTCTAAAACTCATGGTAACAGATTTCTATGGAGGTGATAGAGGTAAGGTGGTTGATAGTGCAGTGTAGTTAAGTGGACAAGTGGGGATTTTAGTAAAATTAGATTTGTTTCAATGAAGCTTTGTAAGTTAGAAAAACTATATCTTTGCTATCTTTCAAAGTGTGAATTTATGAAATGTCTTAGTGGTTTGTTTCATTCTGATAATATTTAACTTTTAAATTTCCATTTCTTTAATTGCGAATAAATGAGATCAAGCATCTCTCTCTTTTTCTTTCTCTCTCGGTACAAGACCCTTTTATATGTTTGTTGATAAAACACTGTATAAATACAAGTTTCAAACTTTTGTTTTGTTTTTGGAACTTCCCCAAATAATGTTTTTTAATTAGAGAATTAAGTACATAAATGGAAAATAGCATAAACGTAGAGGTCACAAGAGTGAAACAGCAAGGTAATCACCTTTCAGATCAAACAATAGAAAATTATCTCAGAAGGCCTGTTCTTGAATTCTCAAATCATTGCACACCCAACTCTCAAGGCAACCACTTTCTTTATTTCTAACAAGGTTAATTTTGCATGTCTTGAAACTTCATGGGAATGAATCATACAGTGTGCAATCTTTTGCATGTGGCTTTTTTCACTCACCATTGTCAGATTCACTTATGTTTGCTCATTTCTGTTACTTTGTGGCATTCTATTGTGTGAAAAAAAAGTGTTTTTTTGTTTTTTTTTTTTTAATTTTACTCTTGAGTTAGGCAGTAGCTATTATCTTTCCTAACTCTGCCTACTTTAAGAATTAGTTTTTGTATGGATATTACTTGTTTCCCAGTTTCAGTGTTGTCATTAATAATGCAACTGTAAGATTCTTGAGATGTCTCTTATGGTACTCATACATGTAGTTGTTTTGTGTGTATGCCTAAAAGTGAAATTGTCAGAATATAGCATAGGTGGCATTTTAACTTTGACAGATACTGCCAATCAGAGTTTCAAAGTTGGTGTAATAATTTTGACTCCTAATAACAGTGTGTAAGTTTCCAGTGTAACACATCTGTATTAGTCCATTCTCACATTGCAATAAAGAATTACTGCAGTGTGGATAGTTTATAATGAAAAGAAGGTTAATTAACTCACAGTTCTGTAGGATATACAGGAAGCATAGCTGGAGGCCTCAGAAAACTTAGAATCATGGTGGGAGGTCGAAGCGAAAGCAAGCACCTTCTTTACATGGTGACAGGAGAGAGAGAGTGAAGAATAAAGTGCTACCCACTTTCAAAGAACCAGATCTTGTGAAAACTCTAACAGGAGAACAGCTAGGGGAAAGTCTACTTCCATGATTCAATCATCTCCCACCACAAGTCCCCCCCCGACATGTGGGGATTATAATTTGACGTGAGATTTGGGTGGGGACACAGAGCCAAACCATCTCAACATCCTTAGCAAAACTTGATACCTATCAGTCTCTAGTTTCAATAGTATGGGTGGGTGTGGAGTTATCTCACTGGTGTTTAGCTGGTGCTTCTCACAGGGAGAGTGGATTTCCCTGACAGCCAATGAGTTTGAGTAATTTTTTTGTTTGTTTATTGATGAATTTGATATGATCTTTAGTAAAATCTGTTTAAATATTTTGTCCATTAAGAAAATTAGACTTTCTTTTTCATGGTTTAATAACTTACAAATAAGATTTTTTTTTTTTTAGAGTTTATTTTTCTAATTTTTATTTTTGGTTCAGGGTATACATGTGCAGGTTTGTTACATGGATAAATTGCCTGCCACAAGGGTTTGTTGTACAGATTATTTCATAACCTAGGTAATGAGCATAGTATCCAATAGGTAGTTTTTTGATTCTTTGATTCTTTCTCCACTCTCTCCTTCAAGTAGGCCCTGGTGTCTGTTGTTCCCTTCATGTCCATGTGTAGTCAATGTTTAGCACTCAATCCTGAGATGAAACGTGGTATTTGATTTTCTGGTCCTGCATTTATTTGTTTAGGATTATTGCCTCTAGCTCCATGCATGTTGCTAGGTACAAGCACAGTTTTGTTACGTGGCTATATTGAGTAGTGGTGAAGTCTGAGGTTTTAGGGTAATCATCTCCTAAATAATGTTCATTGTACCCATTAAGTAATTTATGATCTCTCATCCTTTTGCTTCCTGAGTGTCCAAGCTCTATTATCTCACTCTGTGCCCACGTCTCCACATTATTTACTTCCTACTTCTAAATGAAAACATGCAGTGTTTGATTTTCTGTTTCTGAGTTATGTTACTTAAGAGAATGGCCTCCAGTCCCATCCATGCTGCTACAAAAGACATAATTTCATTCTTTTTTATGGCTGAGCAGTATTCCATAGTATAAATATTCCACATTATTCTGGACAGTCATCTATTGATGGATGCTTAGGTTGATTCCATATCTTTGTCATTGTGAAAAGTGATGTGATAAACATTTATGTTCAGGTATATTTTTAATACAATGATTTCTTTTCCTTTGGGTTGATACTTAGTAGTGGGATTGCTGGATTGAATGGTAGCTCTATTTTTAGTTTTTGAAAAACCTCTGTTTTCCATAAGGGTTGTACCAATTTACACATCCACCTACAGTATATAACTGTTTTTTTTTTTTTTCATCCTTGCCATCATCTACTTGTTTTGACCTTTGAGTTAATAGACATTCTGACTAATATAAGGTGGTATCTCATCATGGCTTTGATTTGCATCTCTCTGATAATTAGTGATGTTGAGCATTTTTTTACATGCTTGTTGACCATTTGTATGTCTTTTGAAAAATATGTGTTCATTTCTTTTGCCCATTTTTAACACTGCATATGTGTGGAGTTTTTGTTGTTGTTGAATTATTTGAGTTCACTGTAGATTCTGGATATTTGTCCTTTGTCACATTCACAGTTTGCAAATATTTTCTCCCATTCTCTAGGTTATTTGTTCACTTTATTATTTTGCTAGAAGAAACTTTTTACTATAAAGTTCCATTTGTCAGTTTTTAGTTTTGGTGCTTGTTCTTTTGAGGTCTTAGTCATGGACTCCTTACCTAAACCAATGTACAGAAGAGTTTTTGCTACATTTTCTTCTAGAATTGTAATAGTTTCAGGTCTTACATTTAAGTTTTTATCCATCTTGTATTAATTTTTATGTGTCATGAAATATATGGGACCAGTTTCATTCTTTTGCATATGGCTATGGAATTTTTCCAGTACCATTTATTGAACAGGGTGCCCTTCCTCTATTGCATGTTTTGTGAACTTTGTTGAAGATCAGTTTGTTATGGGTATGTGGCTTTATATCTGGTTTGAGGAATAAAACCCGTGGCTGAAAATATAAACTCATGGTTGATTATATGTTTTGTACATACAACATTGTGGCTTTACTTTTTTTCTTATTATAATTTAATTAGCAGCAGTTTTAAATTTTAATGTATTCTAATGTAAGTATATTTTGTTTTCTAGTTACTTATTTAAAAATCTTATTTAAGAAATCTTTCTCTGCTTTAGGTTGAGAAAGACATTTTGTGTTACCTTCTAGAGTTTATGGCTTTTACATTTAAATCTATAATCCTCTTGAAAATTCTTGGGATTTCACCCCAATTTATAACTCAATCAAGGGAGATCTTGCAGCTTTAAAGTACTGAGTTTCTATGTTCAGTTTTTGAGGTTCATTACCAGCTATTAGATATTTTTGAAGCTATGGTGCATAATATCTTTAAAATTATATTGTTTGTTTGAGATATAGAAATACAATTGCTTTATATATTGACCTTGTATCCAGTAATGTTAATAAAATCACTTATTAATCTGATTAAGTTTTCTTTAGATTACTGATGAATTTTTATGTGCATAATTATATCATTTGGAAACAATGACTTTTTTTCTATTTCCTATTCATATAACTTTTTTTTTCCTTGCCTTATTATATTGGACCTACAGTTCCACATCATTAAGAGTAGTAATAACTGTCATCCTTCATTATGTCTCTCATCAGAGGGAAAGTTTTGAGCTTTATGTTTGATGTTTGTTTTATTCTTATTCTTTGAGACAGAGTCTCCCTTTGTTATCCAGTCTGGAGTGCAGCGGCATGATCTCTACTCACTGCAGCCTCCACCTCCTAGGCTCAGGTGGTCCTCTTATCTCAGCCTCCTAAGTACCTGGAACTATCAGCTCATGCCACCACACCTGGCTAATTAATTTTTTTTTTTTTTTTTTTTTTTTTGGTAGAGATGGGGTTTTGCCAGTTTCACAGGCTGGTCTCTAACTCTTGGGCTCAAGCAATCTGTCCACTTTGGACTCCCAAAGTGCTGGGATTACAGGTGTGAGTGGCTGTGCCTGGCTAATACTTATTTTCAATTAGATACATTTCCCTTATTATAATAAAGATGTTCATTTGCATTCCTATTTTTCTGATACTTTATTGTTAAGATTGTTGAATTTTACCAAATATTTTTCTGCATCCATTGAGGTAAACTTCTTCTAATCTATATTCTGTTAATTGTGAATTACATTGGTAGAGTTTTGAAGATTAAAGTACTATTGATTCATGTTTTAAATCCAGCTTGGTCTTATGCATTATCTTTCTGATTACTGCTAGGTTAAATTAGACAAATTTTTATTTAAGATTTTTTGATGCATTTCTATACATGTATTTGATTTCTAATTTTTTATTATTGTAATATCTTTGTCAAGATTTCTTTTTAAAGTTATGTGGGTCTCATAAAATGAGCTGTGAAATGTTTCACTCTTTTCCATTTTCTGGAAGCCTCTGTAGAAGTTGGGTTTCAGTTCTTTTTCTTCAATTTTTATTTTAAGTTCAGGGATACATGTGCAGGATGTGCAGGTTTGTTACATAATTACACATGTAAACATGTGCCATTGTGGTTTGCTGCACAGATCATCCCATCACCTCATTATTAAGCCCACTATCCATTAATTATTATTCCTGATGCTCTTCCTCTGCCCACCCCTCCTCTCTGACAGGCCCCAGTGTGTGTTGCTTACCACCATGTGTCCCTGTGTTCTCATCATTCAGTTCCCACTTATATGTGAAAACATGCAGTGTTTGGTTTCCTGTTCCTGTGTGAGTTTGCTGAGGATAATGGCTTCCAACTCCATGCATGTCCCTGCAAAGAACATGATCTTCTTCCTTTTTATGGCTGCATAGTATTCCATGGTATATATGTACTATAATGTCTTTATCCAGTCTATCATTTATGGGTATTTAGGTTGATTCAATGTCTTTGCTATTGTGAACAGTGCTGCAATGAATATACACATGCATGTGTCTTTTTAACAGAATGATTTATATTCATTTGGGTATATACCCAGTCAATGGGATTGCTGGGCCAAATGGTATTTTTACCTTGATTTTAAGATCATCCAAGTTTTGTAATAATCTGTTACTTTTTAATAATGAATAGGTTTTTTTATTGCTATGGTAATACCACATTTTGTTCATTCATTGTACATTTGGGTTGATTTCAATTTGTGGATTATGAATAAAGGTGCTATGAAGATTTATGTAAATGTCTTCATAGATCCCTAGACTTGTATGGCTAGATTGTATAGAAGAAATAATTTTTCAAAATATTTTAAGAAAAAATCAAATTGTTTTCTAACGTGGCTGTACCATTTTACATTTCCAATATCAGTATATGAGAGTCTCAGTTACCTTTATATTTTTACCAACACTTGGTATTGTCAGTCTTTTTAATATAGCTATTCTAATAAATATGTAGTGGCATCACATTAAAAATTTAATTTGCAGTTTCTTGATAACTCTTGATATGGAGAATTTTTTCATAGACATATTGACATTTATCTTTTTTGTTTATTGATTTATCTTTTGTCTATCTGTACAAAATTTTGGCCCACTTTTTATATAGTTGTTTCTCATTGAGTTAGAAGGACTTCTTATTGAATGCAGATATTTTGTTTAACAAATGTATTGCAAATATTTTTCCAATTCTGTGGCTTGCATCTTAATTTTTAAAAAAGATATTTTAAACAGCAGGATACTTTTATTGTAATAAACTTTAATTTTTCAGGATTTTCTGTTATGCTTTGTGATATTAGTATTATAATTAAGAAATACTTGGCTAAGGATAGATGGAAAGATTTTTTCAATTTTTCTTCCAGTTTTAAGTTTTAAATTTAGATTTCTGATCCATTTTGGGTTAATTTTTAGATACAATGTGAAGTAAATGTCAGTGTTCATTGTTTCCATATGGATATCCATTAGTTCCAAAAATATTTATTGAAAAGTATTTTCCTTTCCCTGTTAACTTTTCTTGTCATCTTTGTCAAAAATTAACTGAGCAATAGTAGTGTCTTATAAAGACATTTTTAAAAAGTTTTAAAATCTGTATCTTTATAATTTCCAGAATTTTTCATTTCTTTATTTAGATCGAATTTTTGTCTGATATTATAATCCTTCTACTGGAAAAAATTGAGTTAATAATTCTTGTAGCACAGGCCTGCTGACAATGGATTCTCTCAGCCTTTATACGAAATTATGTTTAATCTTTGTTTCTTCTTTGTTTTGAGAGATGTTCTCACTAATAAAGAAGTCTGGATTAACAGGTATTTTTCTTTTGCACTTGAAATATGTTATCCCATTGTTCTGATTTGCATCATTTTTGATAAAAAGATTGTATTTAAAATATTTCTATATTATATAAAATGTGCCAATTTTTTCTCCTACTTTCAAGATTTTCCCTTTTAAAACATTTTCTTTAGTCTGCATATGATGTATTGTGTCTTTTTAAACAATACTTATGTTGTGTGTTTTTTTATAAGCCTTTTGAATTTGTACTTTGATTCCTTTCATTATTTTTGAAGACTTCTCAGTCATTATCTTTTCAAGTATTTTTTCTGCTTCATTCTCTTTCTCTTCCCATTTTGACATTCCAATTACATATATATTTGATGGTTTGCTATTTATCCACAGATCCTGCATGCCATTGATCCCATCAAAGGCATTCTTCTTATCTGTTACCATGTTTTTTTATTCCTTAATCACCGTATTAATCATATGGATCATATATGGGCCAGGTTCTTCTGATTGCTTTGACTCCTGCTAGTGCGTTGTTTTTCCCTCATTGTGTTTCTCATGCTTTGTACTTGATAAGCTGATGGTATGTGTAAGATAAGAGAGTAAATTATATTTATGTCTAGAAGTGGGGCTGATTCTCCTCTTTGTTCAGCTCTTAGTATAAGGGATTGAGCCAATATAGGCAGAGGTTGAGTTAGTTTTGTTTATTTATTTTTATTCTCATGGTTACCCTCAGTGCACTGCTGCTTTCAGATTCCTCTAATGTTGTCTTACCCTTAGAGTCGTAGGCGAGTAGCAAGTTTTTCTCAATATTCTATTATAACCAAAGCTATAGGGTTTCCCTGTGAGTCTGTGCCTGTGGGAGGTTCTTTTCTTTTCCCTGTTCTTGTACCTCCCTCATCAGGAGACTTCTGTTACTTGCTTCCTATTGCTTGCTGGCCTTATGTTGGTGGGTGCGGGGTCATTCTTTGCCACCTTGGCTCAGCCTGTCTTAGGCAGGTCCCTGGACTTCAGAGATGGTACTTTCTCAGTGATTCTGGCCCTAATCCAGCAAGGGGTAGAAGGTTTTATTTGTCTCCTTACCTTAGTTCCCAGTTGCAATGGGTCGCTACCTACGTGCATTTACCTGTGGTGGCTTAAGCTTTTGTTTCATAACAGGGATAGGGCAGAGGGATCATGCTTACCCTCAGTATCTGTTCCTTCCCTTTTCCAGGTTTTTTAGTGAGGGAGCTTTTGTAACTTTTCTGCAACTGGTCTCTCTCCTAAGGTTCTGGTGAGATCCCTAGAGAAGAGTTTGTGAATGGGTGTGAAATCTTGAATCTGAGGCCCTGAAGGGTTTTATAATCTCATTGTAGCCCACATTCTCACCCTTGTAGAAATTCAATAATACTTTTTAGCTGGATTTTTCTTACTGGGTTATAAAGCACCCACTGCTTCTTCCTCTCATACTCTGCCTCAGCTTATGCTCCTGTCTCCTTGGAGACACCTGACTTTTCCTAGATATCAGACAAGATTTTTGCTGGGTAATCCCAGTTCTCTGATTTATGCAAGAAGAGTTATACTTTTGAAGATTAGCTTTTTCTGATTATTAGAGGGTGGGAGAGGCATTCTTTCCAGCTCTTTACTTGTGAAGCCAAATGCAAATAAGATTTTGAGAAGTAGAAAGTATATTGGTAAAAGCCTACAATCTCAGAAAAGAGATTGTGTTGTAATAAGCGTATGAAGCGATTGCTGAAGAAATGATTACTGCGTTAAGATTTTTAGGTGTTTTCCCTAGAGCAATGTGAATATTATAAACCTGCTTTTAAAAGCCAAAGCACTATTCATTTTCAAAATGATGATTCTATGAAAAATGAAAAAGCCTTAAATTATGAGATTATTTACTGAAAATACAAATGATAAAATGGATTTTAATTTATAAAACAAAATATAACGCTGTATTTCTTATAGTGGGTATTTAGTTTCTGAGTGATTCTTAAGGGATGGCTAGGTAGATCCTTTAACCTATCTAGTTTAATCTATTCTTTAATCTACCTAGATCCAAGTTTGTTAATTATTGCCTGCATTTGAAAACTTCAGTTGCATGTAACAGAAAATCCAAGTTAAACTCCCTTAAATAGAAAAATGAATGTGCTTTCTCTTAAAGACAAGAAACTAAAGGCAGTAAGATTTTATGCAAAGATTGAGCCAGAGGTTTATAATGTTTAACAGGACTCCAGTGACATTCCTCTGAACCAGTCATTGTCCCCAAGAGGATGCAATGTACTTCTTGGATTGACTTATATTAAAGAACTTTTTGTTGGAAGTGGCAGTTAATTCATCTTTCTGAGAACAAAACATATTGCAAATGAATATCAGGAATATGTGTGAAGCAAGAAAATAAGATGTTAATGAGGCATTCCCCAATATCTATTCTACATATATTTTTAGGGCCCAATAGGTATAAAGCACCGAACTAGACACATTGGATATTTGGAGGGAATGAAGAAAAATCACTGTTTACTTTAAAAAGAAAAAAAAAACAGAGAAAAATATGAGAAAGCATTTTGTTGAAGAATGGTGTAAGAAAAAAGTTCAGAGATTCCTTTATTGGAGTACATTCTTGAGAGTCTCAGGATTTTAGAGCTTAGAATTACCTGAGAGATCACTGAATTTACCTTTCTCATTTTACAGATAAGCTGGTAGAGACCAGAGATGCTCAAAGACTTGACAAGGTCATGCAGTAAGCAGGTGATGAGTCCAAGGCAAGAACACATTTTTGGCCTTGAGACCACAGCTCTTTTCATTACCCCATGTTTATTTTGAAAGAGAAAAAAAAATCTGATCACCTTATATGTACATAAAGTCATTTGTCAGCATGTAATAGCCTTGTTGAAGTAATACATTGATGGCAAAAGTTCCATCCTCTTTTCAAAGGCCTGGTTTGTATGTGTGTCTGCTTATGAATGTAACTTTAGATTAAAGGGCTACTAGTTTTCTTTCCCCTTTGTTTCAAAGACATTTTTCAAATGTTTTACCTTTGACACTGCCACCCACCCACACTTATGAATATTAAATAATGTTAGAGGTTAATGCACTACTAATGATAGGTTGTTGTAACTCAATTGGCCCCTCTTGGCAACAAATGCTTAATAAAATGCTCTTTTTATAGCAAAACTAAGTAGTCCTATTATATCCTGCATGACTGAGGAAAACAGGATTTTTTTTTTTTATATCTGTGTGGCATATCTGTCTTTCAGGATAATATAAAAAGAGTATGTGTGACTTTCATAAATCATTTATAAGTTTACTACTTTTCATAGTTATTACTCTTTTAGTAGTATTTGCTTTTAAAATGTCATGCCAAGTAAATTAACCTTTAAAAATGTTAAATTGAATAATTTAAAAATCACAATAAAAATATTTTATATGTTAATGGTAGTAATAGTGGCTATATTATGATAAAGATTATTAGGAAGCATCTAAATTTTGACATTGGTTTTACTAGTTTTCTATTACTAAAAGATTTCATTAATCCTGCTTTTCCTTATAATAAAAGTAAAAGAGTATTTTAAAAGAATAGTCAATAAACCAGTCTGTTTGAGAATACATAGAAATACTTACTGTGATATAATAACAAATTGAGCACTATTAATGCTTTTGGAATTTTGGGAAATAAAAGTACGACTAAAAGAGAATCTCTATCTTTGAAAAACTGACAATCTGTTGGAAAAAAATATGGTATAAACATATAAATAAATACAGACAAATGTAATGTGGGCTGTCTGAGTAATACCCAGTAACTTCAGAATACAAAGGAGAAGAGATGACTTTGACTAAGGAGATTTAGGGGAAACTTCATAAAGAATAAAATAGTTGAGCTAGGCTTTTAGTTGATAAAAAAGAGAAACAAAAGATATAAAGGCAAGAAAGATCATAGCCTTTCAGGGAAACGCAGAAAATATTGTTTGGTGGGAAAGGTGGATCTATGAAGTGAAATCAATGGAATTAGATATTTTAAAAAAAGAAAGTACTTTGGCTAGGAATGGTGGACTACGAAGATAATTCTGTAGCTAATGGTGGTTATTAGAAGTTGGTGTAGAGTATTCTTGGCTATCAAATTACTCATACAGCTTTGGGATTTTGAATTGGTAAATATTCATGATGTGTGAAAAATCATGATACGTACTATATGATTTCAGTGCCATAAAATTGGATGTTGTGCCTATACATGCACAGGACTTAGAACATGTCAAACTATAAACTGCTTGTGATTGTGAATGACTTTGTTCTTTGCTTCTTGTGTTTTTCAGTTTCCTATAATGCACATATTAGCTTGTTAAAATAAAGGTTATTTTAAAAATCTGAAAAAAAATAAAAGTATGAGCTTGAGAGATTATAGTCATAGAATCTAAATATACATAAAGAATATTATTTTGTAACTAGATATAGGATGGACTTGAATATGTGTGCTAGCGTAGAAGGGCATAGAAAAAATCTAATGATATCACATAGTCCAAGCAAAAGATAATAAATTCAGTTATGGCACTAGAAAATGAAAAGAGATGGAATATAATTAGCATGATAGAAATTGACTTGGCAAGACATAGTGACTAATCTGTATTTGTTTGTCTGGATTTGTTGGACATTAGGAGACATATGTGAGAAAAGGTGTCAGATACTTTACAGAAGATTGGAAGGAGGAGGACTGAAAGAATATACATAGTTAGTGATTGAAAGACCCTTTTTTAAATAAAGAAATTTTATCTCAATTTTACAGAGTCATAGGGTTAAGACTATATTATAAAGAGTTGAAGGGTAACTGAAAGGTGAGAAAATGGCTTTGGAATTATAATTTTTTTTCTTAAAGAATTTAATTTTTATTTTTCTATTTAACTTTTTATGCTATTAGATTATTAGTATTGAAACATTACTTGTTCATACAACATGTCTTTCATTATTAACATGTAGATATTTGATAATACAGCTAATCAATTCCTCAAAGATTAGACATTCAGAAACACAGCCTTAGCTTACATATATGAATAGGAAATTCAGGATGGACAATATTTCTATTTCTCCTGTTTTATTGTATTTCCACGAATACAAATGTAAAAAGAGTGAGTACACCTTTAGACCATTTTTGTTTTTAACCACATGGTTCTTCTGGCTCACCCTTTCAAAGAATGTAGTATTTCTGTTTTACTTAATTGCTGTTTAATATTCAGTTTATAAGTGAGGAGGGTAAATATATAATAATTCACGAAAGATAAGTAAGTCAAACACTTTTCATTCCTTCTGGGCTATATGAGAATGTGCAGGATAATACAAATAAAGATTCAAATGAGATTCTTTCCTTTGCATCTCTTAAGAATGCTAACATTTTGAATGACTGTTTTGTGTGGAAAAATAACCTTCTAAGAGTATGTAATAATTGACTGATGACATAATAGTGTTCACTGATATCTTATGAAGATGAGGAAGTGATTGGAAAGATATTAATCCATTTGGATATAGTCATTTTCAATATCCTACTGAATTAACAAGTGATGCATTTTTAATGAAACACATTTATATTTGGATGCAGTGGATGTAAATGTCTACAGCAATGTTCTTAATTTTCTGATCTTCAAAATTAATTTTAATAGACTTGGTTTTTCCAAAAGCTATCTTCATTTGTCCATAAAATCCATAGTGAATGAATTCGTGTAATAAATTCATTAACTGATTGAATTTGATTATTTTTTAAATTTTTATTTTCAGAAATTTTCTTCTAAGTCAGGTAATTTAAACAATTAGATTTAGTTTGTTACATATTTTTAAAAATGGAAACATCATAATATCACACAGTTTAATTTGTTATTTAAATGATATCTTATGATACATTTAACTTTTACTAGTACTGGGATTCTTTTAAAAAGTTAACCTAGCCAGGTGCAATGGCTCACGCCTGTAATTCCAGCACTTTGGGAAGCTGAGGCAGACGATCACCTGAGGTCAGGAGTTCGAGACCAGCCTGGCCAACCTGGTGAAGTCCTATCTCTACTACGCATATAAAAATTAGCCAGGCATGGTGGTGGGTACCTGTATTCCTGGCTACTTGGGAAGGTGTGGCAGGAGAATCACTTGAACCCAGGAGGTAGAGGTTGCAGTGAGCCAAGATAGCGCCACTGCACTCTAGCCTGGGTAATAGAGTGAGAATCCTTCTCAAAAAAAAAAAAATTAATCTAGCCTCATAGAGTCTTGTGGAACCTATCTGGCTTGGTAGATGTATTTTCTTTAAGTCAACTATGCCATGTCCTGTATTTAGACATACACCTTATGGCCTAATTCTTACATAGGTTACAACAAATTTCTTTCCTTAGGACAATACTATAAAGCCTTCTACCACTTTAATCTCCCTTTCAATACAGCATAACTGCACACGCCATCACATGTCATATAGCATAGGTATGGAGGAATATACTCAGTATGGTGAGAATCAGCTATCTGGTTACTTCCATCCCTAACAACTCCAGAATATATGCTAAACTCTTCTTGTGAGTCTTTGTCATCTAACAGCCCTACGCTCATTTTACCTCAGGGAACTGGGCTTTTTCAGTTATCATGATTCCCGAGTCTTTTTCCATAATCCATGTTCAATAGTTTAGCAAACTAATTCTCAGAATTCCATGGATCTTAAATGTCAGCCAAGTTGAAAAATAAAGGAGTTACATTTTCTTCAGGGTCTAGGTGACTAAACGTAAATGATCAGGAAATACGGTCTTGAGTAAAATATTGTTTGAAATACTAAATGTAAATGATCAGTAAAATAAGGTCTTGGGTAAAATACTGTTTACTCTCAGAATAGTTATGACCCCAGATCCTGTATCATTTATGCATAAACGAGGCAGAACAAATTTACATAAAATTCTTTTTTTGCATTAAAGTTGGCATTTTTTGTAAAATCACACATACATGTTCAAGTATAAGATATATAGAACATATTGTGTCTATAAGTATACTTATAAATACATGTAAGAAAAAGTCCTCCAAAAATGATAACACTTGTAGAGGATTTATAGTTCACAAAGTGCTTTTCTAAATACTATATTGTTATTATGCATTATATTAATTTATTTCTTACATATAACAATTGTGGATGGTTATATTCATTTTACATTAATCTAAAGAAAAAAACTGTAACAAAGAAAATTTAAATATGCAGGAGCAAAGATGCAGCAAGAAAACTAGGATAGGAATTTAGATCTACTGATTTCACCTCTAACTCCAATCTGCCTTCTATCTGGGAAGAACAACTTGGCTTTATCTATTTCCAGTAATAAGGAAGTTCTTGCTTGTCTCATATGTTTAGTTCAGTTTTAGTATTTATTTATGTGATCAATTTACGGCTGCAGATTCCATTTATAATAGGACTTTGATGAACCCAGGGGGTTCCATAATAATGGCTTAGTGTGTGTGTGTGTGTGTGTGTACTTCCCCTCTCCTATCTATTTTGCTGTTCATTTTTATCTTCTTTGCTGGCTCCTTTTCCTGTATTTGACTGATAAATATTGGTACTTTTCAGAGCTAATTATTTTCCTTTTTTTTTTTTTAAATTCTCTTCAGTTTTTGCTAGACCACCAATGAGTTAGAGGAGAATCTACATGTTATCACCTCACAGATTTGTAACGACAGCTAGTACCTCTCTTCTGAGCTCTAGCTCCATCTATCAATTCTGAAGTTGGATGTCTAAACCTCCCAGATTTAACATCTCCAAACCGTAGTTCATGAACTCTCCAAAACCCTTTTGAATATGAAATTGCTCCTCCCACAGTTGCAAAAGCCAGAAGCCTGGGTGTTGCCACTATTTCTCCTCCTTTCATATCTGCCCCTTCCAATTCATCACTAAGTCTTTGGCTTTTTCCTCCTGATTGTCTGTTATCAGGGACTAAGGATTTTTAATGTATGAATAAACACAATCTTTTCTTATCCCTCTGACTTCTAGAATAGATGTATGCTTATTTTTTTGTGAACTTTTGGCAACTTATTTGCTGTACAGAATTTAGGAAAATGGCTAATTCTTGCAGGAAATGCAGTAAAGGATCCCTGAGTCTTCCCATTCGTGGGAAACCTGGGTGGTTGTTGGGGAATTAGTGGACTAATTTTTTGGCTACCTTTGAGCAGCAATGGGCAGATGAGAATGGGAATGCTAATGAACATTTCTGGCCAGGAGGAGATGAATAAGTAGCATGGCATAGTGTGGTGATTAGGGAGTGGTCTCTGTGACTGAGAGAGCTGTGTGTTGAGAGGAAAATCTGGCTGCCAATGTCGAAACGAGTTGTAAGGCAGTTTACCGGCGGAATTCATTCCTACCCAGAGTACCTCAATCTTTCTTTTTGCTTGAGGCCTTCAACTGATTGGATGAAGCCTACTCACATTATAGAAGGTGATCCACTTTTCTCAAAGCCTACTGATACATAAGTTTATCATATCTAAGAAATACCTTCACAGTAACATCGGGACTGCTGTTTGACCAAATAACTGGTTACTATTGCCTAGTCAAGTTGACAGGTAAAATTTACCGTGATAGAAAGGATCTGTTCTATTATCACCTAATTCAGTTCCAGTAATTCTCTTTTGATATCTTATACCCTAGAGCTCTCTCAAGGTTTCTTCCCTCAGTCCCAGATCTCCTATACTTATAATAAGAAACCTCTTTCATTTCCTATGTCTCTGTTTGAATGTGGCTCTAACAGTGGAGTCTCTAGTATTCCAATTCCTCTAGTAGATGCCTCCATAGAACCCTCTGCTAATCATTTGTTTAAAATCTCTGTTCCTTTCTAGGAACAGAGCACACAATAGGCATGCAGTAACTATTAACGTAATGGCTGGATCTACCTGAGAGCACACTTAACCTGCACAGTTGGTTCCATAGCATTTTGCTTTCCTGAGAGCGACATCTATGACAATCTTCTCTACCTTCCCCACTCTTTAATTACAAGTTGAGAAGCTATGTTTGTGGATGGGGCAGGTTCACTGAATGACTGTGTTGGATATTGAGATAAGCAAATGGACTAAAGGGTTAGGATCCCCACAACGCTCACTTTATCGCTTTTTGGCTTTTTCCTCTCTCTTTCCCATAGCAGCTGGTACAGTTAGAAGGACCAGAGGTGATGCCGGGTAGGAAGGGCTCAAGTTTGGCATAAATATTAGATATAAGCTCTTATGTGAAGCTCTTCTCAGACTTTAGTGCACATGTTTTTGTTTTTGTTTTAACTCTTGCTTTCCTTGATGTTTTTTTTCTTTTATTGCTTTTTTTTTTTTTTTTTCTTTTTGGTCTTGTTGTGTTATAAGAAAAAAAAAAAAAAAAAATCCAAAAAGAAGGACTGCTGTACTGTCATGTTGACAGATTTATTCATTTCATATTGATAATGCTAATTTGTTAGACTTTTCAAACCCATCTTGCCCTCTGGAGTGTCGGATGATCTGGTTCGATTGTTATCAGGATTAAACGCTTGCTCCTGTAAACTTTGTGTACGTAGAGGCTGAGGGACCCCAAGAATTTAGAAGTCAAATTATCAATAGCCTTTGCCCAGTGGTGTTTCTTTTAAATTCACAAAAATAATTTATGCATTGTGAGGAGTTGCCAAAAACCTACTAAACATCACATTCACAGTAGCATGGCCTCTTTGCCTCAACTGCGAAAACTTCAGATTAAAGCAAGGTTAATTATGTTTTCTACTGGGTTACATTTTTACAAAGTGCAAAATGCAAAGCAAAATAACCCAGAAACTAGGAATGAGAATTAGTTACTTTTTATTCTCTTTTAGGGACTAAGGCATTGTTTAGTTTTGATTCCAATTCCTGGAAAACCTAGTGCTTTCTTAAGACAATACACTTGACAGCCTTTATTAAACATACTAAATTGATTAGAAGATAAATCTGTGCTTGTTTTGGATACCTTCCTATTTGAGTATTCTCTTTTATCTAATACTCCTTCACTCTGACTAGTGGCTCTCTTCTCTGCTAGCATAATAATCAATAAATAGCTGTTATTTTTACTTATGATTTTGCATCATATTTACTAGAGTATGTGTTTATGTCCTCTATTTAACTGCCTGTTGGCAATTGCCTGTTGCATCTTATTCACTAAGTAACTAGGCCTATGGCAAACAATCAAACATCTGAATGATTGTGTGTGTGTGTGTGTGTGTGTGTGTGTGTGTGTGTGTGTGTATTCGTTCTTGTCTTTAAAATACGCTGTGCTTTCTTCCTTAATTGAATGTAACCTCAGAGGATATTAGGTAACAGGTGTTAGGTAATTGGGAATTCTCTGCCCCAGGAGTTACCCTTACACTCTGAGGCAGTCAGGCCTTTTCATGTACAGGGCCTCTTTTGGGAAATGAAACACAGGGGCTGTATTAGCTTGGGATGCCACAACAAATACCATGGACTGGGCAACTTAAACAGTAGAAATTTATTTTCTCACAGTTCTGGAGACTGGGAAGTTTAAGTTCAGTGTGCCAGTTGATTAGATGAAGGCCCTGTTTGTGGCTTACAATTGGCCTTCTCTCTCAGTCATCACACAGTGGAGAGAGAAAGAAGAGTAGCTCTCTGGTGGCTTTTCTTATAAGAACACTAATTTTATCAGATTAGCCACCCTCCCCATCGCCATCCTTATGATCTCATTTAACCTTAATTACCACCTTACTCCAAATACAGTCACATTGGTTGTTAAAAGTTTCAACTTATGAGTTTTAGCATAAATAATTAGACCCACATTGGGGAATTAAAGAATTTTTAATATAATTTCAATTTTTCATGCTGGAAAGCATGATTACATATGAAACCGACTCAGGGAAATGGCCATTGCATACCAGGCAACTTTCCTTCCACACATTGCCTGCCTTTAGCTGAGAAGAGGATAAGAAAAGCAAAATGCGTATTCCATCTAGTTCTACAAGTTAAATGTTGAGTTCCAGATTACAAACCAGAAAAGGATTCAGGGTGGGAGAAAAGGTCACACAACAGAGATGAGAGGCTTTGCTGCTTCTGACTCTGCTCATTTTTTTATTTCGTTTTTACCTTTCCCTCTCCACACCTTTAGTCTGCAAAGCTGTATGTGGAAATATTAGCAGATTAAAGGAAAATTTGAGAGAGGACAAATTTAAATGCCAGAAAGCAGTGAAGCACTGGATGAAATGGAAATCAGTGCAAGAAAAGGAAGCTCAGGATATACTTGGAAGCAGACACAGCTTCCTTAACTACATAGCTTTATCTTCATTTGACATTTTTATTTCCAGAGTACTACTTGAACTTCAAAAGCTTTTTTTTTTAGTGAGGAAAAACATTTAAAAATTTTACACAGGGTTGGGCATGGTGGCTCAAGCCTGTAATCCCAGCACTTTGGGAGGCCAAGGTGGACAAATCATGAGGTCAAGAGATCGAGATCATCCTGGCCAACATGGTGAAACCCCATCTCTACTAAAAATACAAAAATTAGCTGGGCATGGTGGTACACACCTGTAGTCCCAACTACTAGGTAGGCTGAGGTAGGAGAATTGCTTGAACCTGGGAGGCAGAGGTTGCGGTGAGCCGTGATCATGCCACTGCACTCCAGCCTGACAACAGAGTGAGACTCCATCTCAAAAAAAAAAAAAAAAAAAAAAAAAAAAACTTT
>NW_022436943.1:13249395-13259819 GCF_009761245.1 Sapajus apella | reverse complement strand
GACGATAGACTGGATAGGGAAAATGTGGCACATATACAACATGGAATTTTATGCACACATTGTTCTTTTTTTAAAAAAATATGTTTATATTGTCTAAAACTAATTTTTGAATTTTCATTTGGCTTCAAAAATGAATCTAAGGAGTGGAACATTGTCTGCAATTTACAAAAGAAGAAACTGAGGTTCATGGTTTATGTAGTGTATATGAGATCACATGTCTCCAGAGTGCTTAGAGCCACGATTCATATCCAAGAGTGAATGACTCCAAAGACTGTGTTGTCTTTTCATATAAAACGCTTCAATGTGTACCAAGAAAAAAAAATTATGTCTCTTCACTTGACAAGCACAAGCCCTGTCTTATAAACCATTATAAATAATTATAGCCTTCACAGTGGGACAGAAAGCAGTTTTCTGCTTTGATGTATGTCTTGTAGTGAAGAGTAACATTTTAACTGTGTTTTTGACTTTGTTCTTCATTAGTTTACCTCATGTTGAACATTTTGTCATATTGATTCCCTCTGAAGATTTTTAATGTGATTCATGCTGCCATGAATTTGATTAGAGTAACTGGCGTTTGATTGTGTCTTGGCCCTAACTTTCCCCCTTATTGCCCCAGGTGCTAGTTTTTCAGTTTCCTGCAGTAATCAGGAACTAAGGAGATTTGCACTCTTGACACCTTAACAGGTAAATTAACTTCATGATCTGTCAGAGTCCACTGGAGTCATCATAATTCTGACTGTTGTGACATACAATCCTTGCAATGTTTTTTAAGTGGTTTGAAGATGGATGGCACATAAATATGTATGTCTAAAGATGAGTACAGCATTGTTACACTTCCCTTTGCATATTGCTATAGGAAAAAACACACTCGTTTTGTCAAAAATTCTCAACAGTGATCAACTTATATTGAAAAAATAGTGTAACATGCTATGTAATTGTTATTTAAAAATTTCTAAAACAAAATTACATAACTCCTTTATGTGGAAGGCATATGACGCTGGAAAGACTTGGGACCAAATATTGGTTATTCCACATAGTGGTTCTCTAGGCACAAGTACATCTGAGTTGACTCATAAGCTTAGGATAAAGTTTAAGCTTTTTAACAAATATTAATTGACTACTAACTGCACCAGGCACTGTGCCAAATATTTTAAATAAAATAGTGAACAAAACAGAGAGGTAGTCCCACTCTGATATGGCTTACAGTTGTGAGTTTTAGTTGAATAAACAAATAAATGTAACACACTGACAAACGCTATGATATGTAGTATGAGGTGTCCTGGGAGCAAGTGAAATTAATCCTAGCTGCAGTTGAGACTTAAAACATAAGCACAAATTAGTCATGTAGGGAGAGATAGTGTATTCCTAAAGACATGAAACTCTTTAGAGGTAGGCAGAAGCAAGATTATGCAGAAATTAGAAAACATTAAGTGTTTGATTTGTTCATTTATTAATTCAACAACTATTCAACAAATGTGCTAGACACTATTTTTGGTTCTAGTAACATAGTAATAACAAAACAAAGCTCCAAATTATGACCCCTATGCTTACATTCTAGTGGGAAAAGACAGTCTCAACATAGAAAAATGCACGATTATATTTGAAGAAAGAATATCAATGCTATTGGAGAAAATGTTTTAAACATGGAGAAAGGCTAGGGGTTTGTCAGTCTAGAAAAAAAGAATCCAGAATGGCTGCAGCACAGTGAGCAGGCAGCAGAGTGTTAGGAAGAGAGCCTGAGATGTCACCAGAGGCCAGGCCATGTGAGATGACCTAGATCACTGTAGAGACTTATACTTTTACTGTAAGTGAAATGGAAAACCACTGAACAATTTTTGGCAGGTAAATGATGTTATCTGATTTTTACTTCAAAGGAATTACTCAGCTATTGATTTAGGAACAATAGTTGGGTGGCAATAGTAGATGTCAGTAATCAGTGAGAGGGTCATTGCCAATACTGAGATGAGTGATGATGACCATGATGAATTTCACTGGCTAAAGGGAAAGTAATGGACATATTCTGGGATATATTTTTAGGTTAGATCATTTAATTATTTCCTAACACATTGAACATGAGTGACAAAATTGAACATTCAAGGAAGACACCCCCAATTTTTATTTTTATGAACAACGGGAAGTTTGAAATTCTCAATGATAAGAAAGAAAGCAGTTTAAACATGTTTGTATGATGTAAGATTAAGAGTTCAGATTTTGACATAATCATATTTGAGATGTCTAACAGACTCTCAAGTGTAGAATGTGAATAGGCAGTTGGGTAAATTATTTGGAATTCAGAGAAAGCAGCTACAAATTTGAAAATTTTTAAAGCAACTAGATTAGATGTCATTGCCAAGGATCATTCTCTGTCTATATGCTTGTGGGTAGAGAATAGAAGTTGCAAAACATATTTGTGGCAAACTCTTAATGTTAAGAAGTCTGGAGGAATAGGAAGAGCCAAGAAAACAGCATAAAAGAAATGTCCAGTTATAGAGGAGAAAACCAGGAGAGGATGTTCTCTTGGAAGGCAAGTATGATCTTAAGAAGATTGAATGTCAGAGTCTTCTGAAAGTCTGGGTAACTTGAAGACTGAAAATTAACCATAGGGTGTAACAATTTGGGGCCATTGGTGATGCTAACAAAAGAGGTTTCTGTGGAGTCAGAGAGATGGCTTCTGGTTCTAGAGCCTTGCTGTCATGCTAGCTAATCTGTGGGTAACAAGAATAATATCCAGATAAAATAATTTAAATATTTTAAAAGAAAACATTTGAATAGACTGGATAATGATCAGAAACAGGCAAAAACTAAAGGGCAATTAATCCTTGAAAAATGAAACTATTTCAGATGAGGTATGTGTGTATTTGCTTATTTGTGTATGTGGGTGTGTTGTCTCACAGTACTTCTCAGTCTGAATGGGAATAACAGCCAAGGTTTTGTTCGTTTTTGGAAACAGAGTCTCATTCTGTTGCCAGGGCTGGAGTGCAGTGGCACAGTCTTGGATCACTGCAGCCTCCACCTCCCAAGTTCAAGCAATTCTGTCTCAACTTCCTGTGTAGCTGGATTACAGGAGCCCGCTACCATGCCTGGCTAATTTTTGTATTTTTAGTAGAGATGGGGTTTTACCACGTTGGTCAGGCTGAACTTGAATTCTTGACCTCAAGTGATCCACCTGCCTTGGTTTCCAAAGTGCTGGGATTACAGGTGTGAGCCGCCACGTCTGGCAGGAAAGCCAAATTGTAAAGCCTTATTTTTTTCAGAAGACTAAGTTCAGAGCTGGCAGAGTGGCTGGAATATTTAAATGGGAAATTTACAGAGGGAACTGGCTCCAAAATCTGTATAAAAACTACCAAAATCATTGTCTTTCCACTGAACTACCCAAGTAGGGAAGATTCCAGTTTTAGTAAAACTAGCATCCAGAAAGAGAAATAAATAAAAAACAAACAACTTCAGTTCCTGACCACTGCAGGAGAAAGATTTTAGTTTGAATCTAACTGCCTGCTAGGCAAAATCTCAACACCTTTCAGATAAAAGTTACTAAATCCAGAGTATCTACATTGTTTCTAAAACAATTTCAAGGATAAAATAAAATTTATTAGGTATAAAGTAGCTGGGGAAAAGTTACTTAACAAAAATATCAGTCAGTAGAAACTCTAAGATGATCCAGATGCTATAAGGCCAGGTATTACTGCTTCAGGTATGATTAATATCTTCAAAAACTAAAAATAAAACATAATCCTAGTGAATGAACAGGTAGGAAATCTTACTTGACAAAGTATGGGAAAGAACTTCAAAGGTAAATTCTTGAATTAAAAACAAATATTATAAAGAAAAAACAGGCATTTCACAAATATAAAAGGGTCAATATCTGAGGCGAATACAACTATATGTATGTATGTGGCTAATAATTATATACCTAATAACATAACTTGAAAATACATAAAGAAAAACTGATAGAACTAAAAGGGAGAAATAGACAAAACCACAATTGAAGACTTTACACATCTCTCAGTAAATTATGGAACAACTTGACAAAATGCCAATAATAATATTAAAGATATGAATGGTTTTATCTACCATGTTTATCATGTTGACATTTATATAACATGACAATTGCAGAATTGACATTCTTTCTGTATAATTTCATAGAGATAGAATGTGTGCTAGAATATTAAGAAATCTCAATAAAAATTCATGTTCCTTGTCTGTAATGAAACTAAATAAGAAATTGAGGTAATAATAGAAAGCATATAAGGCAGTTCTTTGAGGGAACAGTTTGCTGTTATGATGCAGCTGGAAGATGATGTGGAACCAGCAGATTGAATTTTTTATGTTGATGGACATAACTGATTGGTGAGAGCAAACTTGGTATAAGAAAGAAGAGACTTGGAGGTCTTTAAGTGGGCATGGGTACAGGAGCAGAGAGTTTATTTGCAGTAACATGAGAAGAAAGGCAGTTTACACGCATGAGGATGCTGGAAGATAGATAGGTAGCATGGTGAGAATTGTAGGAATTCACATTTTATGTCTTTGCCAGATAAGTGATCCAACCAGATTTGTGGTTTTAGAAGGCTATTGTAATTATAGTTTGGAGCATTTATTGTATGTACTCAGTAGCCATACCCATTAGGAAGTGACTATAAACCAAGTAAGAGATGATGATGGCATGAAATAGTTAATAGTATGTAAACAACCCTTACATTTGAAAGACATTTGGAATGTGGAGGCAACAGGATTTGTTAAATCATAGGAGAGACAATTTGAGAGTGAGGGATTCAGAGGAATGAAGAAAATTCACAGAAGTTTGATTCAGGCAGTTAGTTTTAAGGTGGTCGCATTTCCTAAGATAGAATGCTTAAGACAGAGAAAAGTTGAAAAAAATATGATGAGTTTAGTCTTGGAAATGATTGGATAAATAGATTTAAAGTTCCACCAAGGGATCTGGGCTGAAGGTATCATTTGCCAAACATCAGCATACAGATGATAACTGCTGCCAGCTATGTGGTTGTTGAGATCTCCAAGAAAGATATGGTGAATAAGATGGGAAAGAAATGGAAAAGAGAAGGGAATGGAAGGTCCACAAAAAATGGAAGGTCCTTGATTTATTGAATAATTGTTCTGGACCATACACTCTTTGATAAGTACTTTTCACATTTTAATATATTTCATCCTCACAAAATTGGTATGAAATATACATGCTTATTCCATTTTACAAGTGAGTAAACAGAGGAAGATGATTGTATTAGTTTGTTCTCATGCTTCTAATAAAGACATACTTGGGACTGGGTAATTTATAAAGGAAAGAGGTTTGACTCTCAGCTCTGCAGGGCTAGAGAGGCCTCAGAAAACTTATAATCATGGAAGAAAGGGAAGTAAACATGTCCTTCTTCACATGGCAGCAGCAAGGAGAAGTGCAGAGTGAAGTTGGGGAAAAGCCCCTTATAAAACCATCATATCTTGTGAGAACTCACTCACTTATCATGAGAACAGCATGGAGGTAACCACCCTGTTATTCAGTTACCTCCCACTGGTTCCCACGCACAACACATGGGGATTATGATAACTACAATTCAAAATGAGTTTTTGGTGAGGACACAGCCAAACCACAGCAATGATCTTTAAAAATGTAGACAGAGTGACTCTGAAAGTAAAAGGAACATCCCAAGAGCATGATGACCCTGAAGTCACAGAGAGTTTGAGGAAAGAGATGAGGTCATCTGCTGAGAGTAAGAGGGAATTGCTGTGATACAAGATTCAAGTGGAATGAGAAGATTTTAAATGTGTGTTTAATTGCTATGGGTATTAGAAGATGAGACAGATTGATGAGCTATATTATAGACCCTGTTTATTATAGAGACCATGATGGTCACAGTCAGCCATGATCGATGTTTTCCCAAGCATATAACCAAATGAAAAAGGCACAGTAGGAATATGGACTTTGGCAAAGAATTGGATGAGGTAATAAACTATGTTGAAAGGTAAAGATAAAAAAAAAGCTAATAAGAATATAAAAATGTTGTGAGGTAGAGATCCTAGTGAGATTAAAAGGCAAGTTTAAGAGCAGTTGCTGAACAAAAGGAGTCAAAATATTTGGAAGTTGGTATCTGAAGTAGGGTCTTTGCATTTAGTATTTCAAAACTGGAGCACTTCGTAATAATGGCAAATTCCAATAATGGCTAGGAGAATAAATGGAGGTAAAAGGAACAGGAAATGAGTATGTCAAAGACATGCACAGATAATCTACTGAATTACTTGCTTTCAGGGAACAGAAATACCAGATTCTGGCAGGAGTTGGTGTAGAGAGAAAACTGGGAGGAAGAGACAAATATTCAGTTATTGAGGTGGAGAGAGAATAAGTTGGTTGATGAGACCAATGAGGTGGAATAAAGATCTATGTCCTGGCCGGGTGCAGTTGGCTCAAGCCTTTAATCCCAGCACTTTGGGAGGCCAAGGTGGACAAATCATGAGGTCAAGAGATCGAAACCATCCTGGCCAACATGGTGAAACCCCATCTCTACTGAAAATACAAAAATTAGCTGGGCATGGTGGTGTGCGCCTGTAGTCCCAGCTACTCGGGAGGCTGAGGCAGGAGAATTGCTTGAACCCAGGAGGCAGAGGTTGCAGTGAGTCAAGATTGTACCACTGCACTCCAGCCTGGCGACAGAGTGAGACTCTGTCTCAAAAAAAGAAAAAAAAATCTGTGTCCTATTTCCAAAGCAAAGAGGCTTTTACAGGAAAGTAAGGAAGTGATGGTCTAGAAGTGTTAGTGTGGAAAGTTCCAAGCCCACCTCCATACCTTGGTATGTAGTCAATAGTAAGAACTGAAGAAAACAGAACTATTGTTGCAGTCTGGTCTTTTCTTTGTATATATTTATATGACTTTTCATTTATCTTGTTGTAAGTATAAGCACTATTATGTGCCATAGAGTGGAGCAAACTTTTCTCCAAAGGAAACTAATATATGCCTGATTTACAAGATAGAAATCATTATGAAATGTATGCCTTACTAAATAATTCTATAATTATATGTCATGAAACAATTTAAAGGTGTGATTCAAAGGAAAGAAATGTCATCCAATAAGTGTAGTTTAATAATTTTTATTTCACTCTATGAAATTTTATGTAGTTTTTTTAAGTTAAAGGTACGGTAGTGAATGTAGGTTTTATTTGATTTTAAGAATCTAAACAGTTTTAATTATACAACAAAATGTCTCAGAAAACATGGCCATTTTCAAATACTTTTAATGAGGAGATGGTTGTTGTTTTAATTTAAAGGCAAATGCACAGGGTTTGGGCTATATCAAAATTGTGATATTGTTAGCTTAGTATAACATTATCTTCTTTGAAGAGGATGAAAGTAATGAATACACTTCTTTTTAAAACCACATGTGATTTTTGACAATAGATGACTATTTCAAATAGTCATGTGAAAATTCTCTTAAAATTAAAATTAGTGAAAGAGTCTTAAACTCAGTCTTTCACTTTATTGCATGCAAAATATAGAAGAGATGGAAATCAGTTGGGATAATGGTATATTCTTAGGGTACGGAGGAATGCTGTAAATAGGAAATTATCCCATATATTTGTCTGAGATTTGTGGCACTTTCTTCCATATTCTGGATGTCAGACTTTTTCATCGGGGTCTTCACAGCTTGTTCATCCCTTGATAAACCCTTCTGTTTGAAGGCAGGCGGTTGCCCCTCTGTCACTTGGAATTACATGGGCTTTCTCAATCTGAAGATAGTATTCGCTGGGGAAAAAAGCATGGCCTCCCACCTGACAAAGAATGTGGCTGCTGTGCCTTTATCGTATAGATTATATATTTAGGCTAAGCCCTTTTTTGGATTGGATCTTGGACATTATAGATTAAGTTTCTTGGACTTGTTTTGGGTATCAGTTCTAACTCTAATGATGCTCAGGTCCAGTTTGCTTCTCATTTTTTCCTGACCCTGAGAGGAGGTCTCAGTATCGTCACAGCTGAGCAGTCATTGTCAGTGCACATTTTGTGATTTTGTCATTTGGGGTATTTACTTCACCACATAGTTGGAGAATTTAATCTACCAGTTGGGACCACAGGCAAACCATATTTTTGATAACGCTGGCCCTTGACAACTCACATCCTACAAAATCAATTACAGGGACAAAAGTTCTTACTCCGGTGTTCCCTTATCAAAATCTATATCAGAGTTAGCTGTGAATGGTTTCTACTTTTAGTATTGGATATTTCCTTTTTCCTTTCTTCTTCCTCCCTTTCCCTCCCTCCCTCCTTCCCTTCCTCCCTTCCTTTGTCTCTCTCTTTCTCTCTCTCTTTCTTTCTCTCCTTTCTCTCTTTTGAGACAGAGTCTCACTCTGTCACCCAGTCTGGAGTGCATTGACATCATCTTGTCTTACTGCAGTCTCTGCCTCCTGGGTTCAAGCGATTCTCATATCTCAGCCATTGGAGTAGCTGGTTATAGGCACCTGCCACCACACCTAGCTAATTTTTGTATTTTTTGTAGAGCCGGGGTTTCACCAAATTGGCCAGGCTGGACTGGAACTCCTGGCTTCAAGTGATCCAGCCTCAGCCTCCCAAAGTGCAGGAATTATGGGCATGAGCCATGGCACCCAGCCAATATTTGATGTTTCTATAGAAAATTCAGCTAGTTTATAACCAAATAATAATTACTAATTTTTCTGATATTCTGGAGCCATCTTAAACTTTTCACTATTTTAATTAAGCTTCTGATTCCATGTACTTTTCTGCCCTTTTTGGTTCCCTCCCTCCTTCTTTGAGCTTCTGTGATAAGAATTCAAACCACATTTAACTGTGTTTTCCCCAACCTCAGTGGATGTTCTGCTGGTTTTCATTTTTGCCTCTTATCCTAAACACATACTTTTAATGTAGATGTTCTCCACTACTCCATCTGAGTTGCTTCTGTTTTTGTTTTTATATGCTTTGCACTGATATCTTAAAAGCATGTCCAGAACTAAACTTCTGGTTTTATTCCCAAAATCTAGATTTTACTTATACTTAAAGAGTAAATCTCTTAACACCTGCCCACAAGAAGGCACATAGTATCTCTGCTGCCACCTCTCCTGCCTCCTTCCAACATTTCACTTGCTGTGTAGGTTCTAGTAACATTAACCTTTGTTCATTTCTTGAACACAGGAAGCACATAAATGCTTCGGGACACTGTCCATCCGAAAGTCTTTTCTCACCATGCTCTTTCTTTAGCCCTTATCTTAAATAAGACATCCTCAGAAAGCCTGTTCCAACTACTCATCTACATTTATCAACTCACATACTCATTATTCTCTATTTCAACAGCCTTTGTTTGTTAACAGTACTAATGACTCAGTTTGCAATTATTTTGTTTTTTCTATGAGAATATAAGTTTTAGAAAGGTAGAATCACATTGCTCTAGTATATCCTCATATCCCTGTTACCTAATTTAGTACCTGGTGAATATACAATAAATATTTGAATGACTGCATCTTAAGAATTTATTTTGTTGAGATCACTTCTTTCAGTTGTCTGTGAATATTGTGGCATTAGCCTCAATGAAGTATCTTACCAATGGCACTAGTCTAGACTTAGAGCTGATCTCCTGGGAAGGCCCAAAATGCTGCCTGGCAACAGCATATTCCAACCCATACCCTGATGGATACCCATATGGCCTGATCAGTTTGAATCCCCTTAAGGTCTGTTATAAATTAATTTTCAGCTGCGTGTGTACCTATCTCATCTTTTACCTCTTCAAATAGTATATTTACCTATCCCTCTATTTGTTTGTTTCATTTAGAAATGAAATACTATCATAATCTTTATATTATGTAATACTCACAAATAATTAGTTTCCTAATTGACAGAGGGATCCACCTCTCCATTAATGACATGATAGTTTTGAAAATAGATAGTTCTTGACAGCTGTATATCAAGAGTTTATTTGTGGATAGGGTGGCATTACGCTCCTACTTTTTCATGAAAGTTATCTACATGGTTATTAGGCTTCTCATCTAGTCCTCAAGCTAGTTCTTAGAGACTATTGAATCTTCTTAAAGTGAAATGCTAATGCTGCAATTTCAAGCAAGATATTAGTTATAATATTTGGTATTCTATAAAAAATAGGGCTCTGAAGTCAAATTTGGATGTACAACTTTTTGTTTGTTTGTTTGCGATGAGTCTCACTGTGTCGCTGGGGCTGGAGAGCCACGGGACGATCTCGGTTCACTGCAACCCCCGCCTCCAGGGTTTAAGCGATTCTCCTGCCTCAGCTTCCTGAGTAGCTGGGCATTATAGGTTAATTTTTTGTATTTTAGTAGATAGAGACAGGGTTTCATTATGTTTCCCAGCCTGGTCTCGAGCTCCTAACCTCGTGATCTGCCTGCCTTGGCCTCCCAAATTCCTGGGATAACAGGCGTGAGCCTCAGTGCCCTGCCTAGATGTACAC
>NW_022436943.1:13247485-13249295 GCF_009761245.1 Sapajus apella | reverse complement strand
TAACTCGATCTTGGCTCGATGCAACCTCCACCTCCCAGGATCAAGCGACTCTCCTGCCTCAGCTTCCTGAGTAGCTGAGATTACAGGCATGCACCACCACGCCCAGCTAATTTTTTTTTTTTTTTTTTTAGAGACAGGGTTTTCACCATGTTGGTCAGGCTGGTTTCAGTCTCCCAACCTCAGGTGATCTGCCTGCCTCAGCCTCCCAAAATGCTGGAATTACAGGCGTGAGCAACCGTGCCCAGCCAATGTACAACTTTTTACATTTGTTCCTGTGGTCAGTAGTTCTCAGACAGGTATATAACAGAATCATTCATGGGGCTTTTAAAGTATACAGGTTACTAGGTCCAATGTGGGAGATTATGAATTAGTGGGTCTGAATTATGACATGATATTTATATACTGTTTAAAAGCTTCACAGGTGACTCTAATATACATCTCTGAAGAATTAACATTCAGGGACTTTACTCTTGAAATTTTCCAAATCTATGAATTGAAGGAAGGTGTGTTGGAGGAAGGGGTTAAGGGTTTTCACTGTGTGAATGTCAAGGAAGTCCTAATTTGGGAAATGCTACAATTTTATTTTCCTATCCTACTTTACATATCTGGAATTTTGGTACCCCATTATAATCATGAATTTAGGTCTAAATTCCAGGTAAAGTTAAATAACTTATATTCATGATAATAATGGCTTTCTTGTTTGTAGGAGAATGCTTTATAACTCAACTTGGTTTATAATGAAGTGCTCTTGTGTTTCAGTTCCTTTAATCTCTTGGTTTATATTATGGCCAAGCAACTTTCATGGCTTCTACTGCAACAAAATGTAGTCCTTCATGAGTAACAAAAACAGCATTTGGTAAAAGTTATTTATACAGCTGATAAAATGTTATTCCAATTTGCCCTTGACTTTGTTCTGCTTACATATTATTGTCTTTAACTGACTGAGAAAGTTAATATATTCAGTTTATCCAAATACATAACCACGACTTGATTTAATTGCAGCAAAATTTGGAATATAGGAAAATATTGAAGAGGTTAAGATGAATTTTATGACATCTTACCTCCTGGAAATAATTTTCTATTATTTCTTACTGAGGGGAAAAAATAAAGGCTAAGATTAAACCTTAAGTGTATCCAGCCGGTAGGGGTCAGTTCTTCTAATTCATAGGGCTACTTTGTCTTTAAATTTAGCACTCAGAGTGTCCCTTTCCTTGACCTTTGATATCAGTGTTTATACACCAGTTGGATAATATTTTTGTGTGAGGCAGTTTTGGCACACTATGAATAAGATATAGAAATAATATATAATATATATTTTAATACCTGATGGTATAAAAATATTTACCATAATTGAGCTCATATAACTATCATCATTATATAGAACTCTGATAGTCACCTGAACTACTTGCAAAATTTAAAAGTTAGCATTTTTTTTCTACCCAGAATCCTGAGCTAGATAGGCTCTAAGATAATTGGCAATGGAAATGAACAAAAAATATCACTGTCCTGCAATTTGTTTATAATGTGCCTCTTCCCCAGGCCTTCTTGTTCCTGATATTCCAATTTTGCTTCTTTCAGGCATCTGACCAAAGAGCCAAGCCATTTGCCACTGCCAATGAATCTGTGCATATTTTTATCTTGGTCACTTTTCTTTCCACACAGAGTGAATGGCCTGAAGGACTGAAGCTTGGTTATCCCTCACAATTGTCCTCAGGGGCACCCTGAGTGAGGCTATGATGCAGGAATGGTGCTTTCAAAAGGTGTATCATTTCTGCTATAAATGGCATGCACTTGCTTTATAATGCTAGGG
>NW_022436943.1:13208188-13247085 GCF_009761245.1 Sapajus apella | reverse complement strand
TAACTCGATCTTGGCTCGATGCAACCTCCACCTCCCAGGATCAAGCGACTCTCCTGCCTCAGCTTCCTGAGTAGCTGAGATTACAGGCATGCACCACCACGCCCAGCTAATTTTTTTTTTTTTTTTTTTAGAGACAGGGTTTTCACCATGTTGGTCAGGCTGGTTTCAGTCTCCCAACCTCAGGTGATCTGCCTGCCTCAGCCTCCCAAAATGCTGGAATTACAGGCGTGAGCAACCGTGCCCAGCCAATGTACAACTTTTTACATTTGTTCCTATGGTCAGTAGTTCTCAGACAGGTATATAACAGAATCATTCATGGGGCTTTTAAAGTATACAGGTTACTAGGTCCAATGTGGGAGATTATGAATTAGTGGGTCTGAATTATGACATGATATTCATATACTGTTTAAAAGCTTCACAGTTGACTCTAATATACATCTCTGAAGAATTAACATTCAGGGACTTTACTCTTGAAATTTTCCAAATCTATGAATTGAAGGAAGGTGTGTTGGAGGAAGGGGTTAAGGGTTTTCACTGTGTGAATGTCAAGGAAGTCCTAATTTGGGAAATGATACCATTTTATTTTCCTATCCTACTTTACATATCTGGAATTTTGGTACCCCATTATAATCATGAATTTAGGTCTAAATTCCAGGTAAAGTTAAATAACTTATATTCATGATAATAATGGCTTTCTTGTTTGTAGGAGAATGCTTTATAACTCAACTTGGTTTATAATGAAGTGCTCTTGTGTTTCAGTTCCTTTAATCTCTTGGTTTATATTATGGCCAAGCAACTTTCATGGCTTCTACTGCAACAAAATGTAGTCCTTCATGAGTAACAAAAACAGCATTTGGTAAAAGTTATTTATACAGCTGATAAAATGTTATTCCAATTTGCCCTTGACTTTGTTCTGCTTACATATTATTGTCTTTAACTGACTGAGAAAGTTAATATATTCAGTTTATCCAAATACATAACCACGACTTGATTTAATTGCAGCAAAATTTGGAATATAGGAAAATATTGAAGAGGTTAAGATGAATTTTATGACATCTTACCTCCTGGAAATAATTTTCTATTATTTCTTACTGAGGGGAAAAAATAAAGGCTAAGATTAAACCTTAAGTGTATCCAGCCGGTAGGGGTCAGTTCTTCTAATTCATAGGGCTACTTTGTCTTTAAATTTAGCACTCAGAGTGTCCCTTTCCTTGACCTTTGATATCAGTGTTTATACACCAGTTGGATAATATTTTTGTGTGAGGCAGTTTTGGCACACTATGAATAAGATATAGAAATAATATATAATATATATTTTAATACCTGATGGTATAAAAATATTTACCATAATTGAGCTCATATAACTATCATCATCATATAGAACTCTGATAGTCACCTGAACTACTTGCAAAATTTAAAAGTTAGCATTTTTTTTCTACCCAGAATCCTGAGCTAGATAGGCTCTAAGATAATTGGCAATGGAAATGAACAAAAAATATCACTGTCCTGCAATTTGTTTATAATGTGCCTCTTCTCCAGGCCTTCTTGTTCCTGATATTCCAATTTTGCTTCTTTCAGGCATCTGACCAAAGAGCCAAGCCATTTGCCACTGCCAATGAATCTGTGCATATTTTTATCTTGGTCACTTTTCTTTCCACACAGAGTGAATGGCCTGAACGACTGAAGCTTGGTTATCCCTCACAATTGTCCTCAGGGGCACCCTGAGTGAGGCTATGATGCAGGAATGGTGCTTTCAAAAGGTGTATCATTTCTGCTATAAATGGCATGCACTTGCTTTATAATGCTAGGGATCCTCCCTGTGAGTGTCCTATTGGGGCTTGCAAAGATCCCGCACTGAATTATGTATGAGTGACTTCAACACATTGATTCTGCTCGTGTGTGGCCTAAGCATATTGGCAGCCTGGGCCTGCTGCCATACCATTCCTTGCTCTGGGCTCCTCCCAAAAGTAGCCTTCTATATCACCTAATGAATGGATCTGAAGAGACCTGCAAGATGCTGAGCTTTCTTTGTGATGGGTGGTACAGATGTAATAGCTTGTCCTTTACGTTGGAGAAGTTGTCTCAGCAAGCCCCAGGCCAGTGATCCTCTGAAAACTTTATGCATATGGCAAATAGCCCATGTCCTCTGGAGTGATCCTCTGAAAACTTTATGGATATGGCAAATAGCCCCTGTCCTCTGGAGCATGTGACTGACCAAGGGCATCCAGAGTACATGCCACTTTCTGTTCATCAAGTATAATTTACATAATATCATCAACATAATGTACCTGTTTGATGTTCTTTGGAGTATTCAGGTCCTTTTAGGCTATCTTGTGATAGAAGGTTAAACAAAGCCCTGGGGAAAATCAACAAATGTATTTATTATCCACCACATGTGAATGCAAACTGTTTTTGATTCCCCTTTCTAATGGATATGGAAAAGGATGCATTTCTCAGATCAACAGCTTCATGTCACATACCGCAGACAATGGGAATGCATCTAGTAAAGATACCACATCTGGTATGTCAGCTGCATTAGGACTACCAAGCAGTTGGGTTTTCAGTGGTCCACTTTCACTTGCTATGAACTGTGTTTTATACACTTTATTTTTGTAGGTGACTTTGACTTGCCATGACTTGTGTTTTATAGGTGACAGACTGGTAAAATAAATTGAGATATACTGCGAACTATCACTTCTGCATCTCAGAGGCTAAAACTAATTTCTGCAGCTAACCTTAGAATTTTATACATTTTTGATTTACTAATTTGGTCTGTTTCAGTCACTTCCACTTGGCTTTTCCTGCAACAGTAATCCTTTTACCACTGGAGAAAGAATCAATGTGAGGTTTCTGACAGCTTTTAAGTATGTCCACCCCAACTCTGCATCCAGGGACTGGAGAAATGACAACCAAATAGGCCCACATACCCGGTAGAAAATTAAAAAACCTTAGATTGAGAAAAACCTAATGGAAAACCTTGGCTAGCATTCTGGTTATTATCTAATTTCATAATGTCATTATCTGCTCAAATCCTGTATCCTATCTACAACCCTTAAATATGTAGGTATTCTCCTTTTCTATGTATATTTACCTTGTTACATAGCTTCTTTGGAGATGAACTGGGGGTATCATTTCTGTATATACCTACCAGGGGATTGGAGAGTTATTCCTCATATAAATCTGACCTCAGTCGATGCAGCCTTGGTCTGAGAAATGGCTCAGGGTAGAGAACTGGGAAAGGGATTGACTTTCCATTGAGGAAGCTGGTCAGCCTTTTGTTTGTTTGTTTGTGATCTCTTTGGGTTATATAGTAAGCAGTACTCTTGTTCAGTGCTCATGTATCCTTTCTCTAGGAACACTATAGTCTTTGAGCCATTTCCATGGATCCCTGTGGGTTAGGACCCCCCAGTACACTATCATTAAAAACTTTGCACTTTTAATTTTGACGTGAAAGAACATTTTTCAGTTTTTTTTAAATTATACTTTCAGTTTTGGGGTACATGTGCAGAATGCGCAGGCTTGTTACACAGGTATACACATGCTTTGGTGGTTTGCTGCATCCATCCCCCCATCACCTACATTAGGTATTTATCCTAATGTTGTCCCTCCCCAATCCCCCCACCCCCTGCTATGCCTCCCCTAATACCCCTACTCCCCCAACAGGTCCCAGTGTGTGATGTTCCCCTCCCTGTGTCCATGTGTCTCATTGTTCAACATTCACTTATGAGTGAAAACATGCAGTATTTGGTTTTCTGTTCTTGCGTCAGTTTGCTGAGAATGATGGTTTCCAGAGTCATCCATGTCCATGTAAATGATATGAACTTATCCTTTCTTATGGCTGCATAGTATTCTATTATGTATAGGTGCCACATTTTCCGTATCAGTCTATCTTTGATGATTATTTGGGTTGGTTCCAAGTGTTTGCTATTGTAAACAGTGCCACAACAAACATACATGTGCATGTGTCTTTATAATTGAATGTTTTACAATCCTTTTGGTGTATACCCAATAATGGAATGGCTGGGTCAAATGGTATTTCTATTTCTAAATCCCTGAGAATTGCCACACTGTCTTCCACAATGTTTGAACTGATTTACAGTCCCACCAACAGTGTAAAAGCATTCCTATTTCTCTACATCTTCTCCAGCATCTGTTGGCTTCTAGTTTTTTTTTTTTTTAATTGTACTTTAGATCCTGGGGAACATGTGCAGATCATGCAAGATTGTTGCATAGGTACATTCATGGCAAGGTGGTTTGACTCCTGATTTGTTAATGATCACCATTCTAACTGGCATGAGATGGTATTTCAATGCGATTTTGATTTGCATTTCTGTAATGAGCAGTGATGATGAGCTTTTTTTCATATGTTTGTTGGCTGCATAAATGTATTCTTTGGAAGAGTGTCTGTTCATGTCCTTCACCCACTTTTTGATGATATAGTTTGTTTTTTCTTGTGAATTTGTTTAAGATCTTTGTAGATTCTCGTTATTAGCCCTTTGTCATATGGGTAGATTGCAAAAATTTTTTCCCATTCTGTTGGTTGCTGGTTCACTCTAATGATAGTTTCTTTTGCTTTGCAGAAGCTCTGAAGTTTAGTTAGATCCTATTTGTCTATTTCGGCTTTTGTTGCCATTGCTTTTGTTGTTTTAGTCATGAAGTCCTTGCCCATGCCTATGTCCTGAATGGTATTGCCTAGGTTTTCTTCTAGGGTTTTTATGGTGTTAGGTCTTATGTTTAAATCTTTAACCCATCTGGAGTTAATTTTTGTATAAGATGTAAAGAAGGGATTCAGTTTCAGTTTTCTGCATATGGCTAGGCAGTTTTCCCAACACCATTTATTAAATGGGAAATCCCTTTCCCATTGCTTTTGTCAGGTTTGTCAAAGATCAGATGGTTGTAAATGTGGGGCATTACTTCTGAGGCCTCTATTCTGTTCCATTGGTCTATATCTCTGTTTTGCACTTGTTACAGTAATTACTTGCCACTGACAATTAAATTCTGTCACATGTCCTCTGATATTTGGAGAAGACATTATCTCCATTACTACCAGGGTGCTCAGTTCTACAACTTTATCTCCTACCTACAGAGTACCTACACTACAGAATTTTAAAAAATGTTGGTACCTCCATCACCAAGACCTCCCTTATTGCTTTAGTAAACAGATTGTCTCCTGGACTCTCCTGCAAAACTGAGTTAGGTGGAGGGTCTTTCAGTCTCCTATAATAGATTGACTCTAGCATGTCCACTTCTCTGTACTTTTGATTTTTCCATCATCGGCCTGATCACTCTTGAATCTCTCCCATATTTAACGTGGAACATTGTCTTCGCTGAGCTTCTTGTGGAGCACTGTTTGTAATGCACCTCTAAGCATCATTGCCAGGGCATTCAATTTTGAGTCATGATCTAGTGCTCTATTTTTGCCAACCTTTTCCCTGTCCAATTCCCTTATCTAATTAGGCCTTGATTTTGTCATGTGAGCATTGTCTAGGCTGAGAATCCTGCCTTCTCTAATGTTCTGTAACTTTCACAGTTAAGTCCTAATCTTGGTCTTCAGCTTGATTAGCCCTTCAAGTGTGGTAGATGAGAGTTTCTCTAAATCCTGACAGAGAGGCCCTCTGATTTCCACACTTTGCTTCAAATGGTTGATTAGTTGATTGGAGCCTGTCACTTCTCTCTCCAAAGCATAAGTTGCTCTCAGGAAAAGTCACTCAATTGCACTCCAATTTTGCAGTTACTATTTTTTCCCTTATCTTTCAAACACCAATGATAGCACATACACTGGTACATCTGTAACCTATATCCTGTCTCATCCATCACAGGTGAACATTTCAGCAATTGTCCCGCTTAATCATGCCAGGGACTACCAGATAACACCTATGACCAGTGGTGGGGTCTTTGTTGCATTCAGCTAGTGAGAAATTCAGTTTTAGAATCCCATCTTTACAGAGTTTACTTCCTAAAGTACTCCTGGCACTAGCTCTCTTAGGTCAGGTTTCCTGACAGTGGGGTTTGATAAAGGGATTCCTTTGTGGGGCAAGGTTCTCAGAAAACAACCTGTAAAGAACAGGGTAAGAAGCTAGGCAATGATATGGCCTCAAGAGAAATACAGTTCAACCTGATCCCATAGGGAGTTCTAAAGTATAAATTGCATCATACAGATTGTCTTTTCCAGAAGCAAAAGGTCTGGGCATCACTCAGTCATCAGTCAAGGGTAGCCCCCAGGCAGAGGGTGGACACAGGATCACCTGGGCATTCCTGGGCAAGGGGCAAATGCCAGTCAAGGGCAATTTGTCAGAGAAGAGTTCCAGTGTGAGCCACAGGCAGTAGGTAGGGGATGTGTAAGCAAATGTTAAGGGGGATTGGATGGGGACACCTATTGCATCTGCTGCATGCCACCTCATGTTAGAATACTGAAAAATAAAGTACTATTAATAGCTCAGCTACTGTAGTTTTATAGACCTGCATTCATTTGTGCAAGATAATTAACCTTTCTGACTCTGTTTCCTCTACTGTAAAATAGGAACAATAAATCAGCTTAAACTTGAGAGGGTTTAAGTGAAGATGAATTTGTGAAGTCGCCAGTAGAGTACTTGTTTTATAACAGGTGCTAAATTAATGTTATTATGTTGACAAAGAAAGTAGAACTTGGCTATTTCTCAAGAAAATAATATGTATGTTTATCTAATTCTATTTAATACAGAAAGCTAATTGATATCTGTTACCTCAAAAAGAAATGGTGGCACTATGCCTCTTAGTTCATTTGCAGAATAAATTAGTAAGTCAGAGTAATGCAAAATTAAACTCACATGTAAGTATAAAAGAGTATAATAATTAAGATAAAGAGGTATTATATATGCATTAATCAATATGATTAATATTCAGAGAAAGCGAGCTACTATTAGAATTTCCTTTCAACATACTACTTATAATTTTTGAAAAGGTTGTTGATAAAATTATAGATGTGCATTAAGAGAAATTGCTCATACACAAATAAATATCTCTATAGAGTTCAGACATATTGGCCTAGCATTTGCTGAACATAAGTGATTGATTAAGTTACAAGGTAGTAGAGTATATAATAATTGCTTCTTGACCATTTTTCTTGTCCTTTATGTGTTTTCACCTCCCGAAGATTGACTTTTTTTGTTGGTGTTGTTGTATTTGAGATGGAGTTTCGCACTGTCACCCAGGCTAGAGTGCAGTGGCCTCAATCTTGTCTCACTGCAACCTCTTCCTCTCAGATTCCAGCAATTCTCCTTCCTCAGCTTTCCAGGTAGCTGGGTTTACAGGCATGTGCCACCATGCCTGGCTAATTTTTGTATTTTTAGTAGAGACAGGGTTTTACCATGTTGGCCAGGCTGATCTTGAACTCTTGACCTCAGGTGATCCACCCACCTTGGCCTCCCAAAGTGCTGGGATTACAGGCATGAGCCACCCCTCCCAGCCCCCAAAGATTGACATTTGTTTGTTGCTTCTTATTTACCTAATTCCTTTTGGTAGATGAGCCTTTGCAAGTACTATACCTGCTGTACTTGGGTTTCTTCATTTAATTCTGAGGGTGTTTGCATTTCGTGAATGACACTGACTTACTCAAGAGCTTTGGTATACCCTTTATAACTACTACTTGTGTTTCTTTGACACAAGAACTCACATGTTCACATTCATCAGGGTCACAGTTCCTATTGTTAACCACTTCCCTTTGGGAGATTGCCTTCTAGGAAAGCATATTTCCTTTATGCTTATCAAATATGAAATAAATATACAACCAACTGAATAGAATATCATAGCATAATATGGCACCACATAACAAAGCAATTATAAAGTTAAGCTTCAAAGTGAGATTACTTTTGGAGAGTATTGGTCTTTAATTGTAATTTAATCAACTTAACCTGCTTTACCAGAGATGATATGCAACAGCTAATATAGTGAGCCATCAACAAATGGAGATAGAAACTGTATCTGTAAACATTTGTTTTGCAAAACCACATTCATCTCAGGTAAATAACTTTTTTGCACTTAAACAATTACTTTAGACAATAGCAACGATTTAAAACCTGAGATACATGCAGTACTTATCACAACAAAATTAGTATCTCTGTTTTTAAAACCATTTGGAATACTAATGTGAATTTTTTCAAAAAAATGTGAATTTTTTTGTCTCCATTTTCTGTGTAGATTAGGGTATTCACCATATTTTGTTAATATCGATCATTTTGCAATTATTTCCATTATGTTTGCTGACAATTACATAAATAGAAATGAAAATGGGCAGATTTTCAAATTGCTCATTATTTCCTGAGTCTTTTCATCCAAAAGAATAGTGCAATGAGGAGTCCATACCTGATAGAGATGCGGAAGAATGTTTATGAAGTGGTGATCAGTGACAAGGCATAAATACATAGTGTTATGACATGGGAAATAGTTCTTAAGGTTGAAGTTCCCACTAGAGAGGTTATGGCATAGACACCCAGAATTTAGGGTCTAATAAAGATGGTATGATAAGAGCAGGTTTCACCTACTGAGTACTATCTTTTCTCACATGTGTCATACCTCACATCTTTCATATCTCTGAAAGGTCAAAGACACTGCGTAAGCCTTTGGGAAGCTGCCTCTTCCCAAGTCTCCACACTCACACTGCTTTTGATTAATCGATCCCTTTTTCACTGTGCATCAGGCCTTATGTCATTGTTTCCCTTTATATACAGCTCATTATAACAAATATTTCAATGCCAGTACAATCCTGAATCTACCATCTTTTCTCTTGGAACACTCTCTCCACTTCCTTCTGTGCCATTTTCATAACTCACTGGCCATTTTAAAAATTTCATCCTCTTTGATGACTTTGTTTTTTCTCTATTAAACCTACAAATTTTGTCCTGGTCTTCTTCTCATCTCTGTTTATCTGTAGATATTCCTTTGCTATTCTATTCTATTCTATTCTATTCTGTCTTTCTTTTTTTTTTTTTTTTTTTTTTTTTTTTTTTTTTTTTTTTTTTTTTTTGAGACAGAGTCTTGCTTTGTGCCCTAGGCTGGAGGTCAGGGGCATAAACATGGCTCACTATAGCCTTGGCTCCCTGGACTCAAATGATCCTCTTACGTCGTGCTCTCTACTAGCTGGACTACAGGCATGTACCACCACGCCTTGCTAATTTTTTTTTTTAAATATTTTTGGTAGAGAAGGAGTCTTGCTGTGTTGCCCAGGCTGCTCTTGAACTCCTGGACTCAAGTGATCCTTCTGTCTCAATCTCCCATAGTGTTGGGATTACAGGCATAAGCCACTGCACCTGGCACTGATGTCTTAAATAATCTTTGTTTAGGTTAGCAGAATTATGTATTTAATTGCTTTTTATTGTTATGTTGACTTAGATACCTCACATATCTCAGAATTAATAGACACAATTTTATCCTCTGCCACCCATATCTGTGTTTCTCATCTTCTCCCCACCTAGTCTTCCAATTTCAGTGAATGACATTAATCTGAAGGCTTGAAATAGAAAACAGATTATATTTGAGATTTACTTTTTTTCATATGTAAGCTGGTTAGGTCTGAGGTCAACTGCATGTACCAGGAGAGTTCTACATTAACGCAATTCAATATAACACCCTTTCAACGTCTCCCCTTTCAGAACAATATACACACACATATTTCTTCAGAAAACACCCTGTTTTCTTGGCAGTACTTATAATATTCTATTATTGTATTTCTTATTTACTTACTCTTAATGTTTTTCTTACCAGAACTTTTGAGAGCAGAGAATTTGCCTTTGGCTATTTTGTCTTCATCCCCTACCACAGTATATGGCACATAGAAATCACGAAATAAATAGCTTCGAATGAATGGTGAATTAACCATCTTATATGTACTTGGATATCATTTATAAGAACCAGTTGAAGAATTGAGATCACATCAAATGTGGATAATAAACCTAGGATAGTTGGATATGATGAGAAACACTTATTAGTTATTGACTCCAAAGTAGTAGCCAAGAGAAACTGAGAACAGCGTCAGTCTAGGGACATCTTATTTCCAATAAACAAGCATGACTGATCAGTTTCCTTTTTTTATGTATTGCTGGTCTTTCATTATGTGCTTCACAAAGTACAGAAAAGACTAATGTTTTAATGACAGAGTTAGAAAACAAGATAAGGAGTGGGAACTATGGCAAATTGCAAAGACTCAACTATTAGTGTAGATCTTGGACAGTTAGCTAAAAGAATACAGGCTGGCGAATTGGAGACAAAAGGTGCTCCAAATATTTTGCTAAAATTTTGCAAATATATTTGGGTTACTTAATTCATTTGAAGTATTTAAGTCAAATTATAAATCACATTTTATTGATTGATTGATTGAGACAGTGTCTTGCTCTGCGATTCCGTCTCAGCTTCCCAAGTAGCTGGGACTACAGATGCATACCACCACGCCCAGCTAACTTTTGTGTTTTTAGTGGAGACTGGTTTCACCATGTTGGCCAGGATGATCTCTGTCTCCTGACCTCGTGATCCGCCCACCTCAGCCTCCCAAAGTGCGGGGATTACAGGCATGAGCCATCGAACCCTGCCACATTCTACTTATTTAAAAATATTTATTGAGGACCTACCATGTAGTGGGAACTTAGGATATATTATCAATGAACAAAACAAAGTTTCCTGCCCTGGTAGTATTTATATTCTGTGGGTAAAGACAATAATAAACTATAAATATATAAAATTTATACAATATGTTAGAATATGTTAAGCATAATTTTAAAATAGAAAAGTACAAGGATATTTGAGAATGCCACTGATATTGTAGGTGGAGGTGCATGGCTCATATATGTAAATGGGAGGGTCAGGGTGAGTTTCCCTGAGAAAACATTGAGAAAATTTGAAGGAGTGAACTGTGCTGATACCTGATAAATTAATCCAGTTAGCAGAAGGTACAATCCGCATGGAAGTTCAAAGGCGGGAGCAGGTTTAGTCAGTTTCTAGCAAGAGCAAAGAGGCTAGTAGGTAGGTGGAATAGAGTGAACAGGACATGGGATCATAGAGATAAGGTTTAAGTACCTTGGTATTTTATGCTGAGTAAAGGTACCTTGGCATGATTTTGGATCAAATGAACATTCATTGTAGATTCTCCTCTTAGTGCCTCCACTGCCCAATATTGGAAAGATCTCCTGTCACTTCAGAAAGATCTCCTGTTACTTTTGCCTTCACATATACGCTTTATAATTTAACACACAAGGGAAAGGCACAATCATATGCTTCATTAATTTCCTGACCTGCTTGGCAGAAGGCCCTACATTTTTTTTTCATACTTTCTTTTCATCAAAATGTCTTTGAAACTTTATTCAGAAAAATAGACAAAAGCCTCACGTATAGACCTATACACAGTTTCATTTTTATCTTTTACATCTATACACACATAACTGTCCATAAGCTCTATCTTTTATGCATTTTCATTTAAAAAACATGTATCCAGCACCTCCTGTGTGCTAAGTACTGTTAAATGTATGTGTGGAACACAAGACAGCAGGAATCTTTATGCTTCTTGGTTGAAGTGAATCCAATGGCTGGCAATGGAGTTTACACTATAGGAGAAATGCTAAAATACAGTTCTTGGGGTTTAAGTAATTCTCACAGACCACAAACTGTATTATTTAGGTAATTTATAGAATTTCTGTCATAAAAGTCTAAGATAATGGGGAGTCAGAAACAATTTTAAAGAGCAAAAACATAAGTTATTAAAGCTTTTTTTTAAAAAAATTAAACACCTATTTATTGTGTGCATGTGTGCGTGTGTGTGTGTGTGTGTGTGTGTGTGTGTGTGTGTATGGAGAGAGAGAGAGAGTGAGTTTTTGGAAGAAACAAAACTCTCTTTGCTTTGATGTTCTTGCTTTGATGTCTGTGATTTGTTCTGCTGCTTACAAGTTATGAGACTTCTCTGATGTTGAAATATTTCCCACAACACACAGAAGTAATAACAGAGAAGTGCCAATGACATTTTATGGCTGTATAATGGTTACTGATGTTGGTATGGATAATGTTAGAGGTTTAAACTATTATTCAAATCAGTAGAACTAGTCTGATTTTGAAATTTGCTTCTGCTTGGAGAATGTATGTATCTGTTTATTGGAAGATATTTTCATAATCAGCTCAGTGATGATACTTGTGAATGTGTAAGGAGAATTTGTTGACCTTAACACAATTTTAGTCTTACTTCTGATATCACCGCTCTGAGCAGATGAGTTTTGTATCTTTGAAACTTAATGAAAATTAAAAACATGAAGGGAAGAAGAAGAAATCAACTATCATTAAACACAGAAATGTATATTTTATTCTTTACATTGAAGATAAGGGCTAGTTACTGCAAATATATGTAGAAAGAATAAATACTTTACCTACAAAATACAATTTTTAATGTGCAAAAATAAATGTATAATCTCTGTTAATCTCAAAGATAGTCTGCTTAGCTCAAATTCCGGTTTGTTTGTAAACTCTATGCCTTTGGGCCAGTTGCTTAACCATGGGTTCCTTGATTTCCATCCTCTGCAAATAGGGGTGACAACAATACCAATGTCATAGGTTAATTGTGAGGGTTAATGTGTCTATTATGAAAATCCCTGAAACAACCTGACACTTAGAATAACAATATTAATTCTTATGTACATTTCCATTCAGCAAACATAAAATGAATACTGAAAATGACATTAGCGACTGAAATTAGAAACTGCTTGAAAAACTGATTTAATTAAATTTATTTATTTCAGCTGCTTCTTAACATGATTTCTGGGCCAGAGTTTATAGATTTCCAAAATTTATTTGTTTTCTGTCTTAAATCATATTTTGAGTTGAATAAAATCTTTATTACACTAACTGGCTTGTTAACAAAAAAATTTTAAAGGATACAAATAACCAGATGAAAGCTACTTTTGGGGAGATCTGGAAGGAGTGCAGAGCTCCCATACCCTCTCTGGGTGCACCACCTTCTAGGAACTTCGAAGGCTTCAGCTATCAGGAAACTCCCTGAATGCAGCCTTTTTGGGTTTTTATGGAAGCTTCATTACATAGGCATGATTGTTTAAATTACTGGCCATTGTAATCAACTCAGACTTCAGTCTTTATCCAACCCTTTAATCCTTCCTTGGTCTTTCTTTTTAAAAATTTAGTATTTCTGCAAATTAATGGGAGACACAAGAAATTATGTACATGTATATAATGAATAGTGATCAAGTCAGGGTATTTAAGGTGTCCATTATACTTGAGTATAATCCATTTCTTTAAAGTATAATTGTACTACTTTGATATCAAACATTGACTTTATTCCTTGTATCTTACTGCTGGTTTGTATCCCTCAATTCACTCCTCTTTATCCTTCCCGCTGCCTTTCACTAACCCTTTCTGATCTCTGTTATCTAATTTTTATTCTCTACCATCATGTGTTCAAAATTTTAGCACCCATATATGAATAAGAACATGTGATATTTGTCTTTTTGTGCCTGGCTTATTTCACTTAATATATTTATTTCCAGTTCAATCCATGTTGCTGCAAAAGACATGGTTTCATTTTTTTAACATCACTGAATATTATTCCGTAATGTACATATACCACATTTTCTTTATCCATTCACATGTCGGTAAACACTTAGGTTACTTTCATATCTTTATTGTTGTGAATAGTGCTACCATAAATATGAGAGCTCAGGTATTCATTTGATATACTGATTTTTTTTTTCCACTGGGTAGAAGATACCTGTTAGTGGGATTGCTGGATCAAATGGTAATTCTTTTTTAGAATTTTGAGAAATCCCCATACTGTTTTCCTAGTGGCTGTACTAATTTACATTCCTACAAAAAATGTGTTTCTTTTCCTTTGCATCCTCACAAACATTTGTTATTTTGTGTCTTTTTAATAATAGCCATCTGTCTGAGGTGAGATGATTTCTCATTGTGGTTTTTATTTGCATTTCTCTGATGATTAGTGAGCATTTTAAAATATCTACTGGTCACTTGTATGTCTTCTTTGAGAAATGTCTATTCATGCTCTTTGCCTACTTTACTTTTTAATGGGATTGTTCTGTTATTGTTGAGCTCCCTTGTAAATTCTGTATGTTAGTCTCCAGTCAGATGAATGGTGTGTAGATATTTTCTTCCATTCAACAGGTTGTCTCTTTACTCTGTTGAGTTTTTTCATTCATTGAAGGAAACTTTTTAGTTTAATTAAATCCAATTTGTCTCCTTTTGTTGCCTTTTGTTTCAAGGTCTTAGTCATAAATTCTTTGCTTAGATCAATGTCCAGGATAATTTTTCCTATATTTTCTTCTGCTATTTTTATAGTTCCAGTCCTTATGTTTAAGTCTTTAATTCATTTTTAGTTGATTTTTGCATATGGTGAGAGATAGAGGTCCAACTTTGTTCTTTTGTATGTGGCAATCCAATTTTCCCAGCAGCATTTTTGAAGAGGGTGTTCTTTCCCCAGTGTAAGTTCTTATTGGCTATGTTGAAATCAGTTAGCTGTAAATATGTGGCTTTATTTCTGCATTCTCTATTTTGTTCTAGTGGTCTGTGTCCATTTTTATGCAAATATCATGTTGTTTTGCTTCCTATAGCCTTGTAACATATTTTGAAATTAGGTAACGTGATACCATCAGCTTTGTTCTTTTTGCTCAGGATTGCTTTGGCAGGCTTTTTTTGGTTCTGTATGAATTTTAGGATTGTTATTTTCTAATTTTATATGAAAAATGACATTGATATTTTGATAGAGAGTGAATCAAATCTGTAGATTTCTTTGAGAAATTTGGTCATATTAATTTTTCTGATACATGAGCATGGGATGTTTTTCCATTTATTTGTGTCATCTTCAATTTCTTTCATCACTTTTCGGTAGCTTTTCTTGTAGAGATCTTTTACTTCTTGGGTTAAATTCATTCTTAGGATTTTTTGGGGGGTAGCTATTATAAGTGGGATTGCTTTCTTGATATTTTTCTTGTCTAGATAATTATTGGTGCATAGAAATGGTACTGACTTTTGTATATGATTTTGTATACCGCAACTTCATTTATCAAATCTAACAGTTTTTTGGTGGAGTCTTTGGATTTTTGTAGATATAAGATCATATCATCAGCAAAGTGGGACAATCTTGTCCTCTTCTCCACATTGGATGCCTTTTATTTGTTTCTCTTGCCTGATTGCTCTTGCTAGGACTCCCAGCATTACGTTGAATAGGAATGGTGAAGGTGGACATTCTTGTCTTATTCCAGTTCTTAGAGGAAATAATTTCAATCCTTCTTCATTAAGTATGATGTTAGATACAGGTTTGTTATATATGACATTTATTATCCTTCTATGTCTAGTTTGTTCAGAGTTTTTATGATGAAGAGATGTCAAATTTCATCAAATGCTTTTTCTGCATTTATTGAGATCACCATATGATTTTTGTCCATTTTGTCAATGTGATGTGTATTTATTAATTTGCATATTTTAAACTATCCTTGCATCCCTGGTATAAATACCACTTGATCATGGTGTGTTATCTTTTTGATACGCTATTAGTGGTTTGCTGGTATTTGGTTGACAATCTTTGCATTTAAGTTCATCAGGAATATTGGCCTGAAGTTTTGTTTTGTGTTGTTATGTTCTCATCTGATTTGGTATCAGGATAATGCTGGCCTCATCTAATTAGTTAGGAAGAATTACCTTCTTTTTGATAATTTTATTATAGTTTCAGCAGGATTGGTATTAGTTCTTAGTATGTTTGGTAGAATTTGTTTGTGATCTCATCTGGTTCTGAGCTTTTCTTTGTTGAGAGACTTACTGATTCAATCTTGCTACTCGTTATTGATCTGTTCAGGTTTCCTATTACTTCCTGATTCAATCATGGTAGGCTATATGTTTGAAGGAATCTACCCATTTCCTCAGTGTTTTCCACTTTGTCAGTGTATAGTTGTTCATGACAGTCTCTGATGACTTTTTATTTTCTTAAGCATTGACTCATAGTCATTTTGTTCAGTTTTGCTCTGATTTCTGTTTCTTCTACTAATTTTGGGTTTGGTTTGTTCTTGATTTTCTGATTCCTTGTGGTGCCATGTTAGATTGTTCATTTGCCCCAATCTTTCCACTTTTTTGATATAAGTATGTATTGCTATAAAATTCCAACTTATCACTATTTTTGCTGTATTGCACAGGTTTTGTTACACTGTTTTCATTTTCATTTGTTTAAAGTAATTTCTTATGTTGAATAACATTTGATGATTATTTTATTAGGAATGTATCTGTCTCTGTTAATGAGAGATATTAGTCTCTCTTTTTTTGTTTTTGTATGTATTTTGTCAGGTTTTAGCATCAGGTTTGTGTTGGGTGCATAAATGAGTTGGCAAGTGTTTCCTCTAATTTTCTAAAATAGCTTGTATAAGGTTTGTCTTATTTGTTTTCCTTAAATATTGATAATATTTTACTATCTCGGCATGTACTTTCATTGTGGGGAGGTTTTGATAATAAATTAAATTTGGTTAATACATATAGGGTTATTAAGATTTTTTATTTCATATAGTTTCAGATTTTTTTCTTTCAAATATTATAGTAATATAACTAGTTATAAAAGGCTCTACAGTTAAAAGACCAAACTTGAAAGCCTATGAAAAACACAGATTATAAGTTATTTACATGAAATCCATCAAATCATGAAATAAATTTTGTCTAAATACTAAAGAACATGTCTGCATCTATATAAATATTAGAAAAAATAAAACTGGACTACAAAATTTTATTAGGAATTAAGGGTGTATGGGATGAAAAATATATTTGTTAAAATTATTTTTATTGACAAGTCATAATTTTATACATTTATGGGTTACAGTGTGATGTTTTGATACATGTATGTATTGTAGGATAATTAATTCAAGCTAATTTACATATTGATAATCTTGTAAATCTATCACTTTTTATGGGGAAATTAAACTTGAAATTTACTCTCAGTTATTTTGAAATATACATTATTATTTACTATCATCACCCTGCTATGCAGTACATCACAACCCCCTTGTTATTTAAAACTTTGCGCATTTTGATGATGAGAAATTCCCCATTTGTTTTCTCCCTGCATCCACAACCAGCCCCTGGTAATGACCATTCTTCTCTACTTCTATGGGCTCAACTTTTTTAATTTCACATATAAGTAAGATAATGTGGTATTTGTCTTTCTGTATTTGGCATATTCCATTTATAATAATGTCTTCCATATTAATTCATGTTGTCACAAATAACAGCAGCCCCCCATTCTTTTTAAGGTTGTATACTATTTTATTGTGTGTGTATACATGCATAATACAACAGATACTTTATCCTTTCATCTGAAGATGAACACTTAGGTTGTTTCCATATCTTGACTATTGTGAATCATGTTGCAATGAACATGGGAATACAGGTATCTCTTTAATGTATTGAGTTTGGTTCCTTGGTTATATACTCAGAAGTGGAATTACTGGGTCATATGAGAGTTCTAGTTTTAGTTTTTTGGGGAACCTCATACCATTTTTTCATGACATCTCTACTAATTTATATTCCCACCAGCAATGTTCAAGAGTTCCCTTTTGTCTGTATTCTTACCAAACTTTTTTATCTTTAATCTTATTGTTAAAAGCCATTCTAAAGGTATAAGGTAATATCTCATTGTTTTTAATTTGAATTTTTCTAATGACTAGTGATACTGAACATTTTTTCATGCATCTGGTGGACATTTGTATGTCTTTGAGAAATTTCTGTTCAGGAACTTTTCCCATTTTAAAATTGGTTTGTTTATTGGTATTGAGTTGTTTGAGTTTCTTACATACTTTGCATAAACTTATCAGATGTATGGTTTGTAAATATTTTCTCTAATTTTGTGAGTTGTCTCTTCATTCTCTTAATTATTTTTATTCTGTGCATAATCTTTTTACTTTGGTGCCATCACTTTTGTCTATTTCTGCTTTTGTTGCCTGTGTTTTCAGGGTTACATCCAAAAAAATTTTGCCCAGACAAATGTCGTTTAGCATTCCTCTTATTTTCTTCTAGTAGTTTTACAATTTCAGGACTTATATTTAAGTCATTAATCCATTTTGGGTTGATTGTTTTATAAAAGGTGAGATAAAGGTCCAGTTTTATTCTTTTGCATTGTGGATATCCAGCTTTTCCAAGAGCTTATACTGAAGGCACTGTTTTTCCCAATTTTGTATTCTTGGCATCTTTGTTAAAAAATCAACCATAGATGTGTGGGCTTGTTTCTGGGCTCACTGTCCTATTCAATTGATAATGAATTTGTGTTATGCTGTTTTGATTACTATATCTTTGAAATTTGTTTTCAAATCTAGTAATGTAATGCTTCCAGTTTTGCTCTTTTGGGTCAAGATTGCTTTGACTTCAGGACTTTTTGTGATTTTATACAAACTTTTTCTATTTCTCTGAAGAAAGACATTGGAATTTTGACAGATAATGTGTTGAATCTGTAGATTACTTTGGGCAGTATGAACTTGAATTATACTTTAGACCAAATATACCTAACACACATATGAAGAATATTCCACTCAACAGGAGCATAATATACCTTCTTTTCAAATGCACACAGAACATTCTCCAGGCACATGTTAGATCACAAGACAAATCTTAACAAATTTAAAAAGATTTAAATTACATCAGGTATCTCTGTGTGGCAATGGTTTGAAACTAGAAATCAATAACAAGAAAAATCTTGGAAAATACACAAATATGTGGAAATGAAACATCATGCTTGTAAAAAACCTGTAGGTCACAGAAATCATCAAAAAGGAAATATCTTGAGAAAATTGGACACATAAACATAGCACACCCCAAAATTATGGAATGCAGCAAAAGCAGTCCTAATAAGGACATTTATAGCAATAAAGCTTATATTTAAAAAAATTAAAAATCTCAAATAAATAATCTAATGTTAAACCTCAGGAAACTAGAAAATAATGAAAAAACCAAGCTCATAATTAGTAGAAACAAGGAAATAGTAAAAACTGGCGTAGATATAAATGAAATGGAGACTAGAAAACAATAGAAAAATCAGCAAAGTGAAGAGTTAGCTTTTTGAAAAGATAAACAATATGGACAAATTGTTAGATTAACTAGGGAAGAAAGATGACTCCAATAAATAAAATTAGAAATGTAAGAGCACACATTATAACTGATATTACAGAAATATAAAGGATCTTAAGAAATAATTATGAACAATTATACAATAACCAGTTGGATAATCTAGAAGAAATTGATAAATTCCTAGACACTTGAAACCTACAAAGACTGAATCCTGAAGAAATAGAAAATCTGAGGAGAGCAATATAAAATAAGATTGAATCAGTAATAAGTCTTCCCTTAAAAAAATATCCTTGATTGGATGACTTCACTGCTAAATTCTCTCAAACATTCAAAGAAGAACTTAAAAAAAAGTGAAGGGAATACTTCTAAACTCTTTTTATGAGGCCAGAATTATGCTGACAACAAAGTCAGACGAGGACACTAGAAAAAAAAATATATTTACAAGCAGTTATCCCTGATGAACACAGATGCAAAATTCCTCAAGAAAATATTAGCAAACTGAGCTCCAATTACTTCAAATGTTCATTTTCAAGTGCACACAGAACATTCTCTGGGCATATGTTACATCATAAGACAAACTTTAATAAATTTAACAAGACTTAAATTATATCAAGTATCTCTCTGTGTGGCAATGGCATAAAACTATAAATCAATAACAATAAAAATCTTGGAAAACATATAAACATGTAGAAATTAATAATTACCACAATAAAGTGGAATTTGTCATTGGAATGCAAAGATGGTTTAACCTATCCAAATCCATAAATGTGATACACAACATTAGTAAAATGAAAGATAGCATCTACATGACCATTTCATGGACATAGAAAAATCATTTGACAGAATTCAACAGCCTTCTATGGAAAATGTTTTCAACAGCTTAGGTATAGGGAGAGTGTACTTCAACACAATAAAGTCTATATATGACAAACCTGTACCTAACATTATTCTCAATGTTGAGACGTTACAAGCTTTTCCGTCAGTGTCAGAAATAACACAAGGATGCCCACTCTCATCACCTGTATTCATTATAATTGGAAGTCCTAGCAATAGCAATTGGGTAAGATAAAGAAATACAAGTGGGGAAACAGATGCAAGATGGCCAAATAGGAATAGCTTTGGAGTGTAGTTCCAGTGAGAATGCAGCAGGTGAGTGATCTCCACATTTCCAAATGAGTTTTTCTGCCCATAGACCAGGAGATTCCTGGGTGGAAAAGCACTGTAAGTCTCCAGCATGGTTGTATCAGCTGGTGCAACAGGTCACCACACAAAAATTCACACAAATCTGGGTGGCTGTTTCAACTGTTGCCTGGAACACCTGGGAGACAGAGTCTCCCTTTCAGCTGTATAAAAGGGGGCTGAAACAGGTAGCCAGGTGATCTGACTCGGCGGGTCACACTCCCACAAATACCAGCAGTCTGAAATGCTCTGGATTGAGAGTTTCACAGCAAGCACAGCTGGACCTGGGATGAGCCAGCTCTGTTAGGGGAAGGGTGTCTGCCATGACCGAGGCAGTCCACCACTACTGAGGCAGTCCACCATGATGGAGGCAGTCCACCATTACCAAAGGAATTCATCATTACTGAGGCAGTCTGCCATTACAGACACAGTCTGCCATTACTGAGGCAGACCGCCATTACCAAGGCAATTCAAACTATACCTTTATAAATAAAATTGCAAGGAAGTTCACACAGTAGCTGGACAGAGCCCATGCTAGCTCAGCAACACCTCTTCTGGCAGACTGTGACTAGGCTACCTCCTTGCTGGGCAGAGCATCCCTGAAAAAAGGCAGCAGCACATCAGGAACTTATAAATGAAGCCCCACCTTACCAGAACAGAGCACCAGGGAAAAAAACGTGGTTATGAGTTCTGCTGCAGCAGACTTAAATGTACCTGCCTAGTAACTCTGAATGGAACAAAGGAACTTACAGTTCAGCACTTGGGTTCCTATAAGGGACAGACTGTCTCCTCAAGCAGCTCCCCGACCCCTGTATATCCAAAGAGACACCTGATAAAGGAGAGCTCAGGATGATATCTGGTGGATATCCTTCTGAAACAAAGATAACAGAAGAAGAAACTGGCAGCAACCCATACTGTTCTGCAGCCACCGCAGGTGATCCCCAGGTAACCAGGATCTGGAGTGGACCTCCAGCAGTCCTACAGCAGAAAGGCCTGACTGTTAGAAGAAAAACTAAAAAACAGAAAGAAATAATTTCATCAACAATGAAAATGACATCCACTCTGAGACCCTATCTGAAAGTCACCAACTACAAAGACAAAAGGTAGATGAATCCACAAAGATGGGAAGAAACCAGTGCAAAAAGGATGAAAACACCTGAAACCAGAATGCTGTTCTTCCTCCAAGGGATCACAATTTCTCACCAACAAGGGAACAAGGCTGGTTGGAGAACGAATCTGATGAATTGACAGAAACAGACTTCAGAAAATGGGTAATAACAAACTTCTCTGAGTTAAAAGAACATAACATTTTCTAACCCAATGTAAAGAAACTAAAAACCTTGTAAAAAAGTTTGACAAAATGCTAATGAAAATACAAAACTTAGAGAAGAATATAAATGAACTGATGGAACTGAAAAACATAACATGAGAACTTTGTGAAGCATAAGCAAATTTCAGTAGCCAAGTCGACCAAGCAGAAGAAAGGATATTAGAGATAGAAGATCAACTCAATGAAATAAAACGAGAAGGCAAGATTAGAGAAAAAAGAGTAAAATGAAATGAACAAGGCCCCAAGAAATATGGGATTATGTGAAAAGACCTAATTTACATTTGATAGATGTAACTGAATGTGATGGAGAGAATGAATCCATGCTGGAAAACACCCTTCAGGATATTATCCAGGAGAACTTCCCCAACCTAGCAAGGCAAGCCAATATTCAAGTCCAGGAAATACAGAGAACACCACAAAGATATTCCTCAAGAAGAGCAACCTGAAGCCTCATAATCATCAGACTCACCAGGGTTGAAATGAAAGAAAAAATGCTAAAGGCAGCCAGAGAGAAAGGTCGGGTTACTCACAAAGGGAAACCCATCAGACTCACAGAAGATCTCTTGGCAGAAACCCTACAATCCAGAAAAGAGTGGCGGCCAATATTCAGCATCCTTAAAGAAAATAACTTTCAACCTACAAGTTCATATCCAGCCAAACTAAGCTTCATAAGTGAAGGAGAAATAAAATCCTTGATGTACAAGCAATTGCTGAGAGATTTCATCACCACCAGGCCTGCCTTACTAGAGTTCCTGAAAGAAGCACTAAACATAGAAAGGAACAACCAGTACCATCCACTCCAAAAACATAACAAATGGTAAAGAGCATCGACACAATGAAGAAACTGTGTCAACATGCAAAACATCCAGCTAGCATCAAAATGGCAGGATCGAATTCACACATAACAATATTAACCTTAAATGTAAATGGACTAAATGTCCCAATCAAAAGATACAGACTGGCAAATTGGATAAAAAGTCACTACCCATCGGTGTGCTGTATTCGGGAAATACATATCACACGCAAGGACATATATAGGTTCAAAATAAAGGGCTGGAGGAAGATTTACCAAGCTAATGGAGAGGAAAAAAAAAAAAAACAAAAAACCCACAAACCCAGGAGTTGCAATCCTAGTCTCTGATAAAATAGACTTTAAACCAATAAAGATCAGAAGAGACAAAGAAGGGAATTACATAATGGTGAAAAGATCAATGCATCAAGAAGAGCTAACGATCCTAAATATATATGCAACCAGTACTGGACACCTAGATACATAAAGCAAGTTCTTAATGACCTACAAAGAGACTTAGACTCCCACACAGTAATAGTGGGAGACTTTAACCCTCCATCATCAATCTTGGATCAATGAGACAGAAAATTAACAAGGATATCCAACTTGAACTCAGATCTGGACCAAGAAAACCTAATAGACATTTACACAAGTCTCCACCCCAAATCCACAGAATATACATGCTTCTCTGCACCACATCACACCTACTCTAAAATTGACCACATAATTGGAAGTAAATCACTCCTCAGTAAATGCAGAAGGATGGAAATTATAACAGTCTCTCAGACCACAGTGCAATCAAATTAGAACTCAAGATTAAGAAACTAACTCAGAACTGGACAACTTCATGGAAACTGAACAAGTGGCTCTAGAATGTTGACTAGATAAACAATGAAATGAAGGCAGAAAAAAAGATGTTCTTCAAAACCAATGAGAACGAAGACACAATGTACCTGAATCTCTAGGACACATTCAAAGCAGTGACTACAGGAAAATTTTTAGGAATAAATGCCCACATGAGAAGCAAGGAAAGATCTAAAATTGACACCCTATCATCAAAATTGAAAGAGATAGAGGAGCAATATCAAAACGTCTCAGAAGCTAGCAGAAGACAAAAAATAACTAAGATCAGAGCAGAACTGAAGGAAAGAGAGACACACACAAAGAAAACCCTTTAAAAAATCAATAAGTCCAAGAGCTGGTTTTTTGAAAAGATCAACAAAATAGAAAACTAGCCAGATTAATAAAAAAGGAGAGAAAGGAGAATCAAATAGATGCAATAAAAAACGATAAAGGGGATATTACCTGAGATTCCACAGAAATACAAACCATCATCAGAGATTACTATAACTCTATGCACATAAACCAGTAAACCTGGAAGAAATGGATAAATTCATGAACACTTGCGCTCTCCCAAGCCTAAACCAGAAAGAAGTCAAAACCCTGAATAGACCAATAACAAGGGCTGAAGTTGAACCAGCAGTTAATAGCCTACCAAACAAAAAAAGCCCAGGTCCAGATGTGTTCACAGCCGAATTCTACCAGACATACAAAGAGGAGCTGGTACCACTCCTTCTGAAACTATTCCAAACTATACAAAAAGAAGGAATACTTCCCAAATCATTTTGTGAGACCAACATCATCCTGATACCAAAACCAGGCAGAGACTCAACAAGAAAAGAAAACTTCAGGCCAATATCCATGATGAACATAGATACACAAATCTTCAATAAAATACTGGCAAACCGATTGCAGCAGCACATCAAAAAGCTTATCCATCACGATCAAGTAGGCCTCATACCAGGGATGCAAGGCTGGTTCCACATACACAAGTCTATAAATGTAATCCACCACATAAACAGAACCAAAGACAAAAACCACATGATTATCTCAATTGATGCAAAAAAGGCCTTCAACAAAATTCAACAGCTAAAAACTTTGTGCTAAAAACTCTCAATAAACTAGATATCAACAGAACGTATCTGAAAATAATAAAAGCTGTTTACGATAAACCTACAGCCAATATCATACTGAAAGGGCAAAAACTAGAAGCATTCCCTTTGAAATCTGGCACTAGACATGGATTCCCTCTCTCAACACTCCTGTTCAATATAGTATTGGAAGTTTTAGCCAGAGTAATCAGGCAATAAAAATAAAGGGTATTCACTTAGGAAAGAAGGAAGTCAAATTGTCTCTATTTGCAGATGACATGATTGTGTATTTAGAAGACCCCATGGTCTCAGCCCAAAATCTCCATAAACTGATAAGCAATTTCGGCAAAGTCTCAGGATACAAAATCAATGTGCAGAAATCACAAGCATTGCTATACACCAATAACAGGCAAACAGGGAGCCAAATCAAGAACGAACTGCCATTCACAATTGCTAAAAAAAAGAATAAAATACCTAGGAATACAACTAACAAGGAATGTAAAGGACCTCTTCAAGGAGAACTACAAACCACTGCTCAAGGAAATAAGAAGGGACACAAAAGGTGGAATAACATTCCATGCTCATGGTTAGGAAGAATTAATATTGTGAAAATGGCCATACTTCCCAAAGTAATTTATAGATTCAACACTATCCCCATCAAGCTACCTATGACCCTCTTCACAGAACTGGAAAAAACCACCTTAAACTTGATATGGAACCAAAAGAGAGTCCACATAGCCAAGTCAATTCTAAGCAAAAAGAACAAAGCTGGAGGCATCAAGCTACCTGACTTCAAACTGTACTACAAGGCTACAGTAATCAAAACAGCATGGTATTGTTACCAAAACAGAGATATAGACCAATGGAACAGAACACAGGCCTCAGAAGAAACGTCACACATCTACAACCATCTGATCTTTGACAAACCTGACAAAAACAAGCAATGGGGAAAGGATTCCCTGTTTAATAAATGGTGTTGGGAAAACTGGCTAGCCATGTGCAGAAAGCAGAAACTGGACCCCTTCCTGACGTCTTACACTAAAACTAACTCCAGCTGGATTAAAGACTTAAACATAAGACCTAACACCATAAAAACCATAAAAGAAAACCTAGACAAAACCATTCAGGACATAGGCATAGGCAAGGACTTCATGACTAAAACACCAAGAGCATTGGCAACAAAAGCCAAAATAGACAAATGGGCTCTAATTAAACTCCAGAGCTTCTGCACAGCAAAAGAAACAATCATTAGAGTGAACTGGCAATCAACAGAATGGGAAAAAACTTTTGCAATCTACCCATCTGACAAAGGGCTAATATCCAGAGTCTACAAAGAACTAACACAGATTTACAAGAAGAAAACAAACAAACCCATTTAAAAGTGGGCAAAGGATATGAACAGACACTTTTCAAAAGAAGACATATATGAGGCCAACAAACATATGAAAATATACTAATCATCACTGATTATTAGAGAAATGGAAATCGAAACCACATTGAGATACCATCTCATGCCAGTTAGAATGATGATCATTAAAAAATCTGGAAACAACAGATGCTGGAGAGGATGTGGAGAAATAGGAACTCTTTTACACTGTTGGTGGGAGTGTAAATTAGCTCAAACATTGTAGAAGACAGTGTGGCACTTCCTCAAGGACCTAGAAATAGATAATCCATTTGACCCAGCAATCCCATTACTGGGTATATACCCAAAGGATTATAAATTGTTCTATTATAAAGACACATGCACATGTATGTTCATTGTGGCACTGTTTACAATAGCAAAGACTTGGAACTAACCCAAATGCCCGTCGATGATAGACTGGACAAGGAAAATGTGGCACATAGACACCATAGAATACTATGCAGCCATAAAAAAAAAAGATGAGTTCATTTCCTTTGTAAGGACATGGATGAATCTGGAAACCATCATTTTCAGCAAACTGACACAAGAACAGAAAATCAAACACTGCATGTTCTCACTCATATGTGGGTGTTGAACAATGGGAACACATGAACACAGGGAGGGGAGCATCACACACTGGGGTCTGTTGGGGGGGTTAGGAGAGGGACAGTGGTGGTAGGAAATTGGGGAGGGATAACATGGGGAGAAATGCCAAATATAGGTGATGGGGATGGAGGGAGCAAACCACATTGCCATCTATGTACCTATGCAACAATCCTCATGTTCTTCACATGTACCCCAGAACCTAAATCATAAATTTGTATAGAAATCACAAAAGACCACAAAACCTCAAAACAATGTTGAACAAAAAGAACAAAGTGGAGGCATCGCACTTCCTGATTTCAAACCATATATAAAGAACTTGTAATCAGGATAGCATGGTACCTGCATAAAACCAGGCATATCAACCAATAAAAGAGGATCTAAAACCCAGAAATGTGCCTATCCATTTATAGTCAAAATATTTTTGTGTCAGTTTTGATTGCCACATTTTTCATTAATTTTTCCCTTCCATCTGAATAGTCAAATTTACTGCAAAAATATTCTTCACAAATTTCTCATTTTTTAAAATTACTGAAGTCTCTTTCCAGATTATTAAAAAAATTGTGTTGTCTCTCATTCTTTCTTTTTAAAATAGCTTATTGAGGTATAATAAGCAAACAATAAACTTCATATTAAAATATGTTGTTTAATAAGCATTAATACATATGTAAACTAATGAACACTGCAATTCAGGTAATGAACATTCCCATCACTTTCTTATTTCCTCATATCTCTTTTTAATGCCTTCATCCTAATATCCCAATACGACTCCTTTTTCTAGACAAGGCCTAATCTCACTTCTGTTGCTACAGATCCATTTGCATTTTAAAAAATTTCTGAATTATCTAAAACTGATATAAAAGATATCATATTTTATTATTTTTGTTTGATTTATTTTACTCAGCAAAATTATTATGAGATTTATATGTGTTGCTGCATATATTAATTGTTCCTTCCTTTTTATTTCTGAATGATGTTCTATTGTGTGAATACACCGCCATTTGTCTAGCCAACATGTTGTGGGTGGGCATTTCAATTGCTTACAGTTTCTGGCTATTACACATAAAGTGTTCTGAACATTCATGAACAAGTCTGTTTATAGACATGTGCTTTCATTTCCCTGGAATAAATACCTAGGAGTGGAACAGTTTCTCATTTGGCAAGTGTATGTTTAACTTTTTAAGACTTTGCCAAAGGGCTTTCCAAAGAGATTGTACCACTTTACATTCCTGAAGGCAGTATATAAAAGTTCTGTTTTCTCCACATCCTTAGTCTTTTTAAACATCACCATTCTTGTAATATCTCCTTGTGGTTTGAATTTGTGTTTTCCTAGTGATGACTGGTGTTGAGCATCTTTCAATATATTCATTTCCCATCTGAACAGTTCACTTGTACAAATCCTTGTCAGGTCAAATTTTATGTCCATTGTTATTCAAATTTTTTTATTACTGAGTTCTGAAAAATTTTTATGTTGTGTATATATCTCCTTTATCTAATATGTAATTTGCAAATATTTTCTCCCAGCATGGCTTGAGTGTTCATTTTCTAGATCCAATCAGCTTTGAAGAGTAAAAGTTTTAAATGTTGATAAAGTGTACCAGTTTTTATGGATTGTACATTTGCATTTTATCAGAGCAATTTTTGCCTAACTCAAAGACACAAGGAATTTCTCCAATGTATTATTCTAGAAATTTTATAGTTTTAGGCATTCCAGTTAGGTTTATAATCTACTTTAAGTTATTTTTTATATGGTGTGAGCTATAGATTGAAGTTCTTTATTTTGCATATGAATATGCTATGGTTCCAGCACTATTTGTTGAAAAAGGATTCTTCCTCTGCTGAATTGCCTTTGCATCTTTGTGGGAAATTGGTAGTTCGTAAATGATTGAGTCAATTTTGGGGGTCTTGTTGTGAAGACAGGGAAATAGATGAGTGAAACAAATAGTGAAGCAAGCTCATCTATTTTCCTGTCTTTACAGCAAGACTACACTGACTTGCTTACCATAGCTTTATAATAAATAGATAATGTTTGTCCTCCAAAATTGCTCTTGTTTTTCAAAATGGTTTTGGATATTCTAGGTCCTTCAAATTTCCATATGTGTTTTAGAATTAGGTTTTCAATTGCTAGAAATCCTGCTGGTATTTTTGATTGGAGGTATATTGAGTTTGTAGATCAATTTTGGGAGAATTGAGATATTAACACTGTGAAGGCTTTCAACACATGAACACAATATAGCTCTCCATTTATTTTAGGTCCTCTCTAATTTCTGTCAGCAATGATTTTTAGTTTTTAATGTTTAAGTCTTGTACATCTTTTGTCAGATTTATCCCTAAGTATTATTATAAATTTTATGTCATTTAAAATTGTACTAAAACAAATTTCAATATCTGCATGTTTGTTGTTAAAATATAGAAATAAAGTTGATTTTTGTGTATTAATCTTGAATTCTACAATCTTACCAATATCGCGTATTAATTCCAGTGGATTTTTTTGTAGGTGTCATTAAATTTTCTCCATAGACAATTATGTTTTCTGTGAATAAAGACAGTTTTATTTCTTTTTTACCCTCTCTATATGAATTTTTCTTGACTTTATGTCTTAGCTAGAACCTCTACTGCAATGTTTAATAAGAGTGATAACAGACATTTTTTCCTATTTCCTGATATTAAGGGAAAAGCATACAATCTTTTATCATTAAGTATTTGAGCTGTAGGTGATATGAACAGGAGGCAGGGAAGCGCTAGGTAGAAGAGGATGGTTCTCCAGCAAAGGCCTCACTCCCAATGCTGGAATCCCACAGCTCTAAATGGCAATAGACATTAATCTTTTCATGCCCCAAAGTTGCCTTTTGGCCTTCATAGCCCCGTATCTTGTACCCATATAAATCCCAAATCCCCAGCTATACGAGGAAACAAACGGAAGAGCAGAAGCATGGCAAAACAACACAACTGAGAGAAGGAGCATCTGAATGTGAAGAGGAGTTTGGCTGGGAATGGTCAGAGAGGAGTTAGACTATTGGACAGCCAGACTCCCGGGGAAGATAATCTTCCCACTTCATCCTATTTCCAGCTTCCCATCCATCCCACTAAGAGCCACCGCCACCATTCAGTAAAACCCCTACATTCATCCTTCAAGCACATGTGCGACCCGTTTCTTCCTGGAAACCGAACAAGGACATGGGTACCAAGAGGGCACTGAACTGGGCAACACTTAAGCCATCCCAGATGGTGAGGCTAAAAGAGCGCACTGTAACACATGCCCACTTAGGCTTTGGGAGTTGCAGACACCCAACTCTGGAAGCTGCTGTGCGGCCAGAGCCCAGGGGTCCTCACCCCGGTTCCTGCACCTGCCCATCTACATGCTCCCCCTCCCTTGAGGGTTTGAGCAGGGCTTGGTGAACAGATAAGCCACACCTCCATTGCACCTTCTGTGAGGGGTGTCAGGGAACTCTCCCATTTCACAGGTTTTTCACAGATCTGCTTTAGCAAGTTAAGGTAGAACTCTTTTGCTAGTTTGTTGAGAGTTTTGAACAGTAATGAATAATGAATTTGACAAATACTTTTTCTGTTTCTATGAAGATAATCATATAATCATATAATCTCTATTCTTTAGTTTATAATATGGTGAATTACACTGATTGATTTTCAAATATTAAACCACTTTGTATCCTTGAGGAAAAGCCTCACTTGTTCACAGTATATTGTCTTTTTATATATTATTGAATTTGCTTTCCTAATATGGTGTTAAGAATTTTGCTATGTTCAGAAGGATATAAATCGGCAGTTTTCTTTTTTGGTAATATCTTTGTGGATGGTGTTAGGATAATTCTGGTTTCATAGAATATGTTGAAAATATTCCCACCTTTTCAATTTCCTGAAATAATTTTAGTAAAATTGATACTTCTTCCTAAAATGTTTGGTAGGGTTTACCAGAAAGCCATCTGGGCCAAAGTTCTCTGTGGGAAGATTTTTAACTACAAGTTAAATTTCATTTATCTATGTCTATTTCTGTCTATGTATTTATCTATTATCAATCAGTAGGCAGGTTATTGATTTTTTTCTGGATTGAGTTTTAGTAATTTGTGACTTTTAAGAAATTGTCTTTTTTATTCAGTTGTCTCATTTATTCTTGATCAGTCTGCTTAGAGGTTTATTAAATTTGTTGGTCATTTCTAAGACTCAACTATTGGTTTTCTTAATTTTCTATATATATTATCTATTTTCTATTAATTTTTGCTATGATCATTTTTCTCCTTTTTTTGTTTCTCAAGATGGAGCTTTAGGTCATTGAATTTAGAGTTTACTATTTTAATGTAAGCATTTAAAGATACCTATTTCTTTCTAAGCACTGCTTTAACTCTATCCATAACTTAGGTTATGTTATTATTGAATTGTAAATTTGTAATATTTGAACATTCCTTTCTCTTTTTTTGACCCATGGATATTTTGTTGCAGAGTGATTGTATTAGTTCCTTCTCATGCTGCCAATAAATACATATCCAAGACTGGGAAATTTACAAAAGAAAGAGGTTTAATTGACCTACAGTTTCATGTGGCTGGGGAAGCCTTATAATCATGGTGGAAGGCAAGGAGGAGCAAGTAATATCTTACATGTATGGCAGCAAGCAAAGAGAGAGCTTGGGCAGGGGAGCTCCCCCTTATATAATCATCAGATCTCATGACGCCTATTCACTATCATGAGAACAGCATAGGAAAGACCTGTGCCCATGATTCAATTACCTCCCACAAGTTCCATCCTACAACACATGAGAATTCAAGATGAGATTTGGTGGGGACATAGCCAAACCATATCAGTGATTTTTAAAAATTGCTAAATATGTGAATTTTATTCTAGCTACATTATTGTTCTTGATTTCTAAATAATCCCATATGGTTAGAGTACATATTTTGCACAATTTCAGTATTTCAAAATATATTGAGACATATTTTATAGTTCAATATATAGTGCATCTTGGTGAATTTCCCATCTGCTCATGAAAAGAATGTATACTCTGAAGGCTTTGAATATAGTGTTGTATAATTTTCAGCCAAGTCACAGTGGATAATAATGTTATTAAACCCTTCTATTTCATTTCTTATTTTTCTTCTGGTTGTCAATTAAAAATTTCTGAAAGGCTGGGTGTGGTGGTTCACACCTGTAATTCTAGCACTTTGGGAGGTCAAAGCAAGTGAATTGATTGAGCCCAGGAGGTCAAGACCAGCTTGGGCAACATGGTGAGACACTATCTCTACAAAAGATAGAACAACAACAACAAAATATCTGGGTATGGTGATGTGCACCTGTGATCCCAGCTGCTTGGGCGGCTGAAGTGGGACAATGGCTTGAGCCTGGGAGGCAGAGGTTGCAATGAGCTGAGATCACCCTACTGCACTCTAGCCTAGGCCTGAGAGTAAGACCCTGTCTCAAAAAAACCAAAAATTCTGATAAAGAATAATTAAACTATCCAATTACAATTGTAAATTTGTCTAGCTCTTTTTAAATTAATTTTGTCATTTTTTTGTTTATGTACTTTGGGGCTCTGTTAGATATGCACATATCTATGATTTTATGTATTGTGAAGTCACTATTTTATCATTATGAAATGTTCTTCTTTGCCTGAAGTTCCTGTATAATATTAATATAGCAACTCCAGCCTTCTTACCTAGTTTACATAATATATATCTGTCCACTCTTTTCCTTTTAATCTATCTGTGTTTTTAAAGTGTGCCTTTTGCAGAATAGTTATGTCTTGCTTTTCTAAATATTAAACTACATTCTTAATTGGAATCTTTAATTCATTTGCATTCAATGAAATTATTCATATGCTAGGATTTTTGTCTACCACTTCTCTACTTGTTTGATATTTTTCATATTTTTTTATTTTTTGGTTTTTGTTTTCTGACTTTTTTCTAATTGCTTTTTTTAAAAAAAATTTTTACTCTAATTTATTCACATTATAATTATACTACTTTGGAACATTTAAAATGATTGCTCCAAAGCATAAAACACATTTTTAACTTCCCCACTCCGCCGGGAAATGTAAAATTCTTGCAATCATGTAGGTCATTTTCTCTCGCTTTCCTTTGGCTATCATTTTATATAGTACATCTTTATATGATATAATTGTATATGTCAGATTTACATGTTTTAACTTTTCTCATTAAGCATTTAAATATATTTTCTTAAACATTGCTGTAGCTGTATCTCTATAATATGCTTTTTTCTATAATTCAGTGTAAAATATTTTATATCTCTCTTGAGGGTTTCTTTGATTTGTATATCTTTATGATACATAGGTTTTAGTTTGTTTCTGTTTTTGTTTTAAAACACTGAAATACACACACACGAGTGCGCGCACACACACACTTTATAATTTTGGTTGAAAATAGTGGCACATTATCAAATTATGAAAACAAATAGTTGTATTTAACCACCTCAACTCAACTTCTGATACTCTTGATTTTCTCTCTAAGACCAGAGATTTCATTTGGTATCACCTCATTTCATTAAAAAGGACTTTGATCATCATTTCTTATAGTTTTAGTCTTCTGAGGATGAATATTCTTAGTGCTAGTTATTTAAAAACTGACTTTATTTCCCTTCATTCTTGTAGGATATTTTCACTGGATTTATGATTTTTAGTTCTCAGTTTTACATTGTAGCATTTTAAACATTTGCTACAGTTTCTTTTGGCATTTATTTTTTGTTTGCATTGTTTTTATATGTAGGTATTGTGTCTTGGGGTGCTGCTTCTAAGATTTTGATGCCATTTTGTAAGTTCATCAGTTTGCCTCTGATATGCTTGGATATAATTTTTTTTTTAATTTACCCTATTTGGTGCTTGCTGAGATTCTTAAAACTGTCAATTATGTATTCTGAAAAATTTTGGAAGTTTCTTACCACTATTTCTTATGTATCTTATGTGTGTAATATATATATATAATTCTATTTCTCATATATTATATATATATGGTTCCATTTCCTCTCTTCTCTCATTTTGGGATGCAAATTACATGAAAGATATGGTTTTGATAATGTCCTACAAATCTGTCATGTTCTAGTAAACCATTCTGAATCTTTTTTCTGCTTTCTCCAAATTGAACAGTATAATTGATCTCTCTTCAAATCCACTGGCTTTTTTTTTTTTCTTCGTAAATCGAATTAGCTTCTAATCCCTAATGGAAGTGTATTTTTAAAAATGATATTATGTTTTTAGTTCTATAATTTTTATTTGATTGATTTTTACATTTTCCATTTCTCTGCTGAGATTTCTTTTTTGTTCATTAATTATAAACATGTTTTTAAATAATTTTTGACAGTGGTCATACTTGCTATTTTAAAATCCCTTTCTGCTAATTCCAGCATCTGTGACATCTTAGTATCAAGGGACATTGTCTTTTCTCTTGTGTATGTGCAATTTTTTTCTGTTGTTTGTATATCTAATAACTTTGATTTGTATCCTCAACCTTGTGAAGTCCCTAGACTCATTTTCTTTCTAAAATAATAACTTTTGTTTTAAGCAGCCTGGACTCAAACTCTAACCTCCATCTTTCCTGCAGTGGCAGAAACAGAAAGTACTGATTGGTATTTTACCATTAGCTATGTATATCAGTCAATTTGAGATGTTACAATAAATTACCGTGAGGTAAATGTAATTATCCCCAATCATGGAAAAGTCAAAGCATGAGCCACTTTCCCTGGATTGTTCCCTTCACCCAAGTTTTCTCTTCCCTTCAGGCACTTCTGTGGGTTCGTGCTCATTTTCTACTAGGTGTCGTGCTTATACTGATTAATAACCTGAAATATTTGGCTTCCTTTGATTATTATAGAACCTCTTTTAAATTTAAAAAATACGTATTCCACAGAGGAGTGGATTTAAAATTTTTTCTTTGTTTTGTATAATTATGTTGATTCAGGTAATGAAAGCTCATGAGGACTTCAATTGTGATAATCAGGAAATGTTTGGTCTTGGATATTGAGAGAATAGGGAAGCTTTTTGTTGTGTGTGATTTAACCTTTGACTCATATTTTCCCTGGAGGCTCTAATGGTAGAGCACTCAGAAGTATCTGGTTTAGTTCCTATCTCAAAATTGCTGTCTAAAAAAACACTTTAGTTTCTGCTTTATGCTTCCATTGGTTGGTTAGGAATACCAAACATTGGAGTGTTTGAATATGAAACATATATAAACTTGTATTGAAAAAAGTATATTTACTTTTAAAAGTGTCCATAAAATATATTGGAAAAATGGCTACTAACCGTATCATTTAGTGTGAACTGTGTGACTAATTTGTTTAAAATGTAAATGCAAAGTATTTGAAGGTAATTATTGACTATGTCAAATTACTGATTACTGATTAATTTTATTCATCAATGCTGCAATAGTAAATGTGGATATCAAATTAGAAATAAAATCAGGAAGCTGTGACTTTGAAAAGGGGATGAGATCTGTATAGATTGATGTTTTAGGCATACAATTTCCAGTTTCATAAAATGTCATTAGCAACACAAAAGAGTAATAGTGTACACCAATATATGTTCTTTCAGCTGCTTTGCTTCTTAATATAACTTTTACTGTTAAATTCTGCATTTCTAGTTTGACGGTATTCTTAAGGGAAAGAGTCAAAGGAAATTCTGAAAGAATTTCAGAAAACTTTGTTCAGACTTGTAATTGTCTTTTAAAAATCAGATTCACCTTTTAAAATTAGATTCCATTTTTAATCTTGAAAACAAACAAAATATTCTGTGATATTGTTAACAGGAAATTTGAGGATTACAGTGTTTATTAATATTCACACTTGGAATTAGGTCATTAAAATACTTGATGTTTATTCCAATATGTACATTTTCCACTTATAAACAAAAACACAAAACTGAGTCTGATTTCTAGATTATTTTGGTCGTTAAAACTACTCGTATACCACATGTCATTGTAAGCTGCAGTGAAAGGTATATATTGAATTTGGGCAATAACAATGAAATATTTTACTGTCTATTAGAACATTTGATAAACATGGTAATAAATATATCTATATGGTATATAAAATCAAATATACTGAGAGGGAAAAAAATATTTGACAAATCAAATATATACCACTGCTGTTCTATAACATAACTACCTAGTGAAAATCTTTGAAAATAAATCCCAAAATAATCTTTTCCTTGCCTTAGCAAATTTCATGGTAGATACTTCTTTAGCTTTAGCAGATTTCAAGGTTGATTTACTAAGTAAGTATGAAACATGTGTTGCTAGTGTGTATTTTGATGATGTTCACCTTTCCCTAATAAAGCAATATGTTTAAGGAGAAAAATGTTTGTCATCCTGTATCAAAAACATCTAATATGTGTGTGTGTGTATATATATGCAATTTAAAAATGATTAGCATCCTAAAACTAAGATTTAGATCTGATCCAACTTTTCAGTTAAAAGTTATATAATGTTACACCTCCTATTTAGTACCAATGCATTCCATAACTCCAGTAGTGGACTAAGACAAAGAACACATAGCAAAGCAATTAACTATCAAAGTCAGTAGTATGTATGGATAAAAGTTAGTTGTTCAGAAATCTATGATAGAGTGTAGGCTGTTAGCTTTCAGCATCTTGATGATATAGGTTTTATCTCTCACTTAAAATTTAACTTTTATACTTGCAGAGGATAAAATAGTTCAGAAAGTGTTAATTATTACCCAAACATCTGAAGAAGCAACTCGAAAGCAACGGAAGCATTCATAAGGGAGTATTTGATTCTTACTGAGTTATCAGTTCTCTGCTTTTCATGCCTGTCTAGGCAAGTACTTATTTTCATAGTTAATTTAGATCTCAGTGACTCTGTAGTTTTAGAAATAATGATAATTTAATTTTAAAGGTAAAACACTAATATGAAATGTGGCATGATCATTTGAATTACATATGTAATTACTTTTAGCATCTCAATGTGGAAGATACAGGTAGCTTTTTATGGTAAATTTGTGGGCTTAGCAAACTATAATTCATTACATTAATAAAATATGTGAACAAGAAGAATACATCTTTATTATTGATATTTTTACTTCCTTTTAAAAAAAGATATATCAAATTAAAGTATTACTGTGAATTGGAATGGGAAAGCATATGCATAGGAAAAGTTTGATACAAAACAGCTGTAAGGCTGGGATGTAGAAAGATCTCTGCTCTAGGTAGAAGCTATTAAATAATAAGAAGGAAAGTTACTTTGGACATGTGTGTCTTCCATAAGGTAGTGAAATGAAGAACTTTTCAGCTTCTGCCATAATTATGATTCTATGATAATGAACTCATTCTTCATTTTGTTCTTGAAGCCCTTGGGGAAAAAAAGGTGAAACATAATCTCTATCATATTTCAAACAGGACATCATTATAAAAAACAAAACCCTCAAAATATCAATTAGGATTATTTCTTAAAAAAGTTCGTTCTTTTTCCCAATAGTTACCAGATAGGTTAGTTGACCCAGAGAATGAGGAAAGGCACAAAAGGTCCAGTTTTTCTTGGTCTTTAATCAATCCAAGAACACAGAGGGAGAATCTTTTTTCTTCTTCCTTGTTCAATTTTTGAATCAACAGCTTTCATTTAGAACCCGAGTTCCTACTATTACACTGAATATAGTGAAGGAGTTTACCAAGTGCAGTACAATTTGAGAACTTTGACGTACGAGAAGTCAGGCATGTGGCAGTCCAGAGGTAATCTAAGCCCTCTCCCCAATGCCTCATCCAGTGAGCACTGGTGACCATTGGCTCTCTTCCTGCTGAATTCCTGTCAAAGACCGTGACCAGCAACCCAGAAGAAACAAGGCAAATTCATTTGTGAGTAACTGCTCTGTTTGCAAATATCATTTCTTACCATCCCTGTGGTGCAGATAAACTTACTGCACAAATGTCCGGGTCTTTATCTGCTCTGGCTGTTTAGTGGAAATAGCATTTCCTTAATCTATTCTGGGTTAACCACTGCTCCTCCTTTAACATTTAGCAAGATGCCATGTCTTTCAGGAAATCTTCCCTGACCCCTTGGTTTTGGCTAGGTGCTCTTCTCTGGTGTCCCCAAGGAAACACGAACATAACATGTTTCTAACTATCTGTTTTGGGGACTGTTGCACACTGAACTATAAATTGCATGAGATCAGGGAATATGGCTTCACTTTTGGATTTACATCATCCCTGATTGATCCTGGGCAATAAGGGATTCAGGATAGAGCCTGGGTGAATGAATCAACAAATGAATTTCAATAAGTGATTTACTTATAAGGCAAATTATGATATATTTTAGGAGGCTTTACTAAGATGGATTGAACTTTCCAATGAATGCATCATTTAAATAACAATTTTTAAATTAACAGGTTAGAGAAGGGAGAATCTAGCAGCTATGGGTCGGCACAGTGTCCTCTTTAACATAATTTTTCATTCAAATTCTTATTCTTGTTGTGAAAGGATGATATTGTGAAGGTATACACCTTTTTTTTTTTTAAATAATCCCTGCAATTCCATTGTTTATTTTTTAGTTATTTCTTTTCAAACTAGGCCTTAGCTTTAAAGCCCTGACATGGGAAAGGAAGGTGATAGCAGAAGTTCAAAGTAAAACAGAAAAAGTAATAGGTTTTATTATGCTTATTACATCACAAAGATAGATGATAAACTCTCTCATAGGACTGGCTGAAGAAAGGATAACAACTAACTAGAGTAGGTGTTGTGAAAGAATTGTGTCTCAGGAAGGAATCTGTTTCTGTTTCTACTGCATTGAGCTCTAGCCACACAAACAAATCTTCAGACTTATTTAGGGATCTGAGGGCAGGAAGAGAACCCAGGAAGCCAGTGCAGTCCTCGTTTCATGTTTCCCTGTGCCATGTGAGCATGTTCATAGCAGAGTAATACACTGACTAATTGGCATGCATAGGCATAGAGAGCCTGGGAACAGCCACCTAGATTGCTGCAGCATAGAGCAGTGTCAGAGGGCAGGTGAGGTTTTCCGTGGAGTTGTAGGGCTTGTCTTGAAAGTGTCTCATGGTAGATGGAAGATGTAGCTACAAATGATATCACAACTAAGCCTAAGGACCAGAAGAAATGGGAGGAAGAGTTGATGCAAGCAAAGAGTAGGGGTCAAAGTCCTCCTCCACAAGTTGTTGGTTTTGGAAGACTCAGCCTGTCCTCCATAGACAGTAAATGTCAAAGCTTCCTCTGAGAAAAGATCAAGGGAACTGTGCAGCTTTAACTTGTACCTCAACTGACTGTGATGATCAGAATTGACTTGATGCTCTCTATCTTTAGTTGGAATTGGAGCTTGAATTACAGAATAATTTTCAGAGAGATCAAAAGTTATGTTTGCGCTTCTGAGTTCTTGGTGTGACATTATCTTACTCATTACATTAATTTCAACAAGATCCAGTTCTCTAAAATGGAAAGGAATATAAATTCATAAACGCCTCAAGATGAGGATCAATTAGTTCCATACAGAATAGTCTGTTAACGCTGACAAACATGTTTTTCCCATTTATTGCCAACAACATGTTATTTCAACACTTTCTCTATATTGCCTATATTAAATGTCTGTCACTTCTCTCTCTCTCTCTCTCACACACACACA